>NC_057834.1:137397077-137697910 GCF_910594005.1 Cervus elaphus
GTACTGTCCTGGACTGGGCAGCAGGTGCCTGGAAGGAGCTGAGAAGACTCCTGGTGGAACCCTGATGGGCCGCAGGCTGTGGATGATGCTCAAAGTGAGAACCATGCTGCTGGAAGATGGAGAAAAAATTACTGTTAGACACTGATGGAAAGCTTAGCAAAACTGTTGCCCACAATAATGTAGGAAGTAGAAAACTGTGCCCAGTGAACCGACGGCTCTAGCATGGAAGATTTCCAGGAAAAATGTTGGAAGTCCCAACTGCACCTGAGCGACAGGTCTGAAGCAAGCAGGGCCAGGCCAAGCGCAAATGGAGAGGTTGCTGTAAACTGCCGGGTTTGGGGTCCACAGGAGGCCGCAGTGGTAACTGAACAGCCTTGTTATTCAGCCTTGTTTTGTGCACTGTGAGAAAGGACTGGAAAAGGAAGAACATGACAAACAACTGTTCTGTTTTCTGTGGCAGTGGGGAAAGGAATTTTCTAGCAACTCTGGTTTGGGGAAATTTGAGTGTCAGAAAATCTCTCACACTGTGCAAATTTAATTGGCAGTCCTATTTTTATTGTGAAACACGTCCTTTAAGGAAGGGGGAGAGGGACCTCCCTGGTCATCCAGTGCCTAGTAAGATCCCAGCTTGCAATCCCTGGTGGGTAACTAAGGTCCCACATGCTCTGGGGTCACTGAACCCACGCTCTGCAACTGGAGTGGCTGTGTGCCCCAGCGAAAGACGGTGCGGGAAGGCCTTGCACGCTGAGACCAAGACCTGATGTGACCAGATTAATTAACCTGTTAATTAAAAAGAGGATGTGGGTTCGATTCCTGGTCAAGGAACTAAGATCCCACGTGCCTGGCACACAGTACCGCCAAAGCACAGTGGGAGCGGGGCAGAGAACTGAGACCGCCACTGCCTGCCTGGGACCAGGCACTCGTCTCTCAGCAGCTTTGGAGGAAAGTGGTACTGGCGATGGGTAGGGCTGCAGAAGGCGTCCCTGGAGTCTTCAGGTGAGAACCGGATAGCGGTTGTGTGAGAAATCTACCTAAGGCTGAAGAAGGAACAACCAGGACGGGAAAGCTGCTATTACCTTTCCCCGGTGCCACAGAAGACAGGACAGTTATTTGTCTTGTTTCGTTTGTTTTGCCAGTCCTTTTTCACAGTGCACAAAACAAGCCTGAATAACAGTGGTGCAATTATTATGGCTGCATTCTTGCTGTTCACACAGGGCCAGGAGTAGTTCCTATATCCACTAGCCAGAGTGGGAAGTCTTCTTTGAAAACTGGGTGTGATGCTGAGATGCCAAAATAAATTCTCTATGGGCAAAGGGCAGAGCTGGAAGGCATGGGTGTGGGGCTGCCAGGCCTCCACAAGGGGTAGAGAGGACTTGGGTTGGCAGGTGGGACAGTTAACTTGGGATCACTTCATAAGGGTCCTGAATGCCAAGAGGGTGAGTGAAGCTTGATGGGGGGATCATAGACAATTTTACCATTAGCAAAATCTCAGCCTTCCCACAAGGTGATGGGTGGGTGCAGCCTCTCCTGCGTCTACCTACCCGCTCTCCCCGACCCCCTCACCATCTTCCATCTGTAGCCATTCAGAACTATAGACCCCTGTTATTAGGGCAGAAAGAGCCCCAGAGGACTTGTAATCCCACCACTCCACGTTAGAAAGGCAACGTGGCCCACTCTGAGACCCCCTGTTTTCTTGATCTGAAATGTTGGTGTGCCCGCGGGCCTGGCCCTCTCTTCTCTGCAGTTTCCTGTCTTCTGAAGTCATCTTCATTCTTTCTGTGGCTTTAAAGACCCCAAAATTCTGATGACCTGTTCATGTAGGACTCTTGTCCTGACCTCTTCTCAGAATTCTGCGTACATACATACATCCCCAGCCGTCTGCTCACTATCCCCGCCTGGATGGCTAACAGACATCTCGGATTAAACATGTGCCAAATACAGCTCCTGCTCTTTTCCCCAAAACTTGTCCTCCCCAATCTTCCTCATCTCACCATCCACCCAGAGGCTCCTACCGAAACCTAGGTGTCATCCTCCATTCCTACCTTCTTTCACCCCCGTGTCCAGTTCAGTGGAAGGTCTTGCCTCTCCTACTTGGAAACCTTGGACATCCCATTTCTGCCACCATGATCACACACACCAAGCCCTGCTATTTCTTTCCTAGATGAATGAGATTGTCTTCTCTCTCTTAGACTCCTTGCCCTCCCGATTTTCCAGAAAAAGAGAGAAATCTTTGAAAACATGACTCAGTCTATTGCCCTCCTGGCTTTAAGTCTTCCAATTGCAAGACCCTCATCATGGGCATTTAGGTGAGCAATAGTAATTTTATATTTGTGAATATAATTTGACTTTCCATAAATGAGACTTGGTCAAACATTTTCTGAAATGTTTTAACTAGAAAATCATATTTACCAGGAAAATTTCATCCTCTATTCACTTAATACTATGAGAAACAGCTCAAAAAAAAAAAAAAAAAAGAAAAGAAAAAGAAATAGCTCATCATTTTTTACTTCTTATATAAAAAAAGGTCTTTACTACTCTATCTCCATTTTCTGCTATTTTGAGTAATTAATTTCTGTGGGTTTTTTGAAAATTATACTGGAGTATAATGGATTTGCTGTGCTGTATTAGTTTCTGCTGCACAGCCAAGTGAATCAGTCACACATGTACACACATCTATTTCTTTTAAGATTCTTTTTCCATACAGATCATTATGCCTAAGAGCTGACGATTTTGAACTGTGGTATTGGGGAAGACTGTTGATAGTCCCTTGGACAGCAAGGAGATCCAACCAGTCCATCCTAAAGGAAGTCCATCCTGAATATTCACTGGAAGAACTGAAGCTGAAACTCCAATAGTTTGGCCACCTATGTGAAGAACTGACTCACTGGAAAAGACCCTGATGCTGGGAAAGATTGAGGGCAGGAGGAGAAGGGGACGACAGAGGATGAGATGGTTGGATGGCATCACCAACTCAATGGACGTGAGTTTGAGCAAACTCTGGGAATTGGTGATGGACAGGGAGGCCTGGCCTGCTACAGTTCATGGGGTCGCTGAGTTGGACACAACTGAGCGACTGAACTGAACTGAACTGATACATAACAGAGCTTAAGGAGCTTCCCTTGTAGCTCAGTCAGTAAAGAATCTGCCTGCAATGCAGGAGACCTGGGTTTGATCCCAGGGTCAGGAAGATCCCTTGGGAAGGAAATGGCAAATCACTCCAGTATTCTCGCCTGGGGAATCCCATGGACAGAGGAGCCCGGCGGGCCACAGTCCATGGGATTGCAAGAGTTGGACACGACTGAGCAACTAAACCACCAACCACCACCATATATAATAGAAGATTTACCATTTCAGCCATTCTCTTTCTTTCTTTTTTGCCACATCATGTGGCATGTGGGATTGAACTCGGGTCCCCTGCAGTGGGAGCGCAGAGTCCTAACCACTGGTTGCCAGGGAAGCGTGAGTTTAGCCATTTTTAAGTGTGCAATTCAGTGGCATTCACAACATTGTGCCACCAACATTATCTATTCCCAGAACTTTTTCACTATCCCAAACAGAAATTCTGCACCCGTTAAATGACATCTCCGATCCCTCCCTTCCCCCCACCCCTGGTAACCCAATTCTACTCTGTTTCTGTGGATTTGCCTGCTCTGCTGCTGCTGCTGCTAAGTCACCTCAGTCGTGTCCGGCTCTGTGCAACCCCATAGACAGCAGGCCACTAGGCTCCCCCGTCCCGGGGATTCTCCAGGCAAGAACACTGGAGTGGGCTGCCATTTCCTTCTCCAGTGCATGAAAGTGAAAAGTGAAAGTGAGTTGCTCAGTTGTGTCCGACTCTTAGCGACACCATGGACCACAGCCTACCAGGCTCCTCTGTCCATGGGATTTTCCAGGCAAGAGTACTGGAGTGGGGTGCCATTGCCTTCTCCATATATAAATGGAATAATAAATCATTTGTTCTGTTGTGTTTGGCTTATTTCACCTAGCAAAATGTTTCCAAGATTCATCCTTGTTGTAGAATGTATTGAAACTTCATTAATTTTTTTTTGGCTAAATAGTATCCTATTGTATAAATATACCACATTTTGTTTAACATTCATCTATTGAGGGACATGAATTGTTTCCACCTTTTCTCTATTGTGTATTATGTATTCCCAAAGAAAGGCAATGCCAGAGAATGTTCAAATTACCACACAATTGCACTCATCTCACACGCTAGCAAAGTAATGCTCAAAATTCTCCAAGCCAGGCTTCAACAGTACATGAACTGAGAACTACCAAATGTTCAAGCTGGATTTAGAAAAGGCAGAGGAACCAGAGATCAAATTGCCAACTTCTGTTGGATCATCAAAAAAGCAAGAGAGTTCCAGAAAACCATCCACTTCTGCTTTATTGACTATGCCAAAGCCTTTGTGTAGGTCACAACAAACTGTGGAAAATTCTTAAAGAGATGGGAATACCAGACCACCTGACCTGCCTCCTGAGAAATCTGTATACAGATCAAGAAGCAACAGTTAGAACTGGACATGGAACAACAGACTGGTTTCAAATCGGGAAAGGAGTACATCAAGGCTGTATATTGTCACCCTGCTTATTTAACCTATATGCAGAGTACATAAGGCAAAATGCTGTGCTGGATGAAGCACAAGCTGGAATCAAGATTGCCAGGAGAAATATCAATATCCTCAGATATGCAGATGACACCACCCTTATGGCAGAAAGTGAAGAACTAAAGAGACTCTTGATGAAAGTGAAAAAAAAAAAAAGTTGGCTTAAAGCTCAACATTCAGAAAATGAAGATCATGGCATCTGGTCCCATCACTTCATGGCAAATAGATGGGCAAACAGTGAGAGACTATTTTTAGGGGCTCCAAAATCACTGCAGATGGTGACTGCAGCCATGAAATTAAAAGATGCTTGTTCCTTGTAAGAAAAGTTATGACCAACCTAGACAGCATATTAAAAAGCAGAGACATTACTTTGCCAACAAAGGTCTGTCTAGTCAAAGCTGTGGTTTTTCCATTGGTCATGTATGGATGTGAGAGTTGGACTATAAAGAAAGCTGAACACTGAAGAATTGATGCTTTTGAACTGTGGTGTTGGAGAAGACTCTTGAGAGTCCCTGGGACTGCAAGGAGACCCAACCAGTCCATCCTAAAGGAGATCGATCCTGGGTGTTCACTGGAAGGACTGATGCTGAAGCTGAAACTCTGATACTTTGGCCACATGATGGGAAGAACTGACTCATTTGTGAAAAGACCCTGATGCTGGGAAAGACTGAAGGCAGGAGAAGAAGGGGATGACAGAGGATGAGATGGTTGGATGGCATCACCAATTCAATGGACATGAGTTTGAGTAAACTCTGGGAGTTGGTGAAGGAGAGGGAAGCCTGGTGTGCTGCAGTCCATGGGGTTGCAAAGAGTTGGACACAACTGAGCAACTGAACTGAACTGAATTGGTTTGAGTCCCTATTTTCAATTCTTTGGGTTTTTGCCTAGGAGTGGACTTGCTAGGTCATAAAGTAGTTTTAGTATAACTTTCTGAAAACTATCAAACTCTTTATCATAGTGACTATAGAATTTTACATTCCAAACAGCAATTGATTTCTCTATTTTTGAAACAAAACTTTATGTATACCTACCTGTGAAATATTAAAAATTCATATTAATTTAAATATTATATTTGTAATAATTATATAATTCATTAAATACATATTTTAAATGTATACTAAATTATTTTAGACAAATATGGTATCTGTAGTATCTACAAAGTCAAATGGTGTAATACTCTGGAAAAGAAGAAAAATATATGCAGAAATGTATTAAAATAATAGGGGACAATTAAAATTGGACTAGAAAAACAGTATTCTAGCAACTAAAAATGAGGGTTCCTTAACATTGACATTATTAG
This sequence comes from Cervus elaphus, assembly GCF_910594005.1. Taxonomy (NCBI): domain Eukaryota; kingdom Metazoa; phylum Chordata; class Mammalia; order Artiodactyla; family Cervidae; genus Cervus; species Cervus elaphus. The sequence goes on from NC_057834.1 coordinate 137,402,985, forward strand.
AACAGAACTACAATCAAATTCAGATTCTTAAAGATTCTTATTTGGGAAATAAAGAGAAATATTAGAAATTTCAGATACCTGTGTGAGCAAAAGTAAGAAGATGCCATTTTGAAATACATTTTTAATAGTTTTGCATTATGGTTGCTACTTTGTGATAATAGAAATTATTTTAATACAACACAGACCCAACAAAGGAAAAGGGTATATTTTAGAGAAGCTAGGTTAAAGAATCTATTTCACATGATGGCCAAAGATTCTTCCACATTTCTTTTTTTTTTTACTATTATAATGGCAAATAAATTCACTGTGACTGGTTCATTTATTTACAAGAAGTGTCTTTTTTTTCACGCATATTTCCCCACAATAATACAACAGAATCAAATTTTTGTAACCATCAAAAAGTTTCAAATATTAGAAAAATTTAAACAGAAGCTGTGATCTTGAAAATTTGATGTCTCATTGTGATGCTGTCTAAAATGTGAAGTGTTTTTGAAAAATATTCAAACTGACAGTTTAATAGATGTTTTGCAGAAGATGACAAAATCAAAGCAACAAAAATCACAATATATTGAGTGGTTTTAGATGTTACACTTTGAAAAAAACAATTTAAATCTTAAGGGAATCACAGGAAATTATTGGAAATCCGTGTGCCTGGTCTAATAAAATTCAAAACAAGTATATCATGTTACAAGCAAATCACATGAGTTCTGAAATAATTGTCAAGAATGGAGCAAGTACTTTTTATTTTTTGCTTGTACACAAGATGTAGTCCATTGTGAACAAGCATATCTGACCCTGAGGTCTGCTCACATTAAGAACAATGTCATGACAATAAAATAAGTTGTACTGACTTCATTGAAATGAAAGGTGAAACTTTCTAAGTCTAGGTTATAAAATTAGAGGTTGGAAATAAAATTAAAAATGCCTGTGGCCAGGTATAGTCTAATGGAGAAAATACAGCATGTTATACAAGAGTTTATAAGACATTTTCCTCCAAATATGATTATGCCAAATTTGTGCTTCCTCAGCTCATAATAATATGCAAAAATGCTGCCCCTGGGAAATAAAATGTTAACCATTTTTTTAGCATTTATATATATGTATATGGATACATATAATATACATATTTTGTGTGTGAAGTTTTAAAAATGGATGCGGATGGCATATTTTTATGTCTGTTCTAAAACCTACATTAAAAACACATCCAGATACCCTGTGAGGATCAAGATTAAATGTAAACAAGGTATTTCATATACAAAGGCACTTATACTGAAATATATATTAAATGAAATGCATACATCAAAAGCATCTTGGCGTAAATGCATTACTTTATACAATCTATCTGTGTAGGATGTTATTCTAAACCAAGTGTAAAAGCTAATGTCTATACAATTAAAAAAAAGACTATACATTAAGTTGTATGCTTAGAAGGCCTGTACCTTTGCTTAGAAATAACAGAAAACTTTCATGTTTGATTAATGTGAAATCTTAGCAGAAGATATGGGCTACTGCTTGAACTTTATGAAAGGCAGTATGCTCACCACTATGTCACCAATGCTGCACTTGAATTTTAAAATTAAAGTGTAAAAATTGGAAATGAATCACTAGATGTCAATTATTATAAGAAACTGCATATCAAATGGAAATTAAAGAAATTATAGATGCCTTAATTTCACATTTTATTTTATTTATTTATTTTTTTTTTGGACATGAATTTTTTTTTTAAAATTTTTTATTAGTTGGAGGCTAATTACTTCACAACATTTCAGTGGGTTTTGTCATACATTGATATGAATCAGCCATAGATTTACACGTATTCCCCATCCCGATTCCCCCTCCCACCTCCCTCTCCACCCGATTCCTCTGGGTCTTCCCAGTGCACCAGGCCCGAGCACTTGTCTCATGCATCCCACCTGGGCTGGGGATCTGTTTCACCATAGATAGTATACATGCTGTTCTTTTGAAATATCCCACCCTCACATTCTCCCACAGAGTTCAATAGTCTGTTCTGTATTTCTGTGTCTCTTTTTCTGTTTTGCATATAGGGTTATCGTTACCATCTTTCTAAATTCCATATATATGCGTTAGTATGCTGTAATGTTCTTTATCTTTCTGGCTTACTACACTCTGTATAAGGGGCTCCAGTTTCATCCATCTCATTAGGACTGGTTCAAATGAATTCTTTTTAACGGCTGAGTAATATTCCATGGTGTATATGTACCACAGCTTCCTTATCCATTCATCTGCTGATGGGCATCTAGGTTGCTTCCATGTCCTGGCTATTATAAACAGTGCTGCAATGAACTGTTTGTATAACCTTCCAAAACTGAACCAGGAAGAAATAGAAGATCTTAACAGACCCATCACAAGCAAGGAAATCGAAACTGTAATCAAAAATCTTCCAGCAAACAAAAGCCCAGGACCAGATGGCTTCACAGCTGAATTCTACCAAAAATTTAGAGAAGAGCTAACACCTATCTTACTCAAACTCTTCCAGAAAATTGCAGATGAAGGTAAGCTTCCAAACTCATTCTATGAGGCCACCATCACCCTTATTCCAAAACCAGACAAAGATGCCACAAAAAAAGAAAACTACAGACCAATATCACTGATGAACATAGATGCAAAAATCCTTAACAAAATTCTAGCAAACAGAATCCAACAACATATTAAAAAAATCATACACCACGAGCAAGTGGGCTTTATCCCAGGAATGCAAGGATTCTTTAATATCTGCAAATCAATCAATGTAATACACCACATTAACAAATTGAAAGATAAAAACCATATGATTATCTCAATAGATGCAGAGAAAGCCTTTGACAAAATTCAACACTCATTTATGATTAAAACTCTCCAAAAAGCAGGAATAGAAGGAACATACCTCAACATAATAAAAGCTATATATGACAAACCCACAGCAAGCATCACCCTCAATGGTGAAAAATTGAAAGCATTTCCCCTGAAATCAGGAACAAGACAAGGGTGCCCACTCTCACCACTACTATTCAACATAGTGTTGGAAGTTTTGGCCACAGCAATCAGAGCAGAAAAAGAAGTAAAAGGAATCCAGATAGGAAAAGAAGAAGTGAAACTCTCACTGTTTGCAGATGACATGATCCTCTACATAGAAAACCCTAAAGACTCTACCAGAAAATTACTAGAGCTAATCAATGAATATAGTAAAGTTGCAGGATATAAAATTAACACACAGAAATCCCTTGCATTCCTATATACTAACAATGAAAAAACAGAAAGAGAAATTAAGGAAACAATACCATTCACCATTGCAACAAAAAGAATAAAATACTTAGGAGTATATCTACCTAAAGAAAAAAAAGACCTATACATAGAAAACTATAAAACACTGATGAAAGACATCAAAGAGGACACAAACAGATGGAGAAACATACCGTGTTCATGGATTGGAAGAATCAATATTGTCAAAATGGCTATTCTACCCAAAGCAATCTATAGATTCAATGCAATCCCTATCAAGCTACCAATGGTATTTTTTACAGAACTAGAACAAATAATTTCACAATTTGTATGGAAATACAAAAAACCTCGAATAGCCAAAGTAATCCTGAGAAAGAAGAATGGAACTGGAGGAATCAACCTGCCTGACTTCAGACTCTACTACAAAGCCACAGTCATCAAGACAGTATGGTACTGGCACAAAGACAGAAATATAGATCAATGGAACAGAATAGAAAGCCCAGAGATAAATCCACGAACCTATGGACACCTTATCTTTGACAAAGGAGGCAAGGATATACAATGGAAAAAAGACAACCTCTTTAACAAGTGGTGTTGGGAAAACTGGTCAACCACTTGTAAAAGAATGAAACTAGAACACTTTCTAACACCATACACAAAAATAAACTCAAAATGGATTAAAGATCTAAATGTAAGACCAGAAACTATAAAACTCCTAGAGGAGAACATAGGCAAAACACTCTCCAACATAAATCACAGCAAGATCCTCTATGACCCACCTCCCAGAATATTGGAAATAAAAGCAAAACTAAACAAATGGGACCTAATGAAACTTAAAAGCTTTTGCACTACAAAGGAAACTATAAGTAAGGTGAAAAGACAGCCGTCAGATTGGGAGAAAATAATAGCAAATGAAGAAACAGACAAAGGATTAATCTCAAAAATATACAAGTAACTCCTGAAGCTCAATTCCAGAAAAATAAATGACCCAATTCAAAAATGGGCCAAAGAACTAAACAGACATTTCTCCAAAGAAGACATACAGATGGCTAACAAACCCATGAAAAGATGCTCAACATCACTCATTTTCAGAGAAATGCAAATCAAAACCACAATGAGATACCATTACACGCCAGTCAGGATGGCTGCTATCCAAAAGTCTACAAGCAATAAATGCTGGAGAGGGTGTAGAGAAAAGGGAACCCTCTTACACTGTTGGTGGGAATGCAAGCTAGTACAGCTGCTATGGAAAACAGTGTGGAGATTTCTTAAAAAACTGGAAATAGAACTGCCATATGACCCAGCAATCCCAATCTGGGCATACACACTGAGGAAACCAGATCTGAAAGAGACATGTGCACCCTAATTTCACATTTTAAATGAATACATGAAAAATTAAAAGTGTCTTTACATTTTGAATTTTTAACTGGAGAAAAGTTTTCTATGGATACCTCTGACTTCCACAAAGCAGCCACTTACTTGACTCAAATATCCGAAGTCCTATATATCCATCTGATATAGTTTTAAGCAGCATGCAGTATCAGTTATTTACAAAATAGTGTTTGTACCTTCTAAGGCTGATTCACAAATTTGCTTAGTGCAATCTTTCCAATTTGGACATGGTCTTGAGAAGGTTGTTAGCATTCCCAGTCACCATGGCATCCTGTAAGACACTTTCAGTAAGCTGCAGTAAATGAAAAATTAAGATCACTTCATCAAAAGAAATTAGCATGGCAATTCTCTCCTTTAAAGACAAGTAGTAGACTTTGGAAATATTGATGAGTTCGTTCCCACTAAAACCAGGAAAGCAAGATTATCAGTTGGGTTTTATATAAATAAAAGAGTTAAACTATTTTGATATATCTACTTTTCAACAGGTTTTTACCTACTTCGGTGTTCTGGAAAATAAAGTATTAGCCATTAAAAAATAATTCCTTTTGCTTTAGGCTCCAGTATTATATGTAATTTGTGGTAGCTTAGATGGTAAAGCACCTGCCTGCAATGGGGGAGACCCAGGTTCAACCCCTGGGTCGGGAAGATCCTCTGGAGAAGGAGATGGCAACCCATTCCAGTACTCTTGCCTGGAAAATTCCATGGACGGAGGAAACTGGTGGGCTACAGTCCATGGGATCACAGAGGTGAACATGACTGAGTGACTTCACTTTGTACCTTTGTACCAGTATCACAAGGCAGGTTACTGAGTGGTTGCCTCTGAGTGCACTGGGGGTCAACCAGCAAGGACCATGAGGGAACTTTCTGGGGTGATGGGAACACTCAGTATCTCGATAAGGGTCTGAGTTACAAAAATGCATACACTTGTCAAAAGAGTGAATGTTCACTTACAAACTGGGCATTTCATTGTTTTATATTAAAAGACTATCAGTAACGAACTCTAGTTAATGTACATGCTAAAGTATGTAGGGGCAAGCACACTTAAGGCTAAAATTAATTTTGAATGCATCAAAAATCTAATGAATTAAAGGATGGTTGCCTAGGTGTAAGTCTAGTAAAACGCTGAGTGGGACCATCGGCAGTGGGTGTACAGATGTGTAGTCAAAAATTCCTTCAACTTTCTGATTGTAAAATTCCATAGCGTATCGAGGAAAAAGGGGCTGAGTCCTCTCCGCTTTGCCCTCAGTGCTGGGCCACCTGAGGGCTGCTCTGGTCTGGAGTGAGCCCGGCTCCCCTTACCCGAGCGTCTCCAGGGGCAGGGCTGGGGCACAGTGTCCCCGGAGTGGAATGGTCAAACTCCACGGGGTTGGGTGGAACCCCAGGAGGAAAAGCAGGAGCAGAAAGCAGGACCTGGCTCCGGCCCAGGGGAGGGGTGGCGAGGGCCGGGGCCTGGGGCCCTTCTTCCCGCCTCCTCTCGCCTTCCCGCCTCCCCTCCCCTTCCTTCCATCATGTCAAGCCCGGGCAGCCAAGGTTGGCAGGTTAGCCTCTAAAGAAAGAGCCAGTCCTTTTTAGCTTCCGTTTATTACACAGCCCACAAACAGAACAGCAGCTGAGTGTGCCAGCTCCTGGTGGGCCCTGGGCAGGGGACACCTGACAGGGCCAAGGTGGCTGCAGCGTCGGGACACCGTGCGCCCGGGGCCCGCCCTGCATCACTCAGCCCCTCCGGCTCGGCCTCCTGGGGCAGCAGGGGTGCCCAGGCCTCCGCAACGGCCCTTCCCAGGGTCTCACCAACACTGAGATTTAGCTGTGGTTCAAGCCTTGACTGTGTGGCCTGTGGGGGCCCCTCTGCTTCCTTCTCAGATTCCCCTGTTGCTCCTCCACTCCCTGGAGACTGGGGGCCTGATCCTGCTCTGATAAAAATGCAAACAACTCCTGAGCTTAAGGAAAGCGGCTCCTGTCATGGAGGAGGCGGGAAAGCCTAGTAAGCAGAGGCCCGGGGAGGGCTGACGCAGGGGCGGCGTGGACAGAACAGTGTCCACAGTGCAGCCTACAACTCTCTGGGTACATCTATCTCAGGGCGCGGTGGCCCAGGCTACAGTTTCTAAAACGAGAGAAAAACACACAATTGTCACACTGGACACAGTATGACCGTCTCTGGAGACCCAGGCCTGGGGGACGGTAGGAAGAGTGCAGAGTGGGGCGGGGGTGTGGTCCCCAGTGGTCCCCACTGGGCGAGCGCTCTGTGAGGCCCTCCCCAGGGTGAGCTGAATCTAACGGCACAGAAGGACAAGCTGCCATTGCAGGTGGGGTTACGGGGGTCTGTCTCCCCATCACGCGCGCTAGCCTCCTTGTCACATTACATGTGGGGCCGGCTCCCCTAGATGCCTGCTGCCCTCCTTGTAGGGAGATGCCCTCTGAAGAGGCTCACTTGGCCAAGAACGGAGTGAGCCCTCCAGCAAAATGCAGACAAGGATGATGCTCCCCTAGTAGCTCATGAGGAACTGAGGAACCGAATCCTGCCAACGACCCCGAGTGAGCCTGGACCTTCCAGGTGGAGCCTGCGCATGGGCCACAGTCCCTGCCGGTGCCCGGGTGCAGCCTCGCGAGACCTCGAGGCAGAAGCCCCTGCCTGTCTTGGCTGGATCCCTGACCCCCAGAAATGGAGATAACAGATCTGTGGTGCTGCCATGTGCTGGGACAACAGGCCACCGTCTTGTCCTCTGCGCTGTGAGCTCCCTGGTCCAGGGCCCAGGGAAGGCAGGGGGCGCGTGGGGACTGGACCGTGTGGGAGTCTGCCCAGCCTTCCAGGTCCAACTGCCAGGGAGCTGCTCCGGGAAGCTGTTGGAGGAGGAGAGGTGATGCAGGGAGGCCGACAGGAGGCGGGAGGGAGGTAAGGAGGCTTCAGGAGCGCCCCCAAGCCCACCCTCCCACGGGAGGGGCCCCTGTGCTCTATTCTGGCCCCCCTCCGAAGACCCTCCCGGTTCTCCGTGGGGACCAGATTCCCACAGGAAAGTCCTCCTCCACCCGTCCTACAGGGCTCCCAGGCCACCTCTTCCAGGAAGCCTTCCTTCAGAAGCTGCTGTCGGAGGCCACCGCACCTTTTCTCACCCCCAGCTCTCCTGTTCTTCTCCCATGGCCTTTGTTCCTCAGACACTAATGCTCAAGAAGTATCTGCTCCTCTAAAATCACATTTTCCTTAAGGGCAAGGCCCCACTCCCCCGCAGGTGGTATAATTGTCTGCCCCTCCTCCTGCTTACAGGGTGCAAGGCTGCCCCCTGAGACTTGGTCTCAGCTTCCCCAAAGCAGAGGGTGCCTCCTGCCCCTCCACCCTGGACCCTGCTCGGCCTGTGGAGGGGCCTGGTGGGGAGGCCTGGCTACAGACCTGGTCCACGGGGGGAAAAGTCTGCGGGGAAATGCACAGAGCTGGGCTCCGCCGGGGCTTCCAGGCTCGCGGCCCACTGGCAGCATCTGTGCCTGCGTGCAGGCTCTCATGGGAAAGGTGGTTCTCCCTCCTGACCTGGGCCCAGCATGCCCGGCCGAGCCTGCACCCCTGCACTAGGGGCTCCCCTGTCCCTCAGCGGTGTCCACAGGGCGGCCCCTGCTTACCCATCTGAGTCAGGACCAGCAGGCCAGGCTGTGCGCAGCGGCGGAAGAAATGGGGTGCAGACCACCATGCCTTCTGCGGCTCTCCTCCTGCCTCCCCGGGCTCACCTGGGTACAGTCAGCAGGCGTCCTTGGTGCCCCCGAAGCCCTCTTGGCAGGGGGACTGCGGCAGCCGGGACGCCTTCCCAGGAAGCCAGGTGCTCAGAGCCTGCGGCGAAGGGGCAGGGAGAGGGCGTCACGCGGCCCGGAGGTGCACGGCCACCCCCAGCCAAGCCCACCCCATGCTGGGAGAAGGAAGGCTGGAGGAGAGGCAGGAGCAGAGGCTAGGCGGGGGAGTCCAAAGAATAGGGAGTACGAAAGGGAAGAGGACAGAAGAGGCAGGAAAGAATGAAGGAGGCAGAAACAGTGGGAGGGGCAGGGGGCGAGTGGGGACAGAAAGGGGTCTCGGAAGGGCTTTGCTCCCACCCGGGTTTCCCCATGGCTCAGACGGTAAAGCGTCTGCCTGCACTGTGGGAGACTTGGGTTGGATCCCTGGGTCAGGAAGATGCCCTGGAGAAGGAAATGGCAACCCACTCCAGTACTCTTGCCTGGAAAATCCCATGGACGGAGGAGGCTGGGAGGTTACAGTCCATGGGGTCACAAAGAGTCGGACACGACTGAGCGACTTCACTTTCTTTGCTCCCACAGTCGCACTTCATGCGCAAAGCAAGGCTGGTGCTATTGTTAAGGCCATCTGAACCCTAACCCACTCCTTCCCAGGACAGCCACTGGCTTTCGTCCCCATCCAAGAGCATCATCCATTCTCCGCTCAAAACAAACCTACAGAGAAAGGAATCCTCTATAATCAACTTACTGAAATCTGCACCCTGCTTCCACACCATAACACCCTGTCCTCATGACCTGATTTACAATTTTTCTTGGCACGAATGCACCATCTGCCAGAGCAGGTATTTCTTGTCTGTCTCCCTTATTACAGCATAAACTTGAGAAGAAACTTTAGCCACTAGAATGCTGTGTGCTGTGCTTAGTCGCTCAGTCGTGTCTGATTCTGTGACCCCATGTGACTGGAGCTCCAGAGAGGACTGGGAGAAGCCAGGGAGACCATAGAGCAGTCAGTCCAAGGAGGATGCGGGCTGCAGCGAGATGTACAGGGGAGGGTGCAGAGAACAGCCCTGTCTACAACTTGAGAAGGAATGGGCAAAGAGGAAGCAAGAAGACTAGACAGAGAACAGTGTCTTAAGAATGACATTCTTGACAGTGTCGGATGCTCTAACATTTAGGACTTCACCAGAGACTGCCAGAAGTTTCCAGTACAATGGTGGGAAACGGAAAATGGTGAAATTTTGTTAGGGGCAAGCAGGTGAGGAAATGAAAAAAGTTTAAGAATGCAGACTATTCTCAAGAAACCTGACTGTGAAGGAGACAGGGAGACCGTTAACTGGAAGAGACCCCGATGAAAAGTTTCCTGGGATGGAGCTGTCAGGGGTGACAAGAGACCATGGCCTGGCTATTGACTGAGATGTCTAAGAGATGTATATAATTCGCCCAGGTTAAGGTGGGGTGGGATCTGTGGGGGAAAGGAAGAAAGTGCCTGGAGTGTCATCTGTCGACAATGGAGGGGCAGAATGACAACAACTAGGAGCAGAACAGATATGGCCAGAGTTACCATCTTGGCGGGGGACGGGGGAGGGGGGGGGGCAACTTTTTATACCGGGATGGAAGAGCAAAAAAGCCTGGGCGCTCCCAAGAGCAGCTAAAAGACTCTGGGTCATCGGTTTTAAAATCTTATCCCTCCTCCTTTCAGACCCACTTAAGCCCAATAACCTGATGAGCTCTGCACTTCTCTGGCTGCTTTTTAACCAAGCACCACCTTGGTCGACCTCTGGGATGTATTTTAGAGGCCTGGGGCCTCTGTGGGTTCTTGTTTGCCCAGTTCCTCGACTGCAAGGCTCTGGTCAGTCTCATCTCTTTGATCGCTGCACATAACAGGTGTTCACTGCACTTGTAGAGTGAACGCTGGGCAGAACTGAGGCGCGGTCACCGAACGGTCGGTAAGACTCGTCTTTCTTCCTCGAGAAAACTGCTTCCATGTCACAGTCTGAAACGACCCCCTTCTTCCTCGACACCAGTCGCTTTCGGCTTTGGCCGCACTTTCCGAGAGGCCGGGGCGCTTTTAATACTCCCGACGGCCAGGTCTCCTCGTGGCCCGAAGTGGTCGGGGGTCCTGAGCTGGAGCCGTAGGCAGAGGGCTCGAGCGGCGGGGCGCCGGCGCCTTCATTGCTCCCTTTCCTGGTCCCGGGGATGCGTAAGGGATCGCAGCCCAGCCTCTGCTTACTGCAGAGCCGCTTAACCGACCGCGCGAAACTCCTGAACGCCGTTGGGTTCGTTGGCCTCCTGTCGGCAACGGACTCGGAGCTCGAGATAGCGGGGAGGAGTGGCCTCTAGGCCGCAGAGGGCCCTGGGAGTCGTAGTTCTGACACTGCCTGCAGGGTCCTCGGGGAAAGGAAGATCAAAGGGCTGGAACTACATTTTCCAGAACTCACCGCGTGAGCGTGAGGGCGTGGCGGTGGCGGTGGCGTGGCCAAGAGCCTGTCTCCTCCAAAAGCTCCGAAAGCGTCCGAGCGCCTCCGGGTGCTTCCCGAATACCTCCGAGCGCCTCCGGATGCTTCCCGAATACCTCCGAGCGCCTCCAGGGCCTTCGTTAGTCTCTGAGCTCCAGCGTCGGACAGCAGGGCGCCTCCGAACGCCTTTGGGGGGCGGGGGGGGCGAAAATCAGTTGTTATTTGGCGGTGGTTTGTGATGCCCATCTTACGTCTAAGTGTCAACATTGAGTAGACAGGAGGATGCAGGGAGACCAACAAGATGGAAATGGACTTGAGTTCGAGGGCACTTGGATGTAACCAAATGGACCAGATGGACTTACTGGGCAGGGGTGACAGGGAACATTTCTGAACTCAACATTCAGAAAACTAAGATCATGGCATCTGGTTCCATCACTTCATGGCAAATAGATGGGGAAACAGTGGAAACAGTGACAGACTTTATTTTGGGGGGTGGGGGCTTCAAAATCACTGCAGATGGTGACCGCAGTCATGAAATTAAAAGACGCTTACTCCTTGGAAGAAAAGTTACGACCAACCTAGACAGCATATTAAAAAGCAGAGACATTATTTTGCCAACAAAGGTCCGTCTAATCAAAGCTATGGTTTTTCCAGTGGTCATATATGGATGTGAGAGTTGGACTGTAAAGGAAGTTAGGAGTTGAAGAATTGATGCTTTTGAACTGTGGTGTTGGAGACTCTTGAGAGTCCTGTGGACAGCAAGGAGATCCAATCTGTCCATCCTAAAGGAAATCAGTCCTGAATATTCATTGGAAGGACCGATGCTGAAGCTCCAATCCTTTGGCCACCTGATGCGAAGAACTGACTCATTTGAAAAGACCCTGATGCTGGGAAAGATTGAAGGCAGGAGAAGGGGATGACAGAGGATGAGATGGTTGGATGGCACCACTGACTCAATGGACATGAATTTGGGTAAACTTCGGGAGTTGGTGATGGACAGGGAGGCATGTTGTACTGCATCCATGGGGTCGCAAAGTTGGACATGACTGAGCGACTGATTTTTATTATTATTTTTGACCACACACATCATGTAGGATTAGTTCCCCAACCAAGGATTGAACCCGTGCCCCCAGCGTTGCAAGCACAGAGTCTTAACCACTGGACCACCAGGGAAGTTCCAGGGAGAGACTTTTAAAGCAAAGGTACACACTGGAGAGGAGACCTCGGTGTGAATCCTAAACTGTCACCCCTTGACTAGGCCTGGGCACTGCCAACCCTAAGAGAGAACAATAAGCTTGGGGTTCTGAAGCAGGAGATGTGGGGGCTGGGCTCCTTGTGGCAGGGACTGCAATCAGCTGACCGCATGACCTGCAGGCCCTGACCCAGCCCAAGAGGGTGGGATCCCTACACCCCAGCTGCCTGTATCCCTCCTTCCAGGGTTGCTGATCTCCTGGGCTCAATTTGGCCTGAAGTCCAAACTGCCTGGGCCATGAACTGGGTGGGTCTCTGTGCCCCTGAGGTCACTGGCAATGGGGAAGCTCGCTCTTCAGTTGAGAAAAGTAATCACCTAAGTGGACAGATGTCTGCACCACACTCATAGACCCTACAACAGGCTTCTGAAAGAAATTTCCACACCACGTGGCTAGCAGTCAGGCATCAGTTTTATTCCTGGAAGTTCACAAACAAGAGAATGATCTGGGAACCAGTAGTTTCCCTTCTCCTTCGTGACTCTGGAGACAAACTCCATGCCAGAGTTTCCATCACCAGAACACACACAGTTCCCGGGGAGAGCAGGCCAGGTCCACGGACCTGCAGGGGAAACCCACCTGCAATGGCCTGACCATAGCGAGGTGGAAGCACTGTCCATCATGAGATGCACCATGGGGGCGTTCATCACCACTGCCTCTACACTTGCTTGTTTGTTGACAGAAGTTTTAAAACCACTCACAGCATTAGATATGGGGAAAATGTGCTTGGCTTTGTATTTATGCATTTGACTGACACCTTAATGACACCACAGCATCCAGCAATACTTCAGAAGGTTAACTACCTCTCCAGAATCCTTTATTTAACACAATTGGAACCATCGATGGCAACCTAATACACAAACTGAAGTGTGCTAAATGCAAGACATACAGAGAACTGTGCTTCTCTGTGGCAGCTCTGGGCAGTCCTGCAGAACGCCTCCTGCCTGTCCTGGCTGGAGGGCCAGGGCTTGAGGTCTTCTGCCAGGACACTAGTGCTCAGCACCCAGGAGAGGCTCAGCTCCGTTCCCTCACCTGTGCCCCCAGACCCACAGGGCGCCTCTTAAGTCCGGGACAGGCGAAGCGCGGACAACCCTGGGAGCCCTATAGGATTCCTCCTCCCGCCTGTAGCTCCCTCCCTCCACCCACCAGCGGGCTGGGGCGGGGAAATGCATAAACATTCCTCCAGCAAGAAACAGGGGGCCTGGCTGGACTGGTTATGCGGGTCTGCGCAGCAGAACCGGGAAATATCCAGACTCCTGCCCGCCACGTCTGAACCCCCGGGAGGAGGGAACGGAACCTGGGAAGGCAGAGCCCACCCCGCAGGCCCCAGGTTGGCGTTGGTCACCAAGGCCTCCAGACACTCTGGGCCAAGCGGGTAGCGGTCAGGCTGCCCAGGGCTGCGGGCACCGAGTCTGGTCCCTCGGCAGGCGGGGCCCGGCTCAGTTCAGCCTCGGGGACCTCCTCCAGGTCTGAGGACTGGTCGTCCCCAGAGCCCCGGGGGCTGGGCAGCGGGGACTCCAGGGCGCCTCCTACGAGCCAGTTGCTCCGCCCCGGGGCTGCGGGCGGCGCAGACAGGGCGTCCCCCAGCAGATCGCGGAAGCTGCTGCCCTCGCGCAGCGGCATGGACTCGAGCAGGTGGTTCAGGAGTTCGGCGGCGACGGTAGCGTCGATGGCCTGGCACGTGGACACGAACGTGTGCACTTCGTGCATGCACTGGATGTAGCCGGCGGCGAAGCGCTCGCTGGCTTCCGCTTGCAGCTGCTCGCGCTCTGCGCTCGGAGATGGGAGGGGAGAGAGCCGCGCCGGGTCCAGTGAGCGGCGACCGCTGTGGCCCGGCCCTCCCGGCCCGCGGGGACGAGGCTCACCCAGGAGACGCGGGGGGCGCCCCCTGTCCCGGGCCGGGGAAGTCCTCGGTGGAGCCGCGGCGCGGCAGACCGGGCGAACGGGCCCCGCGCCCCCCCGCCCCCGCCGCGCGCCCGGCCGCCACTCACCGCGCGCCTGGCCCCGCAGCGCGCCCTGCACGCGCCGCACCGTGAGCTCCAGCACCTCGGCATTTTCCAGCTTGGCCTGCACCTGCGCCGCCGGGGAGGGGAGGTGAGGCGAGGCCGGCCCGGGGGCCCGCAAACCCTGGGCGCCCCCCACCCCCGACCCCGCTGGCCTCACCTCGGCGCCCGCCAGCAGCAGCCGCAGCTCCTGCAGGCTCTCGTTGATCCGCGCGCGCCGCTTCTTCTCTACCAGGGGCTTCCGGGCCTGCGGGAAGCGAGCAACTGAGTCCCGGCCCTGCGTGGGCCCCGGAGCCCGCCCGCTCCCTCGCCCATCCGTGGATACAGCCAGCACCTTGCGGTCCCCACGCGCCTCGCAGCCGTCCTCATCCTCCCGGCCAGCCCGGTCCCGGCCCGGTGCCAGGAGCGGAGCCATGACGCGCACAGCCGGGAGCCCGGCGAGCGCAACAAGCGAGCGCACCCCTCACCCCCTCGCGTCTTCCGCGGCGTCCTCGCGCCCGCCGCCGATCCCGCCCCTTTTATAGCGCCTTATTTGCATCTCAATACGCCAATTGCTTGTGCGGGCCAATGGCAGAGGCCCGCTTTGTCCGGCCCAGCCGCCGGGGTCGGCTAGCAGCTGGCGGGGCGTGGCCTGCGGCCGGGAGCTGGAGGGCGGAGGGCGGGGGGCAAGCCCAGCTGGGCCTCCGAGCGACCCCCGCGTTGGCTGGGGGGAGTGGGCACCCGAGGGGGCGATGACCACGAGGGCTGTGGCCCCGGGTGCACTTGTTCCCCCTCCGACCCTGAACCGGTCGCCCAGGTCTGCTGCGCGTGCGAGCAGGAGCGCACCCATCCGTTCATCCATCCATTCGCGCCTGACTTCCTTCACCTAAGATGCCACAGGAGGGGGACCCTTCAGCGCGCCTGCTGGGGTCCTGGGGGCTAGAGCCACAGCAAAGACCGCGGTCTCCGAAGCTGGAGGGAGCCACAGGTCTGGTCTGGGGAGGCTGCAGAGTCCCAGGGAGGTGAGGGCCCTACGGGCAGCAGGGGTGGGAGCGAGCTCCTGCTCCCTCGCGTTTCTAGCGGACTTGTGAGTCCTGCCTGCAGCCGGCTCAGGGATCCTAGTGGGGCGGGGTCCGCAGGCCCGTCCTCAACAGCTCCATCTCTCTGACCTCCTCTGGTCATCGGTCCTTTCCTGGTCCTCATCGCCTTCCCATCTCCTCGTCCCTTTCGCTCCCTGACCCCCTTTCACCTTCCTTTCTCCCACCCTCTCCTCCCTCAATATACCCACCGACCCCCGACCTTCCCTCCCCTGCTCCCCCCTTATCTGGTTCTCACCCGCCCACCCCCCGTCCCCAACCCAAACTCTCCCTGCCCCATCCTGCCCTCCCTGCCCAACCGCCCTTCCCTGGTCCCACAACCCTTTTCCATTCGCCCCGGCCCCCTCCCCAGCCCCTGGGCTCCCTTTCCCCCCAGTCCTCCCCTCCCTCCCCCGCCCCTCGCCGGGCTGGCGGAGCCCGCCGTCTGGTCCCCGTAACTTGATGCCCGTGACAGTTGGCAGCTGCAGCGGCTTCGGCAGAGAAAAGCGGCAGCCCAGCCAAGAGCGACAGGTGTTGGCCGCGCCTTTGTCTCAGGCTGCTTTGTCACCAGGCGGGCGCGGGGGTGGGTGCGCCTGTGTCGCCAGACGACCGCCACCCCCAGGTCCGGCCGCCCATCTGCCAGCCCGGCCTCTTTGAGCGTGGGGTGCGTGGGCGGTGGGGCGACACCCTGGGGACCCACAGCCTGGCCCCAGCGCTGAAAGGCCCAGGTCCACGCCCTCTCCTGGCAAAGCCGGGATGCCAATTTGCCTTCAGGCAGCCAGGGCTTATACCTGGCACACAGAGAGCCTTAAACCTGGAGCGCCTGGGATCTCCCTTAAAGGGTCCCTTCCCCACTGTTCAGGCCGCAGCTCCGTTTCCATCCTCCCGGTGGGAGGACCTGCGCCCTCGTAGGATCTGCTGCTTCCCTCCCAGGACTGGGACCGTCAGGGTCTGGTTCTGTGCCCCTCTGGGTTATAAGCATCCTTGGCCAGGGGGACTCTGACCAGGACCCCGTCACAACCCCTAGCACAGAGACTGGCGAAGCAGAAGCCCTGGGTGGGGAGGGAAGATGAGTGTCCCGAGCCCAGCTGGAGGGAGCAAGGGAAAGAAACATCCAGGGACGGCAGGGGGGCTGGGTGGCAGGACTGGGCTGAAGACGCCCACCAGGGCCCCCCATGATCCGAAGATGGCTCTGGCAGCCCTTCCGGTGTCTACTTCACTTCAGGTTCTCTGCCAGAGGGATCTCCACAATAGGACAAGCTTTTGAGAGTTCTGATGGTTCTCACAGGTGGCTCGGCAGGTAAAGAACCCTCCTGCCAATGCAGGAGACACAGGACACTCGGGTTCTATCCCTGGGTTGGGAAGATCCCCTGGGGAAGGGAATGGCAACCCGCTTCTGTACTCTTGCCTGGAGAAGAGGAGGCTCCATGGACAGAGGAGCCTGGTGGGCTCCAGTCCGTGGGATTACAAGGAGCTGGACACGCCTGAGTGACTAAGCACAAGCAAGACCAGCGCACCTCTGTGAGCCCTGGGTGGGTAGGGACTCTGGGACTCGGGGACTCCCTGGGAACCCCTTCTGCTGATCCTCACTTGGCTGTCTCTCACAGTCTGCTTTTCTGTGAGCAGGGTGCAGACCCATCCCCAGCCCTGCATTGCTCACCTGGGTAGAAACCTACTCCTTTCCTTCAGACACCCTGTGTGTTTCCCGGTCTCCCTCATAAGCCATGGGGGAGAAAGCTTAGCTCTTGTTCTTCCATCCTCCCCTGCCTGATCAGAAGCTTGACTGCCCTTCCCCCTCCTAGTGGAGGGTTGGACAGAGTGTGGCAGGGGCTTGAGTAGTGGAACCCTTTGAGAGAGCCCATAGCTGGCCTGGAACTTCACTTTTTTTCACCATTTAGACACCACCCCAGGGAGCAAGATCCCACCCCCACACCAAGGAATCACAGTTAAGTTTGTCCTACTTCAAGGAACTCAGATATGGAAAAACCAACTCGGTGATATCTCTTACTCCTGACTCTTACCTCATCCATTATTGATTGTATTGTTTGAATAAGATCAAACGAGTATTTTAGAGTGCTCTCCAGGATAGGCACTTTATATTGGAACAGGATGATCGGGGCTCTAGGGAGGGCCTCTGGAAAAAGACTACTAGTCTTTGCCAGATTCGATGGGGAACTGGAAGTGCAGGAAGAGTGATAAAGGCCAACGGTGCAAACGAGAAATCAAAGGCAACTCGGAAATCCGGGAAAAACAAAAAGCTGCCCAAGGAGAGAAATGTAACCTTAGTACTTACTTGGCCCAGTAGCCAATTCTTTCACAGTCACAACAAGATAATACAGCTCATAGCATTTCAAGATTTAGAGTCAATCTATGAGTGAGTGAAATTTACTAAGTCATATCCGACTCTAGAGTCAATCTATAAGAAAGGCTTAATGGTGGTTGTAGGGTATAGAGCTAACTTTGTAAAAACAAAAGGACAGGTGACAGTTGTCAGGAGAAGATGGCTGAACAAGGGCTAAGGATCTCCAAAGCCTAATCTTACATGGGGTTAGGGGGGCTTTGAGGAATGCTGTCTAGAAGTGAAGGAAGGAGAACTCAGTGCTGGGACATGCCTCAGTCTAAGTAGCCTTGGGACAAAAAGCACAAGGATAGAGTAGGGTTGGAGAAGGAAATGGCAACCCACTCCAGTATTCTTGCCTGGAGAATCCCCCTGAACAGAGGAGAGTGACGGGCTATAGTCCATGGGGTCACAAAGAGCTGGCCACGGCTGAGTGACTAAATCATAGAGTAGGGTGTGTGAGTCAGCAAAATCCTCCTTGGTTAGACCGGAAGTTGCCCAAGGCCTCATCTTTGAAGCCAGCCTCAGTTTCCTTTAATGGGCCCACTGGCTGGCAGGCCTGGCCTCTTCCTCCCAGAAACCCAGCTGCTCTGTCTCAGGACCACCTCGCCCTTTCTCTTTCCCTACGTGGCCTCCACTAGCAGATCCACTTCCTGCCATTTGTCACTTGGACTGGTCCCACCTTCAAAGGTTGCCTGAGCACAGGCTTCCTGAGCATTTGGGCTCTTTGATCCCCATATCCAAAGACAGAGCCCAGCAGAGACTGGGCAGGGCGGCAGTGGCCACAGGGGGACCAGTTAGCGGTAGGGGTGGCAAGCCATAAAATCCCCAGGGAACAAAGGCGGTGGCCAGCCTATGGACGTCCAGGCCCCTGGCGGGCAATCAGCCCAGCGGCTTGGAGAAACTCCTTTTGGTTTGGAAATAAAGGGGAGGGGTGCCCTTGGGGTTAAAGGGTAGATAAAAACAGCTAAACACCCTGAAGTCTCTCAGAATTTCAGTGAAGTAGACAGATCTCCACATCTGGCCACTGAGGAGGTCTGCAGAGGCCTCTAGGTCCACTGGGAGGACTTAGCCTCCCCACCCCCAGTCACCACCTGGATCCAGGTGGCCAGGACGGGAGGCGAGAGTCAAGCCTTCCTCCTCCTGCTGAGGGAGCTCCAGGAAGGCCGGGCACCAGGTCTGGGACCCACGACACGGTCTGGTATGAAGAAGTGTTTGGAAGGGAGAAGCAGCCCCCGCTGTTTTGATCAGGCCCTGCAAGGTCTCGCTGCAGTGGGAGGAAGCACCGGGGTGGGGTGGGGTAGGAGGAGAGTTCCATGCTGCCTGTGGTGGAGACACGAGGCCTTTCTGGCCTCAGATCCTTCTGATCTCACTGCCTTCAGCCCTGGGCCAGTGCACAGGCAGCCAGCCCTGGTGGGAGAGACGACCCACAGCGGGCGGGGAGAGAGAGGAGCAGGTGCCCAAGCTCACTGCAGAGCGGATGCGAACACCAGGGGCTGAGCTGAGTGGCCCTACTCCCCATCTGAGTGAGAAACCACGGAGGGGCTGGACTCCAGGATTAGATCTACAGCAGGGAGTCCCCAATAGCTCAGGCGGTAAAGAATCCTCCTGCAACACAGGAGACCCAGGTTTGAGCCCTGAGTCAGGAAGATCCCCTGGAGGAGGGCATGGCAACCCACTCCAGGATTCTTGCCTGGAGAATCCCATGGACAGAGAAGCCTGGTGGGCTACAGTCCATGGGGTTGCAAAGAGTCAGACACAACTAAGTGACTAACACTACACTACAGAGAGTTCACTGTGATGGGGGCTGCATGTCACACACACACGACAGGAAGGGGTCAGCAAGAGGAACATTGTGCGTGGGAAGAGGTGAGGGGTGCCTTGGAGACAGAATAGTTCCTAAAGCAGAATTTCTAGAGTTTGTCTTAGAAAAATCACTTGATAATCTTTGTCTCCATTCAGGTTCCTATTCCTCTGTGCTATATTAAAAATACAGAAACAAAAATAGGGACTTCCCTGGTGATCCAGTGGTTGAGAATCTGTGCTTCCATTGCAGGAGGCACAGATTTGATCCCTGGGCCAGGAACTAAGTAAGATCTCACACACCGTGCAGAAAATAAATAAACGAACAGAACTCAGGCTCCTATTTCTCTGTGCTATATTAAAAATATACAAAATAAAAATATACTTGCTTTATTTACCAATTTTCTAAAAGGCAAAAAAGTCATAAAAAGACACAAGCAGTCCAACAAACATATTGCACTGGGTGAAGAAATTCTGGCTTGCGCATAAACAAACCACTTGTCCGGCAAGGCTTGACGTGTTGTTAACAGACTCTGAGAGCTTATTTACATATCTTTTCAGGAATATATTAAAAAGAAGGCTCAGTTTAAAATTGAGAAGTCTTGATAACACCCATGTAAGCACGCACACTAAAGGAAACAAGACCGGATGCGTGTTGGCACCACGTAAACAATTTCACAAGATGCTCCTACTGCCCACTTCTCAGCACACATCGAAGCTACGCGGCACTTAACAACCAGCGGACAGACATAAACAGTAAGATAACACGATGGTAAACATTCATAACAGGAGAGAATCTTTTGGCAGTTCAGCTAAAGTCAATGCAACCTTGACTGGCCCTTGATGATCTAACTCGGAGGCAAGAAGCCGTTTGTAGCATCTGACCTCCACACAAACTCACAGACTACACCTTGCCTTGGGGATCTGAAGATGATGTTGCTTTTACATTTAAAAAAATAAACTTTTTGCGTTTATGAAAAGTAAGATATTCAGGCATAAAATAATTTTACTATGAAAACCAACTGGATTACAAGGAAGCTTCACCTATTCTAGTAGCTGCTTCTCCATCAAAGGATGGGGGGCAGGGGAAACTGCTTTCTCTGAAGTTGCTACAGACTCAGTACAACTGTAAGTCAACTGTTTCATCACTGGCAGCTTCTCATTCACTCCAGGGACCAGTGTAACATTTTTTTCTAAGCTATCTTTGGGATATACGATGCGATATGAGGTTTTGCAAAAAGGTGAGCAGTCTGGTCTCACTCTTCCCCAGGCGTCCTATTCACTGGAAAGTGCCAGCGACACTAGTGGACATCACGCCAGAGACTGGAAGCGGCATCAGTGAGTCAGGGCTCACAAAAAGTGTGCAGGGCCACCCTGGAACACAGACTCGGGGCCCGGCTCAGCCAGGAGGAGGTGCTGGCTCCTCTGGCCCAGAGCTGACGCCCGGGGAGTGCCAACAAAGGACCAACACGCGCTGAGTCCCAAACGTGGTGGTCACGGCCGGGCTAGGAGGGCCAAGTCCCAAGAAGGGAATGACCAGCAGCACGTTTTCACTGACACGCTGGCCATCCTGGTCTGAAAAGGATGCACGGATGATGCAGCACACCCAGAGGGGTCTGTGTCGTGTTTCTGAGGACGTGTAATTTCCGTGATGGACGTGGTCACAGGAACCTGTCGGGTTCTTTCATCTGGAGCGAGCAGTTCAACTTTATTCGCCCTGGACGTACACTCTTGTCAGATGAAACGCTTGCTGCAACTGCACTGGAAGCTGAAGCGGCAGGCTGGCCAAACTACACATCATTCAATGTGAAACGTTTTGAAAAGGAGGTTTTTGAAATGAAATAAGCACAGGCTGTGATCTCCACTTGGTAGGTTTCAAAAACATCTAGTCTGACTAAATAATTGAGAGAGAAAGCCGCCCCCGGAGAGGACAGAATTTGATCTGATCCAAACACAAACACAAATGCTGGGCAAGCCCTGGACCGCTGCTCCTCGGCGCGGAGCCCCGCGACCCTCGGGCTGGTGGTCGCAGCCTGGGCCATGCCTCGGGACAGCCCACGGAGCCAGTAGGCCCAGGCCGGCCTGTCCGGGGACTCCTGGGGGCGTTCAGCCGCTTCCTGACACAAAGAGGCAGGCAGTCTTTCTCGAGTTTTTTTTTTTGTGAAGGTCTCGTTCCCCTGCCCCCTAACACCCTATATCTGTATTTTATTCATAAATATAAAATAGCATTTCTTCCCAAACGTCTCCTACCTTCCATGGTTTTAAATCACCCCTTCACAAAACTATGGGTTTTTTTCTAAAACAAAAAAAGCCACGAAAGTATATCCATCCGTGTCACTGGAGACACACGCGAGACCCTTCCCCTCCTCAGAGCACCGCCTAGCGGACATCACTGGCGGCACTGTCGCCCTGGGGAGGGGGGCTGCATCTGCCTTTCGTTTCTGGGACTCGGGGGGGCCCACTCTCCTCTCCTTTGGTGTCTGTCATTTCACTGAGCCCCGGCGTAGGGGTGTCTTCCTCATATGCCACACAAAGGCTGTCTTCTCCCTCGTTTTCACAGTAAACACATCCCTTAAAAGAAAAATGTAAATCAGGAACGAAAATGAGATCTTTGGTACAAACAGTTCAGTCTAAACGAAGCCCAGGTGACCAGGTGTCGGCCTGAGGCTGCTGGCAGGCGAGGAGGTGCCACTAGGCTGTGGGACCCCTGCTTGCTTCTTCCCGAGGGGCCCCTCCCAGTCCCCTGGGAACCTCATCTGAGAGGGGGCTTTGCACAGTGAGGTGGGGGGCATCGATCAGAGGCCCTGGTCCCAGCCCCTCCTCCTCCTGCCTGCATGACCTGGAGTGCCACCTACCTTCTCTGACCTCAGTTTTCTAATCTGTAAAATGGGACACCAAGAAGCTACCAGCTTATTTGTTCCTCCCCCTGTTGAACACCTATCTGTTAAGCATCTGTTGTGTTCCAGGCTCGTTCTAAGAACCGGGATTCGGCAGTGAACAGAGAGGAAAACCCGTGTCCTGTTGGAGATCTCCTAGTAGCCAGAGGAGAGGTGCTCCGAGGTGTTATAAGACTGGAGGTGCTGGGCTGGAACGAGGCACGTGAGGACTCTGTCATTTTACAGTGGACGTTCAGAAAAGGCCACCAAGAGCAACTGTAGTGGCTTTAAAATATGCCCACGAAGTTTTTGACATTCCTTCCTCCAAAGTGGAGGCCTGGACTCAGTGATGTGCCTCTAACAAAGCGCAGGTGATGGAGGTTGTCACAGGCCCCCAGCGTCCCAGCCCCATGCCCTCGGGGGAGGCCGGGATCTTGTCCTGAGGACACATAAGCAGCGCCATGGTCAGATCCACATGGCAAGGAGCAAAGCCCTCCACGAGCACTGCGGGAGGGACCCCCCTCGGAAGCAGATCCCCAGCTCTGGTCCTGCCTCCGGAGGCGGAGGCCTAGCCGTTACCTTGCCTTCACCCTCAGGAGAGGCCCCAAGCCAGAACTACCCAGCTGAGCTGCTCTTAAATTCCAACCCAGAGAAACAGTGGGGAGAATAAACGGTTCTTATTCTAAGCTACTAAGCTTGGGGGTTATTTGCCGTGCAGCAGTAGATCAACTGGGGCTTTCCTGGTCCCTCAGCTGGTAAAGAAACTGCCTGCAATGCAGGAGACCCAGGTTCAGTTCTGGGGTTGGGAGGATCCCCTGGAGAAGGGCATGGCTCCCCACTCCAGTACTCTTGCCTGGAGAATTCCACGGACCAGCGCCCTGGTGGGCTACAGTCCCTGGGGTCACAGAAGAGTCAGACATGACTGAGCGACATACACACACAGCGATGGCAGGTCAATAGCACAACTGTGTGTGGGGAAGACCAGGAGCCAGAGTGAGCCATGTGTCTGTGTGAGGAGAGGGGACGCCCAGGAGAGGGCAGGGCAGGCACAAAGGCCCCGGGGTAGGAGCCGCGTGCTGGTCTTCAGAGAACCGCCAGGGAGGAGGGAACGTGGGGGCCGGGCGCTGCGGGGAGGGGGCGACACAGCTTAATGGCTGTGTTAGGGTGGTGACGCTGGAGGCGATGGGAAGCGGCTGCTTTCCATCCCCCTGGAAGGTCAGGCCAGCGTGACCTGCCGGTGGACTGGATGGGGGTAAGAGAGGGGGGTAGTCCGGGCCCGTGGTCTGAGCAAGTGGGGTGGCGCAGAGTTGCCCTGGAGTGGGCAGGAAGAGAGTGGCTGGGCAGGTCGTCTCCGGGGAAACCCGGGAAGTTCCCCAGAGGTGGACGCTGGCGGGGCTCACGTGTAGATGCCGCTTCCCACGCGGAGGCGGGAGCTGACCGTGCCAGGGCGGTGTGCACAGAGAAGGCCGGGGCACCCTGGAACCTGGCTGTGTCCACGCTGGGGAAGTGAGCCGGGGAGGGGAGCTGAGGTACAGAGACACCCTCAAGAAGGAACAGAGTGCGGGGGGCAGCCGCTTAGAGTGCAAGGAAGGCTTGCTGTCCCCTGCTTCTTATGGTCTACACGCATGTGGAGGGTTTAGGACAGAAGAAGTAGGTCTGTGTTTTAATTGTGACAACAACTGAAAAATTTTCAAATTTCAGCATGTGACTGAGATTAGACATTTCAGAGACCTTTTTGGAAACAGTGTTGAAAAGCCACTGGAAGGAAGTTCTTTGAAGGACATCTAACAGTGTTGTGGTTTCTTTTTTCTTTTAATGCTCTTATTTAATCTTCAAAGTTTTAAATGTACAGAACAGATGCAGAGATAGTGCCAGGCATTCTCATCACAGCGCCTTTTAACACCATGTCAGGAAGCGCTGCGTCCCAGAGCTTACCTCCACGTCGATGGCCGTGGGCAGGCCACCTGACCGCATCCACGGGTGGATGTCCTGCAGTTCCTGCTTCTGCCCATCCGTGAACCTGGGCTGGAACCTCTGCAGCGCCTTCAGCTTCTCCCTGTCCTCCTGTAGGACCGTCTCTAAGTTTCTTCATGAAATATCGAGAAACAGGGAAGCTTTAGAATGCCTCAAGGGTTATCTTTTTTTAAAGTATATGCTCATTTTCTACCAACACTTCCAGTATTATTCACATAATTTTATTTTAATGTAATTTTTTTTTTTTGCCACACTCCTCAGCATAGAGGATCTTCCCTGACCAGGGACAGATCCTGTGGCCCCTGCAGTGGAAGGAGTCTTAGTCTTCACCACTGGACCCCAGGGAATTTTAGATGATTTTAACTTTCCTTTCCACTTAAAATAAATTACCCTATTTCAGGTAAAAATCTAGTAAATAAGCTGTAGCTTTTCTATGAAAGTGATACACCAAGTTCTGGCTTTAATTTCAGTTTAGATCAGCCATGGGAGCCGGGTACCTGCAGACACTTGTTTCTGCACCTGGGAGCTTCTCACCAGCAAGGTGGTGATCACCAGCGAGGTGGAGAGTAGACAAGCCCTCCTGCCACCTGCCTCCCTGGCCTGCCTCGCAGCGGCCCTGGAGACGGAGCCCCAGGCTGACCTGGCCCAGAGCCCTGGCTGTTCGGAGCCTTGGGGTTAATCACCCCCACCGAGGGGGCACCGCACCTGGAACCTGTCAGTGGTCAGAGCTGAGGCACAGACCAGGCTCCCTAAAGAGCAGCTGGTGGCCTGGGACGGTCACCCACCTCAGCTACTCTTGGTTTCTGCCATCTCTGAGACAGACAGACAGACACACACACCACTGACCACACAGGGTTACTTGCAACAGAGCAGAAGAGACGACACTGGCACAAACGCTTCGTGGGCGGCAAGTGACAGCCTGGAGGGTCCCCAGGCCGGGAGCAGGGCCTCCGCAGGGCTGCGTGCGGCCAGCCATCCCCCCAGAGGGGCCCCTTGTAGCGGTGCCCTCCGCTCCATCTGAGACAAGGCGTTGCGGAAGTCCTCTGGCCTCGCTGTCGGGGGGATCCCGAGCCCAGCTCTGCACCGTCCCAGCAGGGGCGAGCGGTTACCGTGCAGGCATCTGGTAGGTCATCCTGACACTGTCGTCCGTGTCGGCCATCAGCAGCCAGACGGGGTCCTGGAGGACATACTTGAGGAGGTGCTCAGTCCCGTCCGCCTCCGCCTTCACTGCTGCTCCGTGGTTATTCTCTGAAGAGTCGATGCTTCCAAAATACCTGCTGGTGTGACTCGTGTCGCTGCTGCCTTTAAAACAGAGTGCTGCAGGTCACGGCCTCGAACCTAAGTCGGCCCCGTAAGGGGAGGGCAGCTACTGCATGTGTCGGGGGATTGTCCCTTCTCTTTTTCCAATGGTCCCATTGTCTGGATGATAATTTAAAAATCACTTAAAGACCAGGCATCAGCTGGAACCACAGAGGTGACTCTGCTGGCGCAGCTGTGGAGTCCAGGCGGGGCCCCACCCAGGAGGCCGTGCTCTCCCCTCCCTGGCCTCCCAGGGTGGAGGGTCCGCCCAGGTGAGGGAAGTGGGGCACTTACAGCCTGGGGATGTGTGTGCTGCTCCCGCAGGGCAGCTCCGAGCCACACTGCACCACTGGCCGGTCCCGCCCGAGGCCACACGCCAGTGCCCACCAGGGGAGTCACTCGGGACGGCGCTCCACCACCTGCCCTCCCAGCAGACGCGGGGAGCCCCAGGGACGGTCCAGCCAGGGACGGGGGTGCGGACTCTGCCCTGCCCACCAACACGGGGAGTGACAGGTGATAGTGGGAACCAGGCCTGGCCATGGGGCAGGAGGAGGAGCCCCGTGGCCCCTGTGAGGCTCCGAGGAGCCGCTCGGGGTGCAGCCGGAAGACGCGCGGTCAGGACCCCGATGCTGGGCCCTGCAAGCAGCAGCCTGAGGCTCTGGGGGCGACTGGTGCCCTCGGACGCAGAGAGCCAAGGATACCCAGGTGCCTCACGTGGGGATCTTCTAAACATACGTCAACTGCGCCCCCCACTCCACTCAGGGCTCCCGGTGCCCTCCATGTACCTGGCCCACTTCTGGATGCATCGCAGCCCAGGGAGCCGGAGGCCAGGGAGCAGGAGGTGGCGGAGGCCTGGCTCCCAGACAGCGCGGAGCCCGTGGCCGAGCAGAGGTCCCCATGCAGCAGGAGGCGCAGCAAGCCGCTGGACGAGGAGAGCGCGTCGCTGTTCAGGGCGTCCGCTGGCTCCTCGCGCTTGGGGGGACAGGGGGGACACCCAGTCAGGTCTCCACACAGAGCGGGGCTGGGCGAGGGGACGGAGGCTCCTTGGGTGCTGGCCCTTTCTCTGTGGGCCGTGTGCACAGACCCTGGGGTTCCTGGGACCCAGCCCGCTTCTCGGAGGCAGAAAGGAGACGTTTGATTAGATTCCATTTGGGGAGAGTCCCTCGAGGGACGGTGGCTCCTAGAGCCCTGGCAGGGATCCAAGCTTTATGCTTATTTCTCCACCGAGTGCACACGGAAGCAGGACCATGCCTCAACAGCACCCAGAGGTGCCCTCAGAGTGGCAGGGCTCTACACCCTAAGCAGGGGCAGCCTTGGGCACCAGGGGCCTGGCCTGGGAGCGCCCAGAATGCAGGCCAGGCGGGCAGCAGAGGTGCTGGGGGTCCCTGTCCCCACCTCCTCTCCCGGAGCACAGGTGGGGGGGCACGTGGCCCCGCCGTGGACACAGGTGGGAAGTGGGAACCCAGGTGGCCCTGCCTTGGACGCAGGCGGGAAGCGGGAACCCAGGTGGCCCTGCCTTGGACACAGGTGGGGAGTGGGAACCCAGGTGGCCCCGTCTTGGACACAGGCGGGGGGATGGGTCCACGCAGCCCTGCTTTGGCGGGCTCACAGACTGCCCTGCCTTGGACACAGGCCAGGTGTGGGGGGATAGCTCATGGACAGCACTGCCTTGGCTCTCAGAACACAGACGTGTTAGCTGGAAATCACACACAGCCGTATCATGAACCAAGTAAGCAAACGTGCCCGTGTCCTCACCCTGGGAGGGCGGGGCTTGAGAGCAGCAGTTTCCAGCACCCCGCAGCTCCAGGCCTCACCAGGGCCCCTCTGCTTCCAGCCCCACTCCGAGGAGCCTCTGCTCTGGTGTTTAACCTGACGGCTCCATCCTCCCAAGTGTCCACCTAACACCCTGAGGCCCCTGACGATGGGTGATGAAGTCCCTGTGGCCGTCTGGACACTGCATCTGCTGGCCATCTCTCTCTCTTCAGGTCCCAGGACGGTTAAGGTCACAGGTCTACTGTGACGGGGCCTTGGGAACATGCTCGTGTCTAGCACACGGATCTGCATCCAGACTAAAGCGGTTTGGCAGAACTGCGGGGTGGGGGCCACCCACGTCGGGCATGAGGGTGTGCATGGCCCGCCCCAGTACCTGAATTCGCCACCTGCTTTAGACAAAGGGCATCAGGAGGTGCTTACAGTCTGGGGCGACTTGGGCTGCCAGTCCCAGGATGAGCCAGGTTTGCAGTTGGCGCCTGCACCCACGGTCCCCGTGGCCCCCGTGGCTGCTGCGGGGCCC
Organism: Cervus elaphus; assembly: GCF_910594005.1. Taxonomy (NCBI): domain Eukaryota; kingdom Metazoa; phylum Chordata; class Mammalia; order Artiodactyla; family Cervidae; genus Cervus; species Cervus elaphus. Next base: position 137,430,648 of record NC_057834.1, read on the forward strand.
TCAGGGGCCTCCTCCAGCTGCATGAGGTTGAGCTGCAGCGGTGAGCTTCCGCGGGACTGGAAGAGTGGCGGGGAGGTCCTGTCTGGGGGCCCAGCGGAGGGGGCCGGGGTGCCTGGGGTGGCCACGCGCGACATGGGCGGCCCTTGCTCTGCTGGGGCACACGGGCACGGCTGTTTGGGGGCTGAGGTCCGATCGGGGAAGAACTCGGGCTGTGAGGCAGGAGGGATCTCAGATGCAAAGTTCGGCTGGCTGGGGAAGAAGGCTGGGGGCAAGGCTGGGGTCACCGGGGAGAAGGAGTAGCCGGGCAGGACCAACGCCACGACCGGGGCCAAGGGGCTGGCGAATGGTGGGGGATGGACCCTGAGCGCCTGCTGGGCATCCACGGGCACCGCAAGGTCGGTGTGGGCAGCCCCGGACCTTGTGGTCACGGTCCCTGGTGCGGTCACTATTCCCGGGGCTGGAAACAAGGGCAGGGAGTAGGCTGGCACTGGGACAGGGAAGGGCATCGCTGGGCAGCTGGACTGTGACGTGTCCGATAGGGACCAGGCCGTGGTGTTCAGGCCCACCAGTGGGAGGCGCTGGGGCGCCGGCCCCCCAGACCCGGTGCTGCCCGAGGACTCGCGGGGCTTGACACGTTTGGATTTCAGTTTTCGGTTCTTCCCGGTTTTTTTCCAAGAGGAGTCTACTCCAGAGGTATTTCTTAGTCCAGGAGCAGCTAAAATAATAGGAACACAATGAGAGTTAAAATCCTTAAAGCTAAGCTTCAGCAGTACGTGAACCAAGAATTTCCAAATATAAAAGCTGGGTTTAGAAAAGGCAGAGGAACCAGAGATCAAATTGCCAACATTCGCTGGATCATAGAGAAGGCAAGGAAATTCCCGAAAAACATCCGCTTCATTAACTATACTAAAGCCTTTGACTGTGTGGATCACAACAAACTGTGGAAAATTCTTAGAGTTGGAAATACCAAACCGCCTTACCTGCCTCCTGAGAAACCTGTATGCAGGTCAAGAAGCAACAGTTAGAACTGGACATGGAACAATGGACTGGTTCCAAATCGGGAAAGGAGTACGTCAAGGCTGTATATTGTCACCCTGCTTATTTAACTTATATGCAGAGTACATCATGAGAAACACTGGGCTGGATGAAGCATAAGATGGAATCAAGATTGCTGGGAAAAATATCAATAACCTCAGACATGCAGATGACACCACACTTATGGCAGAAAACAAAGAACTAAAGAGTCTCTTGATGAAAGTGAAAGAGAAGAGTGAAACAGCTTAAAACTCAATATTCAGAAAACTAAGATCATGGCATCTGGTCCCATCACTTCATGGTAAATAGATGGGGAAACAATGGAAACAGTGGCAGACTTTATTTTGGGGGGCTCCAAAATCACTACAGATGGTGACTGACACAGTGAAATTAAAAGATGCTTACTCCTTGGGAGAAAAGCCATAACCAACCTAGACAGCATATTAAAAAGCAGAGACATTACTTTGCCAACAAAGTCCGTCTAGTCAAGGCTATGGTTTTTCCAGTAGTCATGTATGGATGTGAGAGTTGGACTATAAAGAAAGCTGAGCACCGAAGAATTGATGCTTTTGAACTGTGGTGTAGGAGAAGACTCTTGAGAGTCTGTTGGACTGCAAGGAGATCCAACTGGTCCATCCTAAAGGAAAACAGTCCTGAATGTTCATTGGAAGGACTGATGTTGAAGCTGAAACTCCAATACTTTGGTCACCCGATGCGAAGAGCTGACTCATTGGAAAAGACCCTGATGCTGGGAAAGACAGAAGGTGGGAGGAGAAGGGAACGACAGAGGATGAGATGGTTGGATGGCATCAACCAAACTCAATGGACATGAGTTTGAGTAAGCTCTGGGAGTTGGTGATGGACAGGGAGGCCTGGCATGCTGCGGTTCATGGGGTTGCAAAGAGGATATGACTGAGCAACTGAACTGAACTGAAAGGCAGAACCACTGATTTTATGTAACCTCATATCTCAACTTTACAAACTTTTAAAAAGAGATGTTTTTAAGAGATCTCTCTTAAAAAGAGATGTTTCCTGGTTCATCTGCCAAAGGAGCCTATGTCCATGCCCGTGAAGTCAAAGGGCCGAAGGAACACAGGTCTTCCTCTGATCCAAGACCTGCTGAGAGGGGCCATCTTCAGGAGGCTGCAGGGACTCCACCTGTGGTGTGGGGGACATGGGGCATGTCCCCCACCTCCCCTGGGCCCCGGCTAGGACTGTGCTGGGGGTGCTGTGGGCCAGGGGGGCACCCCGAGCCTGGTAGGTGGGGCACGGGCAGTGGGACGGGCCCAGGACCTCCGCTTTCCCTCTCACGTCACAGAGGGTAACTGGGGGCCCTGGCCGTGGGCGTGTGGGGACGTCCCCTGCCGGCTGTGCCACGTGCCAGAGCAGACGGTTCAGGCCAAGGCGAACGGCCAAGTGGGTGGAGGTTCTGCCGTCACTCTGTCTGTCTGGTGTTCTTCCTACAAGAGTCTATCTCCCGCTGTGACTAGGACTTGCAGTGCTGGGCTCCGGGGTACCAACCCGGGGTCTGGGCAGGGCTGCTGGGGACAGCTGTGCGGCCTGGGCACTGCAGAAACTGCCGGACCGAGGGGGCAGGAGGTGCTGGGATTCTGCACCAAGCCGGGCTTCCGGGCTGCGGGGGTGGGGGCCTGGTTCCTGGTTTCCACAGAGGTTCCCTGTGCACCTTCAGTAACCCTGGGTCCAGGCAGGAAGGAGGAAAGGAGAGCGGGAATGGTATAATCTTCCAGTACAGGGTCAGCCTCTCACTCCTGGGACACCCGTCTCAGCACATCTGCCCAGAGGCCAGGGGAGCTGGGCCCTCACGGTGTGGGCCCCCTGGGCTCGTAGCTCTGATCCTTGGGTTGGGGCCTGGAGCCCAGGGGAGAGCTGGCATCTCCGATCAGCTCGGCCCTGACCGCAGGGCCCAGGAAGGCGGCTGTGGGTTGGGAGCCCGGCTCCTGCACCAGATGAGGGGCGAGGAAGCCAGCCTGCTCCACCACAGCCCCGTGCTGGCTCTTCACACCCCCCGGGCTCTGTCTGGCTCTGGAGTCTGCATGGCAGCAGCGAGGCCAACCCGCCAGGAGGGTGTGCGTTCTGAGGAGAAGGGCACCCTTTCCTCCTGCAGTGTCATCCGGGATCCCTCCTTCCTCAGGAGCCTGACGTCAAATGCTCCTTCCCTGGGCAGTGAATTCGCCCACCTGGTTCTCTGAGGGAGGGAAGGGGGGGGGTGGGGTCACCCAGGCAGAGAATGCCTGGCAAGGCAGGAGGGCAGTCGCCCGGCCCTGAGTTTCACACGGGGTGGGCTGGGCCTGTCACCACTGTTTATAGCACAGTTCCCGTGGGAACACAGGTGACATCCCCGCGAGTGTCAGTGCTCAAGCTCCAACGGCATCTTACAAACGCCCGTGTCCTAAGGAGGGGCGCTCACCGTCTGAAAGCAGCATGGGACACAGCAGCGTTAAGAACAAAGTTAAAACCCACTTTTAGTTCAGATGTCGTCACTTACTTCTGTCGCTCAAGTGCCCCTTGGACCTTTCTTGCAGATAATGATGGCAGCGAGACTGGAAAACATGGAGTTTCCTGATTTCCCGGAACCGCAGCAGGAAGCTCTGCTCCTCCTTCTGGGTGTGGGCGGCCAGCACCTCCTTGGTGAGGCCCAGCTTCCGGAAGGCCTCCTGGTCCTGGCTGAGGCCACAGGGCAGCGCAGGGCCCACTGGGCACTCCAGAGACTCGGGCCCGCTCGCAGCAGGATCTCCCAGCGGCTCTGGAATAGCGGACGCGGAGCTCTCATCCGCAAGGGCCCTTCTGCCCGAGAAGGGCTGAGAAAACGTGCACCACTCCCACAAAGGACAGAGTCTCCCACAGAAGACTCCCGCACAATGCCCACAGCATGGGGCTGACGCTCAAGATGCGTCTGCTCAGCTTTCTGAGAAAGCTACCAACCAAAGCCAACAAGTGGGGACATGAAGACACGTCATGTGGGGGCTCTGGAATCTGAGCCCCTAAACTGAGCTGTCCTCTAACCTGGGGGCACCTGGAGTTTCAGCCTCTGACAGTGAAGACACTCCAGGCTGTCTTGGGCTTTCGGAGCACAGGAGGTACCCGGCCCTGTCCTGGCGTAGGACCACAGGCCTGACAGTGTGGTCAGCAGAACCGTGGGGGCAGGCAGGATGGGGCCCGTGGGACTACAGGCCATCCTGAGGGGGGCTGGCCACTGGCCCTCTGATGTGGACTCTCTCCCTCATCATGCCCTTCTTCCAAGCAAAGAACAGGTTCAAGCTGGTTCTCCTCTAGGTGTCTGAAGGACAGCTCAGCGTATCGCCCTTAGCTGTCCTGTCTTGGCTCCTGTCCTTCAACGGGAGGGCCAGGCTCGCCACCCCACCCATGGCAGTCGGGAGGTCGGGGGGCCTCGTCCCTGGGATTCTCTCGGCCCCAACCAAAGGGGAATCCTGGCATCACTGCTCGGTCCCAGGAAGCCCCTCCATGTTGACACCTGAGCCTGTCACAGGGGGAGCCGGGCTGTGGCGGGGGCGGGTGTTGCCACCCCCACCCTGCATGGCACGTGCCTGGACTTCCTGGACACCCGCTTACTGGGCCACGTGGGTGCGCCTGCACTCAGATACACTTAGGATCTGGGGGCGGGCGTCAAGCCCCTGCTCTCCACGGTCAGCGTCAGACTGCTCCCGCGGTCGCCAGGACGCGGCGCGCGTACCCAGCTCGGGCGGCGGCTTCTTGTCCCCCACGTGGACGATGGTGCTGCTGTAGCTGCACTGGCTGCCGAGGGACGCCACGCTCTCCGCCTTGCCAGGCAGCGTCAGCGACGTCAGGCGCGCACTCACGTCCGTGCGGCCCTTCATCGGGGAGGGCGATGCTGCCTCTGCAGGAGAAAACGGAAGCAGACACAAACCGCGGTAAGGGCGAGCTGCTAGGACAAGAAGCACGGAGGCCAGCCGAGGGGGCGCTCCAGGACCCCGGGGCTCAAGTCTGCACTCGACCTGCCAGGGGACGCCGTGTCCTCCAGGGAATGGCACAGAAGCAGAGACTCAGAAATGGGGATGACGGCACGCTGACACCCTGAGTCCTCTGGGAGGAGGCAGGCGCCTGGGCTCAGGGCCTCTGCCGGGGCCTGTGGGGAGCTCCGCCTTGCGGCCAGGGCCCCTCTGCCGAGGGCAGGAGAGCAGCTGGGCTTCCCCTGCAGGCTGGGACAGGCCTCACCAGTCGCCCAGGCTTCCATCAACCGTGGAGACCCTGCTTGTGGTCCTGCTGAGGACCACCAGCGATAGCCGCACATCCGATCTCTGACTCCTGGGGCCGCTGACACTCAGAGGCCAGTCCTCCTCTGAGACGCCACGGAAACAGGCCCGCCCGAGAACGACACCCTGGCTTCCAGCAGCCCGGGGGATCCTGTCCTCTAAGTCCAGTCCCCTCTACCTCCAGCTGGTAAGAAAGTTCTGAGCCATTTTGGTCATTTAAATCAACAGCTGACACCCCGACACGTGTCCCTGAGGCCGCTCAGAACCCACAGGGGAAGGGAGAAGGGGCCCCGGGTGCTCAGATAAGGCCTGATCCCGAGAGAGGGGTAAGTGCTGGGTACAGCTCAAGCAGACACGGTACCTGCAGCGTGCAGCCCGGGGCCCGCAGCGAGGGCCTGGCGCTTGTCACTGGCCTGGGGCGTGGCGAGGCGCGCAGGGAACTCGCACTTCCTCTTCAGGGTGGCCGCCTCGCTGCAGCTCTCCAGGTACCTGCGGGGGGTTGGAAAGGGCTTCATGTAACCGAGAGTCCGACCGCGGGTGCCGCTGGTGGGGAGGGAGGCCAGAAGGGCCGCACCTGATGACGCTGTCCAGGCAGCTGATCTGCTGGTAGGAGCCGGCCGGCGGGTCCCTGCAGGCCAGCTCCTTGGGAGGGCTGACCTCGGGCGGGCTGGCCCTGGAGCTGTCCTTCTCCACAGCCGCAGCAGCTTTCATCAGAGTCGGGGAACCGCTCTGCATTTCTGGAGCAACAACATCATTCTTTCCATTAATACCTGTTTCCCCCAGTGCCCACTCTAAGGTTACAAAGCATTTCAATTCTACTGAAAGAGAAGACCGGGGCTCAGCAAATGCCTCAAAGACACAGAGACCCCGGGCCAGCCTGGGATTCATGCCACCCTGCCAGGCCAGCCTGGGATTCAGGTCACCCCGCCGGGTCAGCGGAGGGAGCTCTCTCATCCCCACTTGGTCAGGGTTGTCCCCAGGTTCAGGGACTCAGCAGTGGGAAAGGCCAATTCCTACTTGAACCCCTGAAGATCACAGGAGCTTTGTGGTCCATCGATATTCCTGGCCTCGGAAGGTTTGGTCTCTTCCAACGTGACTCGCCACGTGGTGAGTGGGATCAGGCCTGGGGTGCAGGGTGGGGCACCCAGGAGCAGAGCCGGCACCCCCACCTCAGGCAGCTGGGCCTGGACTGTCTGCGGGACAGCTGGGCAGCCCCCGGGCAAGCATCTGCTCACGTGGCTCAGGGCCACTCTGCAGAGTGGGACGAGGGGGTCGTGGGGCAGAGGCGCACACCTGGCTACACCTCGTGGGCCTCCGGGGGCCGGGCCCCCGGGACAGGGGCTGTGGTGTGGATCCCAGGCTGAGCCCTGTGTCAGCACAGAAGCGAATGGCCCAACTCAAAGGGGAAATTCCCTGCATCCAGAGCTTGAGTCACACCCGCCTCCCCGTCTTGCCACGCTGAAGCCTCACTAAGGAAATGCTGGATCACTTGGTACCTGAAGCAGGCTTGCTCTTTTGTTCTCCAGATTCATCAGGGTAATGAATTTTGCTTTTGGCCTTGTTACCATTTTTACAAATTTCCTTGAAGAAAAACAAAAACAAATGAACACATTATTCACCCCAGGAGACCCTGCAACCTGTGCCCTACAGGCTGAGAAAGAAAAGCCCAACTAACCCCAGGAACAGAGAAGCAAGTTCGAAATGAGATCTGAGACCCAAACAAAGCAGATTTTACGATTCTGAAGAATAATAAGAAATAAAGTGAATGTTAGGCTACTCTTTCTTCTTTTTAATCCTAATCCTTCAGTTTGATCTTCAGTTTTATCTGAACGTTAGGTTATACTTTCTTCTTTCTAACCCTAATCCTTCAGTTTGATCTTCACTTTTGTCTGATTGCCTGCTTTAAATAGTTCTCACCCAAACCTGTAGCCACAGCTTGCAGTGCTCCCACCCTTTCAAGGCTAGAGAGTGAGTCCCAGGTGAGCCGAGTTTAGAGAAGCCAGAAGCAGCTGAGGTCGGACAGGCTTGGCCCCAGCGAGGACTGGTCTCAGAGCACATGGTCACCCGCGTCACAGGTGATGGGCAGAGGGGGACCTCGGGGCACGTACAGCTTTCCTCCGGCGGGGGTCCTCCTGGACGGCGCTGTCGCTGGAGGATGTCTGGCTCATGAGATGCTCATGGGACCCGTTGCTGCCCAGGCTCCCGTAGCCGCTGGAGCCGCTGTGGGGCACGGGCTGCGGAGACAGTGGCAGGAGGAGTCTGGACAGGTGGGGTGTGGCCCCCCCACCGAATCTCAGAGAGGCCGTAACCTGCTGGCAGGGGACGGGGGGCGGCCCTCGGGGGGCACCAGGTGGGGCCGGGCTCGGACCCAGGGTTGGGCAGCAGTGGGCTCCCCGCCTCCAGCCATGGGGCCGGGCCTGGATCCCAGTCCCCAGGGAATCCATGGCCACGGGGTTCAGAGACAAAACAAGGTGCCTGACAGCACCCCCAGCCCCTGGGAACCGAGAAGCAGGAAGTCGCTCCCCCGGGGCCCACGTGCTCACAGGGATTCTTCCTGAGGGCTGTGTCCCTAAGGATGGGAGGGGGTTTCTCCACCCCTGGGGCCAGCTTGGCTTCCCAAGTTGGAGGGACACTCCCACCCACCTCCACCCATGAGGACCACACCCTCCAGCCACTTGCCCAGGGGGGGCGGGTTGTGGACACCAGCACCAGGGGGCAGGAGATGGGCCTGGGAAGGAGGGTGGGCCCTGGCCTGGGGGCAGCCCCGGGCTGTCTGGGGGGCGGGGGGCAGCACACCCACCTGCAGCAGCAGCCGGTGGATCTGCTCCGTGAGCTCCTGGACGCCGGGCTGAGGGGCCTTTTCCTCCAGGCCCAGCGGAGCAGAGAACACGTCCTCGTTCAGAGGCCCCCTGCGCGGTTTCCATTTGTCTCCATGAGTCGGGCCCCTGCCTCTCCTCCCTGCAGACCTCCCAGGCTGCCACCTGCCCGCTCCTCACTCCCTCCTCCCACTCGCTGTCCCCCTGAACGAGGCCCCGCCCACCGGGGGCGGGGGGCAGATCCATGGTGGGAGGTGACCTGGGTCTGGCCCCCCACCAGCTCCCTCACCGCCCCAGGCCCTGGGAGCACTCACACTCTCACTCTGTGTCTCCCAATGATGAAGGAGATCTTCCTGCTCCAGGGGTTGATGAAGCTGGACCAGCTGGTGTCCAGCGTGATGTACTCCCCGTTTCGGGCACGGAAACGGAGCGGGGAGTAGTCGAAAGGCTGCCCCCCGGACTGCACGACTAGGGGAGGGAGAACAGAGTTCAGGATGTGAACAAATGCAGCTGGTGCTTGCAGTAGAAGACACATGGAGAGGCACTTAATTTTGGAATCATGTGAAAACTCAGGAGACACCAATACCTCTTCAAAGCCACCTCTGTGAACCTTCTGTTTTGCCTTAGGCTGCACGCGGCGCTGCTTGCAGCAGTGTCCTAGCGGATTTTAGGACACACGCCCCTGCGAGCCTCACTGGTCTTCTCCCAGTGGGATCTCAGTGTTGCCTGTCTGTGGGCTTGTAGGACCGGGGTCATCCACTCCCCTGGCCTGGGCCAACCGCCCTACTCCCCCACGCCCCACCAGCTGACCCTGTCTCCTTTCTTCCTGCCTGCTGGCGCAGCCAACAGTCAAAACAGGACACCGAGGACTCAGGCCGTGGGCTACTCTCGACCGACCGACAGTGCCAGGACTCAGGCAGGCGGTGGGGTAGCCCTCGCCCGCAGTCCCCGGGACCAGTCCTGGCGGGTGCTGACCTCGGGAAGACACCCCCAGACTGCACCAGCTTTGTCTGCGCCCCCAGGAAGGACTTCGAGGAGGGGACCTACTCTTCTTGTGGATGGCGAGCATCAGCGGCCTGTCGCTGGGGTGCAGCTGCACGAGGAGGGGGGTCTCGATCAGGTCCTGGGGCAGGTGGCCCAGGAGAGGGACGGCCCTGCAAGGCAAGCAGCACGGGGTCACGGCCGCGCTCAGCACGCCGGCCAGAGCACGGCCTCCAGGAGCGGCAGCTGGCCCGTCATCTCCAGGACGAGGCCGGCTCTGAGTCCCCTAAAGACCAAATCTGGGTACCGGTGCTGACGAGGCAACAGTCAGGCTTTCATTAACTAGCAAACCAAGCATGCTGCATCCTGAGGGTCTGCGACCAGAAGCTGGGTCCTACAGGGCCCTGCCCGTCACAGGCTCAGTGCTGAGACCTGATTTCCTGAAAGAGTCCATCATGATGACGTTTTTGTTTTCTTCTTCTAAGATCTTTTCCTTTTAGTGTGTCCTAAGTTTGGCCAGAAGGAAATGGCAACCCACTCCAGTGTTCTTGCCTGGAGAATCCCAGGGATGGCGGAGCCTGGTGGGCTGCTGTCTATGGGGTCGCACAGAGTCAGACACGACTGAAGTGACTTAGCAATAGCAAGTTTGGCCAGACGTGGCTTGACACGGACTTTCTAAAGCAAGTTTGCCTGGACCAGGGCAGCCTTGCCCATGGGCATCTCCCCAGCTCCAGGCATCCTCCTGCCCTACCTGTGGCCACTGCGTCTGGTCCCCAGGAGCTGCCGTCGCCGGCTGGGCCCCTGCCCTGTGCCCATCAGGTCTTCCCTGGGTGCAGCTGTCTTGCTTTCTGGGCAATGTTTTACACTGAACTTCTGCAGTCCCCCTCCTGCCTCTGTGCGTCCTGTCCCCTCTGTGAGTCCAGCACCCTCTGGTGGCTCAGGTCCTGTTGCGAGCGGCATCTCAGTCTCCCTTCTCAGGCCGGTCCCCTTTCATCCCAGCAGCTGCTTCTCAAGCTGACTTCTGCTCACATGGAGCAGCTTGTTCTTCCCTTAGAGCAAAGCCTCCCTGTTCTGTGTGGGGAGAACTTCCTCGTGGGAGTTCTTTAATTTCCTCCTCCTTGCCTGGGGCACGTTCTGGGCCTGGTATTCTCCTTTGGACAGGATGTACAGCACATCCTGGTCGAGGCCTGTCCAGTGGGGAGGAGGAGGGGAAGGGGAGGAGGAGGGGGAAGGAGCCCTGGCCAGCCTGGGCTCCATGGGCTGGACTGTCTGCTGGGCTTTGCTGAGCCAGGCTCTGCAGCCTCTTGGCCCACAGTGACCAGCTCACCAGGCCTCCTGCACACAAATGAGTAAACACCTGGGGCGGCTGCAGACAGGAATGCTTAGGCTTTTGGAGGAATAGAAACTATCCTGCGATTGCTTCACAAATGCAGCTCCCAGGCCCCAGCCTCCAGGATCCTGTCCCCAGGGAGGCGGGGCCTGGAACCTGCTCCTGGAAGCTGCAGGTGGCTGGTTGTGCACAGCTGAGCAGCCTGGGGCGGGGGAGGCTGACGGGCGTGGCTGCCAGAGAGCAGAACTTCCCAGCAGGCCACCTGCAGCCAGGGGCGGGGGGCACCCGGTGTCCCTGGGCCTGGTGCAGGCGGTGGGGGGCCTAACCTTGCACAGACACCCTGCAGAAAGCCCAGCAAGCTCCCTGTGGGTCTCCCCAGGAGACTTCTCCCCAGCCCTGCTGGCGGCAGCAGCAGCATCCTGTATGTCTTCATGCATGTGCCTAGGAGCTGAGGAAGTCACACGGGGACCCTGAGCCAGGCCAGTGAACCCAGAGCCCTCAGAACGGTCAGTGCTCCTGAGCCCAGCAGGGCCACGGGCACCGACTACAGCACCCTGCACCGAGGACCCGGGCGGGGAGCGCGGGAGGGCTCTGGGCAGAGGTACGGTGGTGGCCGCTCCCCGCAGCGGCCCGTGGCAGGCAGGCTGGGGACGCACCTCTGCTGGGGCCCTGCCAGGGTGCCTTCAGCTTCAGTCCTAGCACCGTCCAGGCGTGTGGTCCCTGGCCACACCAGCCTTGACGTGTGCGCCCGACTTTTGAACAAGGTTTAAACAAGGGTATGTAGACAAGCTCAACTAGAATGATGACCAGCTCCCCAGCATGTCTCATCTACGTAGCGTCCATACCTTAGGAGGTTTTAGTGTGATTCCATAATTATTTCATTGTCTACGTATAGCTGAGTGTTTTCATTGATTATTACGTATAACATGCAGCCTAAGCTTTAACTAAATAGCTTCAACATCAAAATCATGAAAGTTCATTCAGCTTTATTTGGTTATTAAGTAACTACCAAGACAGTGATGAGACACGAACTGTCTGGGGCGGGGAAGCTGCTGCTGTGAAGGGTACAGCACTGACTCCAAGACCAGCGGGAGGGGGAGGTGAGCATGGGGGGGTTGCTGCCTGGCTTACCTTTGGTCCACATCCTGGAATAGACAGTTTGGCGAATGTGTGGTCGTAAAAATTCTCTTTTCAGGAGGGATTCTAGGGGCTGAAAGAAAAGAATTTTGCACAGACTTTTGACTTGAATGTAGTTATATTAGAACATAATTTGTGGTGGGGAAGGGGAGGGCACCCACGGTCCAGCCACGCCTGGACCCAGCGAGAGATGCGGGGCCTAGTGCCTCTGGCCGACAGGGGAGGGGGTGTGGACGGGCTACAGTGACACAGGTGGGTGCCGACCGATCTGGAGGGAGAGGAGACTGCCTGGGGCGGGGAGAGGCGGGGGGGCCGGGAGCCCGCCTTACAGACGCGGCTCTGAGCCGCGGACGGAAGCCGGGGCGCAGGCTGGCCCGCGTTACCTTCGTAGCCCGAGTGCACTCTCTCCGCCAGCAGCACGCAGCTCAGCTGGCTCTCCGCGCCCTGCCGCTCGCGCACCTGGGCCAGGTAGGGCGTCACGCGGAACGGGTGGTAGTGGACCTCGCTCTCGTGGTTTTTGCCGACACTGCAGAGGAGGGTGGGAGGAGAGGCCGGGGATTAGGGCAGAAGGACCCGTCCTCTGTTGCTGGTTACCTCTCCCCCAGCAGCGCTGCCGTGTCTCAGCATCCTCTACTTATTGCACAGATGTCCACGGAGCCGAGCCGGGCCGCTCACTGGGCCCCTCACCCAGGCCGAGTCGGGCACGCTCCCTCGGTCTCTGATCTGTGCCTCCAGCCTGCAAGAGGGTCTGCGACCCACCACCCTGCTCCTCTGTCCTTGCCCTCAGACGCCTGGGGACAGCGAGGGGACCATCAGACAGTCACTGGCCTGAGCAATGGGAGTGCTTCAGGGGCCCTTCTCTGGGGCAGTTTGCATTTTAATTGGGGGAAGGGCTGCTGCTCCAGTGCGGGGGTCCTGGCCCCAACTCCTGAGGGTACGCGACTCTGCTGGGGCCACTCCTGACACTACAGACGGATGTTCAACGGGTCCCTTGATTTGGGGCCACAGACCTATGGGCTCTCCCTGAGAAAATACACTTAGACTAAGGGTTTCATGAGCTTCTGGGGTCCTCACAGAACCTGAGGGGAAAGCTGTGGGCTCTCCCTGAGAAAACACACTCAGACCAAAGGCTACACGAGCTTCTGGGGTCCTCACAGAACCTGGGGTTCATGCCTTTCCAGGGCGGGGGGAAGCTGGCCAGTTTCCCAGGTGACGGACTGTAAGTCTGGGCTGCCCAGGCTGACGTTCTTCATGAGGAGCAGCTCAGTCACCGCACTGTTGACCCATCTCTCCTAACTCTCCGAGCACATTTAACAAGAGGCTCGGGACTTCCCTGGCAGGCCAGTGGTGAGGACTTACTGCTTGCACTGCCAGAGCCCCGGTCCGATCCCTGGGCGGGGAACTAAGGCCGCACAAGCTGAGCAGCATGGCCAACAAGTGAAACAAGACAGAGCGGCTTGGCCTATGCAAGCGTGTCTTCAGGCGGACTTTTCAGGACCAGGCGTGCCGTGCGGCAGAGGTGCCCCTGCTGAGCCTCCGCCCCAGAGAACGGGGCCTGGGCGGGCGGCGGGGCGAGGGCACTCCCACTTCTTCCCCACCTTCAGGAGCTGGGCTCACCTGATACGGCAGAAGAAAGACTTCTCCTCCATGCATTCTTGAGTAAAAGAGTCTGAAAGAGAAAGTCCCAGTCACTCCGCCCGTCACACGGCTGACCCCGGAAGGTGCTTTTATTGCCCACAGACGAGGCAGGAGCAGGAGAATCGAGAGTCAGGGTGTGAAGCCGGTTTACCTGCCACGGAGAGGAGCCCTCGGGGTACAGACCTCTGACTTCAGTCCTGACCGAGGTGAGGTCTAGTTCACGAGCGAGCACTCACCAAACCACGCCGTGCTAACAGCACTGCCCCAAACACACCAGCTAGTGACAGATTTAACCTTGGGACGTGTACTCACTGGTGGGCAGAGTGTTTGCATGTAAACACCCAAGTATCTCAACCCAAACATTTCTGGGGGGATTGCTATTCTTCAGTTGCTAAGTCCTATCTGACTCTTTGCGACCCCACGGACTGCAGCACGCCAGGCCTCCCTGTCCATCACCATTTCCGGGAGCTTGCTCAAACTCACATCCATTGAGTCAGTGATGCCATCTAACCATCTCATCCTCTGTCATCTCCTTCTCCTCCCACCTTCAATCTTTCCCAGCATCAGGGTCTTTTCTAATGAGTCGGCTCTTCGCATCAGGTAGCCAAGGTACTGGAGCTTCAGCTTTAGCATCAGTCCTTCCAATGAATATTCAGGACTGATTTCCTTTAGGATTGACTGGTTTAATCTCCACGCAGTCCAAGGGACTCACAAGCGTCTTCTCAGGCATTACGAAAACATCAGTTCTTCGGCGCTCAGCTTTCCTTATGGGTCCAACTCTCATATCTGTGCCTGATTACTGGAAAACCATAGCTTTGACTATAGGGACCTGTGTTGGCGAAGTGACAACTCTGCTTTTTATTACACTGTCTAGGTTTGTCACAGCTTTTCCTCCAAGGAGCAAGTGTCTTTTGATTTCATGACTGCTGTCACCATCTGCAGTGATACTGGAGCTCAGGAAAATAAGTCTGTCCTTGTTTCCATTGTTTCCCCATCTATTTATCATGAAGGGATGGGACCAGATGCCATGATCTTAGTTTTCTGAATGTTGAGTTTTAAGCCAGGCTTTTCACTCTCCTCTTTCATCTTCATCAAGAGGCTCTTTAGTCCCTCTTCACTTTCTGCCATAAGGGTGGTGGCATCTACATATCTGAGGTTATTGATATTTCTCCCAACAATCTTGATTCCAGCTTGAGCTTCATCCAGCCCGGCATTTCACATGATGTACTCTCCACAGAAGTTAATAAGCAGGTTGACAACATACAGCCTTGATGTACTCCTTTCCCAATTTGGAACCACTCCATTATTCCATGTCTAGTTCTGTCACTTCTTGACCTGCATACACGTTTCTCACGAGGCAGGTAAGGTGGTCTGCAATTCCCATCTCTTGAAGAATTTTCCACAGTTTGTCGTGATCCACATAGTCAAGGCTTTAGTGTAGTCAATAAAGCAGATGTTCCAGAGAGTTCTGGAACTCTCGTGCTTTTTCTGTGATCCAAAAGATGCTGGCAATTTGATCTCTGGTTCCTCTGCCTTTTCTAAATCCAGCTTGAATATCTAGAAGTTACTGGTTCACATACTTTTGAAGCCTCGCTTGAAGGATTTTGAACATTACCTTGCTAGTATGTGAAATGAGTGCAACTGTGCGGTAGTCTGAGCATTCTTTGGCACTGCCTTTCTCGGGGATTGGAATGGAAACTGACCTTTTCCAGTCCTGTGGCCACTGCTGTGTTTTCTAAATTTGCTGGCATATTGAGTGCAGCACTTTCACAGCATCATCTTGTAGGATTTGAAAAAGCTCTGCTGCAATTCCATCACCTCCATTAACTTTGTTCATAGTGATGTTTTCTAAGGCCCACTTGACTTCACACTCCAGAATGTCCGGCTCTAGGTGAATGATCACACCATCATGGTTATCCGCGTCATTGAGACCGTTTTTGTACAGTTCTGTGTATTCCTGCCGCCTCTTCTTAATATTCTTTGGTTCTGTTAGGTCCATACCATTTCTGTCCTTTATTGTGCTCATCTTTGCATGAAATGTTCCCTTGGTATCTCTCATTTTCTTGAAGAGGTCTCTAGTCTTTCCCATTCTATTGTTTTGTAATAGAAGCAACTCAGGGCATTTTACAGCTTACATCAATCCTTACTTTAAAATTTAAATGTCTAGCAAAAATATGAGTTCAACCCGATGATCTCATTAGAGATGAAAGAACAGTGTTTTCATAATAAACACAACTTAAGAAAAGAAATCTTAATTTGGTCGTTCTCATAAAGCTTCCTCTACTCAAAACAAAGAAACCAACGACAACAACAACAAAACGCAAGGAAAAGTAGACAATTACTGGTTAGGGAAAATGATATAAAATTACTGGCCTGGAAAGGCCTTATTTTCTATTCATATAAAGACTCAGCCCCAGGCACCCCAGGGGGACGGTGCCAGCCCGTTCACGCTGTGAGCCCGCACGCAGAGCTCCCTCCCTCCTTGCAGCGACCCCGAGCTGAGCAGTCCTCCTAACACTGGCCACAGTCTTGAGTGAGCTGGCTGCACAGCTCCTGGGCTGGGGCTTCAGGAGAAAGCAGACGGCTCGACCCCTGAAATGTGATGCGAGCGTCCCCTCGTTATGAGTCAACCTGGGAGCAAACTGTGCTCTGGCCCAGGTTGTCTGGGCTCATGTAGGAACAGCTGCTGAACTGGGGTTCTGACAGCGATGGTGACGGCCTTGCTGCCCGGAAGCAGGGGAGGGGAGCACCACGGCATGGAGGGACCCGAGGCCCAGGCGGAGGTGGACGTGGGTGGAGGAGCATCTTGATGAGAGCAGAGACCTCATCCAGGAGTCAAGGACAGGAGTCAGTTTTGGGGGACGCAGCCAGGGCTGGCTCTTGGTCGAGATCATGACTGAGGTTCAGCTTGTCTGGAGCACTCCTGGTCCCGTCCATTTCCTGCTTGTCTCTCCTGACTCCCTGGGGCTTCTCCTCTTCAGGTCCATGTCAGCTTCGAGAACTCAGAGCCCAAAGAGGGGCTAATGACCGTCCAGGCGCAGATGGACAGACACTGCAGGACAAGCACACATGACACTTGGCCGTGAGAGCCTGTGGCCAGGAGCAGAGTAGGGCGGGCTGGGAGCCCCGGGGCCTGGGCATGCAGCCGCCGTGGTGCAGACTGGAGCCCACGGAGCCCGGAACACCCAGCTGGGTCTGAGCTGGGAGGACGGCGTGGTCTGTGTTCACGAAGCAGCCTCGCGGAGGTGCTGAGCTTCCCCTCTGCGCTGACATCACCACACCGCCTGCAGGAAGCCTTCCAGATGTGCCTCTGTCCTTCCCCCCTCCCTGTAGCCTCGCCTCCAGACTTCAGCTTCCATCACCTTCCTTTCCAAAACACCTGACATCCCTTAAAGTCTTCTGAAGCCGTTTTCCCTTTCTGAAATCTACAAGGACTTTTTCCCTAAATTATTCTGAGCAGACAACCTTTAATCTTTCACCTGGGACAGACACGCCGGTCCCTTTGGGAGGGCACACTGGGGGACTGCAGTGGAGTCCAGTGGAGGGGAGGCGGGCAGCGGCCCCACATCAGGGGTCACCCTGCCCGGCCCCCACCCTGCTGGGCCGAGTCCTCCTCCCATGCTGCCCAGGGAGAAGGGCCCTCACCTGCTTGGCGGCGGTCGCTCCAGGGCGGCAGCTTGTACGGCGTGGTGGAGCTGTGGAACACGCTCACGTCATGGGGTGCCAAGAACTCCACAAACTTGGCGTCGTAGAAGGTGTCCCTCTTACAGCGAAAGATGGAGGCCACTTGATCAGAGATGTACAGGATCTTCCCGGTCACCAGGGACACAGCGGCCGCAAACATATCCTGGGACGCGGAGAACGTGGCTTTGGTGAAGCCAGGCAGGAGAGGACTGGACAGGTCACCCCCCGGAGTTGGGGTCCCTCCAGAATCAGACCGAGGGATGGGCAGGGAGCAGGACAAGTGAAGGGTCGGGGAAGCCTCTGGACCCCTCTCCCCGGCCTGGACCACAGTGGCTGGACTTCTTCTCTCACATATACAGAGTCCCAATGGGATACTGTTTGGAAAAACCCGTGGGGTTCCACTGCCAAGCAGAACCCCGCCTGTGGGAATCCTCTGCAGCTGTCGCCTGCCCTGTCTTTGGGCATGGCACTGCTGGCGGCCCGCCCAGGTGACCCGGGAGGTGGCAGGGGCCTCACCCCCGCTCCCCCCGACTGTCAGCCACGACCCTTTGCAGCGCATGTCTCTCCCGGGCTCAGAGGCTGCCTGGGGGGCTGGAGGCCGTGGCGCCCCGGCCCAAACTCAGGCTCTCCTGGCCAGCTGGCCCTCTGAGCTCAGGGCTGGGGTTCCCCAGGGGATAAGGGGCTCCCCGGGGTTAAGCTGCAGCGGGGGCACTGGGGGAGTGACCTCGGAGAGTCAGGAGTCCCTTCCTTCTCCAGGCCAGCCCTGCTGTGCTTCTGGGACCTGTGGGTCCCCACCTGCCCTTAAGTCTGCTCTCCCGACTGAGAACTGGGAGTGACTCACCCCCCTTCCCCGACCTCAGGGTGGGCCCCACCTACGGGCTACTTGTGTCCTTCCCCTTCCCCCATCACGTGGGGCCCCCCCCTATTTTGGGGGCTCACTCCCACACCCTCAGGTGTGGGGTGGAGTCGGCTGGGCTGCGAGGGGTCGGCCTCAGAGAGCGGCACCGGCTGGCACATGGCCGCTGCTTCTGAATCCCTGACTTATGCTCTTTTTTTTAAAGTAAGGAACCCATTTCCTGAAACTCGCGGCCCTGCTGCTATGAAGCCAGGGCTCGGCCGGCTCCCCCAGGGAGACTTGGCCAGAGGAGGTGAGCTTTCTGGGCTTGGATCAGGCGCTCACCACATTCTTCACGATGAACTCGGAGGTGACGCCCTCAATTTCGTGCACGGTGTAAGAGGGCACGTGGGTGCTGCAAGGGTGGTTCTCGCTGGACATCAGCAGCTGGTAGTACTCCTCGTTGGCTGCGGAGAGACCACGGGGAGGGCTGAGCGCAGTGCCTAACTCATGCCTGAGGGCTCTGCCCTTCTCGTGAGAAACTGGGCAGAGAACACAAAGAGTAAAGGCTGAACAAACAGAAATCCAGGTTTTTTTCCCCTGAAAAATCAGAAGGCCTTTGATCACCGAATCTTTTAAATCATTCTCAGGAACTTCTCAGAAACATGACCACACAGCCCACCTGAGCTTGTGTCCCCCACAGGCCTGTCTTCGTGATGCTATCACACACCGCTGTTTCCAGGCAGGACAATGTGACAGCCCCCTGTTCCCACCCCCCCGGCGACCGGATGCTCCCATCTGGACAGACTCGACTCTTAGAAACACAACTGGCATGGAAATAACCCAGGGAACAAAGTATTCACAAGAGAACCGAAGATGCTGACCACTCATCCTGGGACCCGTACAGGCTGACAAAGCCACTCTGCCAGAGGGGCCCCAGGTGAGCGGAGCCCAGGCTGACCAACTTCCGCAGCTAAACCATCTAGAGGTGACCCCAGGCGCGGTGTCCTGGGCCTGGACTCCCGGGGGTGGGCTTCAGGCGGAACAGTGCACTAGGAACGCTGGCGGCTCTTGCGGGTCACGCTTTCCTTACCTGCCCGGAAACAGGGGCACCTGTGGTTACCTGAGACCCAGGGCAGGGGCACCGGCTCGGTGGAAGGCCAGGTCACAGAGCTGCTGAAGGAAGACTAAGCTCACTGGGAGCTATTTATGGGATGTGGAATTTACTGAAATGTAAGGCATCTGAGCTTGCGGACACAAGCATGCTGGAGCCTGCAGTGTTTGCAGTAAATTCCCACACCACCTCTGTGGAGAGTCCAGCACGTGCCAGCTCAGGTAAAGGCCTCAGCCGATTTTGCTGTGTGCATGCTCAGTCACTTCAGTCGTGTCCAGATTCTTTGTGATCCTGAGGATTATAGCCTGCCAGGCTCCTCTGTTCATGGGATTCTCCAGGCAAGAATACTGGAGGGGGGTGCCATGCCCTCCCAGGACATGCCCTCCCATGACCCAGGAATCGACCTCGCATCTCCTGCATTGCAAGTGGATTGTTTACCGCTGAGCCACCAGGGAAACCCTTCGCTTCTGCTGACGGTTCTGAAAGCTCTGCCGTGTTCTTCCATCTAATGATAAAATCCGAACAGACCCACAGAGGGAAGTGGCATGTGGATCACGCAGGCTGTTACTGTCTGGGATGGAAAGGGGCACAGGGCCTGCCCTCCCGCCTTCCTGGCAGGAAGACCACCACAGGAGAAACTCAACACACTTAGAAAAATGAGGCAATACCCTCTTTGTATCTTCTCACATGACTTTTTAAAGGTAAGCCCTCAGCGGCAGGCTGGGTTGGGTGTGGGAGGTGCTCACAGCCTCAGCCCACACGCACATCAGAACTCTCTGGCCAGAGCCAGGAAGGCGCTGGACACTCCGGAACGTGACAGGACCCCAGACCAGGGTACAAAAGCTCCATGTTGCATTAATAAACAGGTTTCTTTATTGGCTGGTTTTCTACCTGATTTTTTTTTCTTTCCTCTAAAAGTCACGTATAATAGAAAACTTCTGATGAACCGAGGTTTTCAACGAACTGCTATTTCATCAGACTTCTGTGATTTCCTTATGCTATTTCAGGACTGAATTTCAGAAAATCAATCCAGTCTAAGCTCTGATCTGGGGAGATCTGAGACTTACTGCTACAGGTTGGAACAAACACCTACCTTTCACCTGCTTCACGCTCCTCAGGGCATACTTGAGGGTCGCCAAGGTGCTGGCCTTCCCCTTGGCCTTCCTGTCCGCGGGGAGGTGGACCTTCAGCTCCTTCAGTGTTTTGATGAGCTCTTTGTGGGCATCGGCTTTGGTGGACTGCTGGCTGCTGTGGAGTTGAAGAAGGACGTGAGCACCCTGAGTGCTGCCTTCACCGTGCCTCTGGCCGCGAGGACCCTGTGGTCTGCGCGTTCTTCGTGGGCATGCAAGCTGCACAGGCGCCCTGCCAGCTGTGAAACCAGCACTGTCTGCAGACACGCCTGTGTGCTCGCAGGGAGAGGGGCCGTCCTGGGAGCAGCAGTGCTCTAACCAGGTGAACGCTGGACGGCATCCTTCCTGCTGGCTCTTCTCTACCAGCAAGGCCTAGTGGTCCACCCACCGCCTGACCAGCCCACCCCACTGCTGAGCTGTCCTCCTTCTGGTCTCAGACAGAGAAGGAGTGAGTGAGGGAGACCCCAGGGTACAGAACGGCGGCGTCCTGGGACAGGATGTGAACAGTGAGAAGAGAGGAGAGGAGAGGAGACGCAGTTTACAAGGAGCATCTTCAAATCCAAGGATACAGAGACAGAGGGAGACAGGCTGTTTAGACAGAGGATCCAGAGAGTGATGGGATTGGGCCTCGGGGGTGATGGCATAGCGCCCCCAGGCTTGGGACTAAGGTCTGAATTTTGCCCCAGTGGTGATGGGAAATCATCTGTCAATATGAAATTAAGGACATGTTTGTCACAAACACCTAAAAAAGAGGTCAGGAATGTTCCAGGTACGTGTCTGAGGTGCAGATAAGGCCTGCCAAGTCAGACCCAGAGGAGCTGCAGGCCTGGGGCACAGTCAGGGGCTTGGAGTAGACCGAGGGGTCAGTCGTCTGAAAGGAGGAGGCTGGATTCACAGAGGGCATCGCTGCTCAGACTGACGGGCTCCAAGAGAAGCTCAAAAACAGTCACTTCACCCCCAAAACCTCATCTCACGACAAACCTTTTGACCTCTCTGAAGGCTCTGAATGGAGGGAGTGGTAACTGGCCTTACCTGCAGCCGCTGGTGGACAGGTGGTGTTCAGACTTCGCCATCATCAGGCCAAAGGTTTCTGGACTAAAAGAACAAAAATAAATGCAAAACTCAGAGGAGCGTGTCCATCTCCGTCCTCCCCATCCACCCAGGGATGACAGGCTGGACCACACCGCCCAAGTCAATTAGGAACAACATGAGGTAAAGAGAAAACGAACGGAAAACCTCTGGATATCAGATAAGGAAGTGCTGGGCGATACAAACCCTAGGCTAGAGTAGCAAGTTCATGGTCTGTAAACCACTCAGCATCATGCAGGGTTACCTGACTCTTCTGCCTCCCGAGATCTTGTCGGGTAGATTATGCATCTACCACAATCCTACACCCATGTCACCGTTATAAGGAAGGACAGACCTCAGGAGAATTTAGTTGTTCTGCGTTAATAAGACAGGATGAGATGGTTGGATGGCATCACTGACTCAATGGACATGGGTTTGAGCAAGCCCCAGGAGCTGGTGATGGACAGGGAGGCCTGGTGTGCTGCAGTCCATGGGGTCGCAAAGAGTTGCACACAGCTGAGCAACTGAACTAAACTGAACTGAGTTAATAATATTTTCAAAAGTCTTGAGACACTTGGTCATCATGACTTAAAGACTGCAAAAGCACTCCCATTACCACCGAGTGAGACTCTGAGAAAACAAGCCACACCCACCCATGGGCCCGCGGCCCAACCAGCAGCCCCAGGTCCCGGCCGCTGTCGTCACAGTCGCTGCCCTGCGAGTCCCGCCCCGTTGAGCCGTTCTCATTGGTCTCGTTCCCACTCGAGCCACTGCCCATGTCCATGTCCTCCTGGAGGGCGGCTTGGCTGGTCCGGGGCTCCGCGGGCTCCTCGGAGGGATTGCTGGGGCTGGGCGTGTAGTCAGCACATCCGTTCATGCTGGCTCCGGAGCAGAGCTGGCAGAGCAGAGACTGTAGTCAGGCACGCGAGGGCAGGCGGCCCGCCAGGAGGGACACCCTGTCGGAAGCCTCCTCCAGGTTCGCTGGAGGACGCGGGGTCAGCGGTGTGGCTCCTGTGCCCTGGGCCCCCAACTGCCCTGAACTGTGAGGGCGGCCACAGCCCCGGACACCCCCTTGCTGATGGCCCTCCGGGGATGGGGGTGCAGTGGAGCTCAGAAATCTCAGCCATCACACGTTAGGGGAGACCCAGAGCCAGGCTGCGGGCGGGAAGGCTTCAGGGGAAAATGAGGCTGGGGGTGGTGGTGGTGGGAGCCCTCACGGTGGCGGGGGGCGTCCATAAGAGGCCAGCGTGGGGCCCACACCTTGCGGGGTCCATGCAGAGCCACGGATGCGTCGGAAGCAGCAGACTCTGGGAACTGCGTTTGTTAATTTGGACAGAAAGTTTTGCTTCGGGGCTCTGGGCGGGTAGGTGGGAGGAGAGGGGCTGGAGAGAGAGACTGACCGGTTGTAGGCTGGGGTGAGTACAGACAGCGAGGACCCAGGGCAGGAAGGCTGCATGGGAAGCCTAAGGACGGGGGACCAAGAGGTCACAGGGTGAAAGCAGGACCCCGAGGGTGCCTCCCCAGGGTCCCGGCAGGACACAGACCCTCCTGCAGACCCGTAGAGAGCTGGATGGAGGCCCGGCACGAGAGGATGTGGTCAGGGTTAAGGAAACTGCAAACGATGCGCAGCTCTGGGGAGACCAAGTGTGTGTGTGGGGGGGCTGTCCTCCCCGCTGGGCCTGGAGGGGCCAGCGGGGCCACTGAAGCAGGGGCACCAGGCAGCCTGCAGCCTGGGGGTCAGGGCATAAACCCAGGCTCCACTCTCCTCCTGACCTTGGAGGTCAGGAAGCCAGAAGGTGGGGGGATACACAGACGTGGGCCCCAGAGACCAGCCTTGGCCCCAAGCAGTGGCAGGAGAGCTGGAGGGCCCGGGCAGCGGTGCCTTCGGCGGGGGGGGGGGGGGGGCGGTGTCCCTGGAGGGCAGAATGTGCCCCCTCAGCTTTCCCGTGCTCGGGAGCCTGGACTAGAGGCCACAGGGAGAGGACTCTGGCGGATGGTGGCTCTGCAGACAGTGTGGGGGGCGTAGCACGCGCTGGCTCGGGTAACCCCCATGGTTACTGTCCACAGTGCATCAGGATCCCGTTGCAGGGAAAACAGGCAGTGACTTGCCCAGGGCCACACACACAGCAAGAGACAGCGCTGGATTCAGGGCCCCCTCCTCCCCAAGGATGGGGCCCACACAGAATCCAACCACAGCACTCTTTGTAAAACAAAAACAGCAGGTCTGATCAGACCCTGCCTGGTTCCCGAACCAATCAGCAGAAAGGAGCCAACGTGCGGCTTTGGAAAAGAAGTGCAATGAAGACCACAGAAATACAACCTCCAGGGCACAAGGAAGCAAGGAAGCTTAGGACAGTGCCGGTTCTGTATCACAGACAAAATCAAGAAATGATGGATTCGATGAAACACGTAACAACAGATGAGCTAAAGCTGCAACCTGCGGTGAAAGGGTCACATTAGAACAGAGAATCAGAAAGATAAAGTTTTGACTCAGCAGCGGGAAGGATGAGAGTGAGAAACGTTCTAAACATGCCCAGGGAAAGGGCTGATGTTAAAGTCACCTTTTTTTACCTGCAGATAACAGCTGTTTCTGCAGAAGACACCATAACGATGAGACAGAAACTACAGAGAGAGACACGTGGAAGGAAACCATCCTGAAGACAGATCTGTATGTGCCTGGCTCCCTGAGCACCCAGCAAAATCACGTGAGGAGTCGAGCCCAGCTGCGCCTTGATGAAACGATGTTTTCAAGGAAAAAGAAAATTCTACCCACGGAAAAAGCAAACAGTTTCCTGCGAAGGACGCTAAGTCACGCTAGTCTTGGACCTCTCTGCTGTAATATCAGATCTTCAGAAGAGAAAGTTTACATGCCGAGAGGAGACACCAGGGCCACAGAGGAAGACTGTTAGAGCGTCTCACTGTAGTTTTAGACAGCTGCTGTTTACTGGCCCCGAATCATGAGAACCTCAATCGCCAGCTCTCTGCTGCGAAAGTCAGGAACAAATAAGCACGTCTACCGCTCGGTCTTCAACATTCAGGGAAGTTCTAGCTAACGTGATAAAGAACGAAAGGTGCTAACATCTGGGGAGAGACTGAAGACTAAGAACAGGCTGTTTCCACACAGAGAAGCACCAGGCAAGAGCTACTGGCCTGGGAAGACGCTAAGCCTCGTGAGACACGAGGAAACACGCCAAGGACGAGGCTCCCAAGGGGCGGCAAGGCCGGCAGCATCCTGGACTGGCCAATGGGGGGCTCCTGCGTAGGACCAACATCTTCCTGGAGCAGGGGCTCTGGGCACGTCCAGCTGTGCTGACAGCCTGGCGCCTCCTCACACCTGGGAAGCTGCTCCATCCACACACAGAGGTGTGAGTGTGGGGTATGTAGGAAGAAAGACCCGGAAAGGACCACTGGCAAGGAAGCCACTGGCATCCTGTCCACTCGGCCCACCTGACAGGCCCAGCCTCAGCTGGCCCTGCTGCGGTCCATGCAGGGCAGCTGAGCTCCTCTCTGCCCGGGGCGTGGAGCATGGCCCTGCTCTGCATGGGGGTCGCCAGCGCGGCAGGACCTCGGCTGCCTCCCGGGACCTCCCTGCAGCCACCCGCCCTCCTCCACCCCGGGCCAGGCTGGGCTCCCACCTCGGGGGCCTGGCGCCTGCTGCAGCACTCGGCCGGCAGCTGGCCCGATGGCCCGCACCAGTAGCTCCGCCTTCTCCCGGCCCCTTCGGCTCAGCGTCCCCTGCCTGGCCTGTCCCCCCAAGGTCACTGAGATCGCCAGGGCATGGGAGCTTCGCGTCCCTCCCAGCTGTAGCCCAGGGCCTGGCACACGGTGTGGGGATACTGTGTCCCCCAGTAAAAAGACGGAAGCCAGGCGCGCTGCTGTGGGAAGACCCCGGGGCATAAACGGACGGCCACAGAACAACAGGAGCCGCTGTAAGGACAGGTGGCGCGCTGCAGGGCTGATCCCGGCCCGTCTCTGCCTACAGCGCTGGGGCCGGCGAGCGCAGAGAATGGGACAGACAACTTTCTTGCCCCGTGGAACTCACTTTCTAGGGCGGAAAACAGGCCGTGAGTGAGGGAACGGCGTGCAGGGCAGAGGAGGGAAGCTGAGACAGAAGCAGGGCAGGGCTCCAGGCGTGGGAGCGGCTGGGCACGAGTCAGGAAGGGGACCAGGAAAGGCCCACACACAGGAGACGTGCGACCTTGCTCTTGAGCCCCGGGGTCGTGCTCACTCAGAGCCCCGTGGCCGCACTCCCCCAAGTCTGCAGGCCTCGCTTCTCCCTGGTCACTGCGGGGCCCACACCCGAGGAGTCTCTGCTGGACACGTGTGACCTTGGATGAAGTGCCAAGGTCACCACGAGGTGGGCCCCGGCTTCCCCCACTGCTGCAGCCGAAGGGCCGGGTGAGGCAGCTGGATCTGAGGCGGCGTACACCCCTGGGTGAGCTGGGACCACGGCCCCCGAGGCGGTGCTGCCTCTCCATCCCTCCCTCGAACAGACTGTCCTCTTCTCTGCGTCCTTCCTTCATCTTTTTTTGGATAGTATTTTCAATGAGACCCTAAGGGGCTGAGTGGCCAGCTGGGGGTCTGTGAAGCAGAGTGTTATCCTGTGTGTATATGCACGTGTGTGTGTGTGACAGTCGTCTCTTCTGCACTCCCCACTCCCTCACCTCAGCTGCCCTGGGATTACACCTCCCAGTAAAGGACCAGCATTTAAGACTCAGCCCGCATGCTCCCATTAAGAGAACCCGAACTGAGACAGTAGTCATGTATAGATGTGAGAGCTGGACTATAAAGAAAGCTGAGCTCCGAAAAATTGATGCTTTTGAACTGTGGTATTGGAAAAGACTCTTGAGAGTCCCTTGGACTGCAAGGAGATACAACCAGTCCATCCTAAAGGAGATCAGTCCTGGGTGTTCATTGGAAGGACTGATGCTGAAGCTGAAGCTCCAATACTTTGGCCACCTGACGTGAAGAACTGACTCATCTGAAAAGACCCTGATGCTGGGGAAGATTGAGGCAGGAGGAGAAGAGGACGACAGAGGACGAGATGGTTGGATGGCATCACCGACTCAACGGACATGAGATTGACTAAGCTCCAGGAGTTGGTGAAGGACAAGGAAGCCTGGCGTGCTGCAGTCCATGGGTTTGCAAAGTGTTGGACACGATTGAGCGACTGAACTGAACTGAAACTAAGACAGACTGAAGAGACTGAGAGGATGGGTTGGGGGGATGGCAAGTTCAAAGGTCCTGAGGCTGGCGTATCTGAGCGTGGATGAATCTGGGGTACAGGGCCAGGTGGAAGGCAGGTGGCTGATATGAGGTCAGAGCCAGGTCGTGGCTGCTTTCTGAGTGAGATGGAAAGTGCTGGAGGATTCTGTGCAACAAGGTCTGACTCAGGTGTCAGCAGGGTTACAGGGCAGAGCCAGGTGGGGGCTGGGACACCTGTTAGGGCTCCTTCGCACTTTGCTTGCTTCCCAGGGCTCCCTGGACACTATCCGTCTCCCCCACAGCCCTCCCCAGATAGCAGTGGGGCGGGGCCTTTCTGCTGAGCAGATTCTGAAGGAGAAGGGGTGGCAGCTGAGGTCTAAGTGAGCAGACCCTGGACAGTGGGGCCTTCGGCAGCTCCTCCACTTCCTGACTGCGATCCTGGGCAAGTTCCCGCACGTCCTGGGGTCCTGCTTCCCCACCTGTAAGGTGGGCCACAGCAGCACCCAACACCCACTGGTTGCTTGGAGGCTTCAAGGACAGTGATTCTGTGTATGGGATGCAGCGAGCCTCCAGCAAGGGCTGGCTTTTACGGTCCCTGCCAACCGCTAGGGGCTTCCCTGGTGGCTCTGTCGGTAAAGAGTCTGCCTGCAGTGCGGGAGACGTGGGTTTGATCTGTGGGTCGGGAAGATCCCCTGGAGGAGGGCATGGCAACCCACTCCAGTGTTCTTCCCTGGAGAATCCCATGGACAGAGGAGCCTAGTGGGCTACGGTCCCTGGGGTCACGAAGAGTCAAACACGACTGAGCGACTACGCACAGCACAGCACAGCCAATAACTAGAGGAAATTGTTTAACAATTTTTTTCTTTTTAAAAAGGAGAGAGTTCATTGTCAAGAGTGCTGCCTCTGGCCGCCCCGTGGAGGAGGCCCGGCACACTGTGCTTCCATGTGCCCGGGGCTTGTCGCCCAGCTTCTCGGAGAAGCCCTGGTTTTCACGGGTCCCAGCCCCTGAGAGCATAGGGCCAGCATGGCAGAAACTGGAGACAACAGACCAGCTTCATTATTCCAGAAAACGCGTCGCTCAGCACTGACAGCTCTAACTGACTGACCTCATTTTGCCAAGTTGGCAAAACCAACGTGCCTGTCAAAGCAGACTTTGCCTCCTGCTTTCCACAAACGTCCACGGAGCGCCCGCCCTCGCCAGCATGCCAGGGCTTCGTGGAAGCCCCAGGAAGCCTGTGTTTCCACCAGGGCAGCAGTGGTGGCCGGGGGGGGGGGGGCCCTCATGAGCCCAAGGGCCCGGGGGAGGAAGGGACTGTCTGGCTGCAGAGGGTCTGAGGGGAAGGCAGGGTGGCGCCCTCTGTGAGAAACCTGCCACGGCCACTTCTGAGACGTCCACACGTGGGAGCTGCCCCAGGGAACAGCCAGACGGAAGGAAAGGAGCTGAGCTCATACCCTTGACCCGGGCCCCTGACCACATCTTCAGTAGCCGGGGCTGCCCAGCCGGGACAGAGGAACGCTTAGAAAGTGCCGTCCACGGTGAGATCACCGTCTGGGCTGGCTTTGCGGCACTTGGGACAGGGAGGAAGCCAGCAGGGAGGCGGAGGAGAGCAGAAACCCGCCAACGCTGGCTAGGGCCTTCATTCCCCGTCCTCTCTGCTTGCACACACACTCACAGTTTCCACAATAAACAGTAGAAACGGGGAACGAAAACAGAGCCTGAGCCCCAGTGCCGCCCTCTACTAGCACCGCCAGGACGGTAAACGCTGCCTGCGCTCACCACCCCTGCTCTGAGTGGGACGTGCCCTTCTCTGCGGAAAGCAGAGACCAGAAATCAGGGCAGGCTCACTCACTGAAGACCGTCGTGAGCTGAAAGGGGAGATAAGACACTTGCAGATGGTGACGCCTTGCTGCGTGTCCACAAACCGAGCCCCCAGCCCCAGAGGCAGGACGCCGCCAGCCCCCAGGGGCCCCTGGTGGTCCCCATCCCCACCCCTGCTCCCCACGTCCACCCCAGGCCCCTCAGGCCTGAGTTCTCACAGCCTGGTCATTCCCCCTGTTTCTGAACTTTACATAGCAGGGACCTCACAGCCTGTTCTTCGTTTCTGAAAGCCCTCGTATTTTACAACCCCAAATATTATAACCCGGTTGCTACTTCCTGGCAGGAGCCAATTCCCCGAGGCCAGGCTGCTGTAATCTGGAGAAAATGTTTGTCCTGCTGAATAAACACTGGCACTCTCCATGGAAACCGCTGGTAACCGAGGAAAATGTGACTGCAGCCGTCCAAATATGGAAGAGAAGGTGGCTGCGGAGAGGCGTGGCCCCCTCGTGGAGACCCCTCAGGTACTCTTAGCTCTGCTGCCTTTAAGAAGCACAAGATTTAAAACAACGACGCAAAAGCCTCTTGCTTTTTTTGCTTAACGCTGGCTTCAGCGTCTGGGTGCCCAGGACCTGCCCAGCTGTTCCGATTCTTCTCAGGAAGGGGGCGAGGACTCTCAAGGCCTTCAGGAGCTGGGGAAGGTCCAGCACTCAGCCCAGAGCCACCTCCATCTTCGGAACTGCCCGCTTCTGATAACACAGGGGCCTTGGCCCTGCCCGTGACCTGCACTGCTCGCCTGCTCACTGACTGCTTCTGATCCGCTCTAGACTTGCAAATACAGTAACCAACTTGTTGCAGAGGTGCCTACGGAGAGCTCAGAGGTCGGGGCCCGGCCCCCTCTCCGGGTGTCTGTGGGTTGGCAGGTGGGCCCGCCTTCTGCAGGGTGTCTGCAGAGCTGTCATCGGCGTGCACTTCTACCTAGTTTTGCCGAATAAGGTAGTTCTCAGTGGCGCTCTTTCTCTGGACAGAACGCTGAGCGGCCCCGCCAGCAACTCAGGGACCTGCCAGAGCCTGTGATTTGTTGAGGCCCCGTGAGGTTATTACATCATCATTTAAAAACAGAGGCGTGCCCACCAGTTATTTTTCTGAAAGTTCAGTGTGGGTGAGAAATAGTACAAATGAGAGGAACTGCCCTGCTTCCTTCTAAGCCTCACAGATAACACCATGTGCCCTGAAGTCAGGAACTTGTGTCTCCTGTGTCTCCTGTGGAAATCGTCTGCAGAGGGACAGAACCCAAAAGGCTAGGGATGAGGGACTGATGTACATACGCCACTACATAGAGTTGCCTCTAGATAACTACAGAGAACCTACTGCACAGCTCAGGGAAAGCTACTAAAATGTTCTGTGGTGACTTAGAGGGGATGGAAATTTGAGAAAGGGGGCATATATGTATACGCAGCGTCAGACACGACTCCATGAGTACACAGCAACAACAGCTGATCCACTCTGCTGTAGGGCAGAAATGAACACATTGCCAAGCAACTATACTCCAATAAGAATGGAAAAAAAAAAGCTAGAGGTGGAAACAAACCTGAGATCACCCACCCTGAGCCCTGCTGCACAGACGAGCCCTGGAGGCAGGGGTGTGGGGGGGTTGCTGAGTCACCCAGCAGCAGCCCAGGGCCTGGCAGGTGACAGTCCCCAGCTCC
The DNA here is from genome assembly GCF_910594005.1 of Cervus elaphus. NCBI lineage: Eukaryota > Metazoa > Chordata > Mammalia > Artiodactyla > Cervidae > Cervus > Cervus elaphus. The sequence continues at coordinate 137,460,399 of NC_057834.1, forward strand.
CCCCCAATGCCCAGCCCCCAGAGAAAGCCCGGGTTGTGTCAGTTCTGCGCCGGTGAATAACAGGGAGACGACAGCGACAGGTAACTGCCAACACCCACGGCACCATCCCTGTTGGCATATCACGTTGCTTCTACTTAAGAAACAGGAGTCCCTTTCCTCATTTTACTCAGATGCCTTACAAAAAGTGATTGTTTGTTGTTAAGTCGCTGAGTCGTGTCGGACTCTTTTGTGATCTGATGGACTGTAGCCTTCCATGCTCCTTTATCCGTGGGATTTCCCAGGCAATAATACTGGAGTGGGTTGCCTTTTCCTTCTCCAGGGGATCTTCTTGACCCACTAATCACTTTTCGTCATGAAAAAAAATCACTTTCTTTGTGACAAAAAGTGATTAGCCTTGAATTTAAAACTCAGTTTTGAAGGAAAGCCTTCAGGTTCAGAGCTTTGTTCCCTCCTTAGCCACACCAGCCTAGGACCAGAAACCCTGGCTGAGGGTAGGGGCCGGGCAACTCCCTTTTGCAGCAAGAGAGGAGGTCAGTGGCCCTGCTGTATTGGATGTGGGCGATGAGAGGTATTTGCGGAGGGGCTTCTGCCATGGAGCTGGGGTTCTTAATGTTTGGGAGACCTGAGGGTCGTCCCCCTCCAAATTCCAGCTCACTCAAGATTCAGCAACACCCAATCCCAGGCCTTCGAAGAACTTCTGAAGTTCATCCTGACCCAGATGAAGACCCTCAGGACGATGGAAAAACCCTGCAGGCACCCTGAGCCTGGGCTTGGCCCGGTCATGCTTTGTGCCCAGCAGACAGCTGGACCTCAGTTTCCTCATCTGTCAAACTAAGGGGTTACCCTGGATGATTTCCAGGGTACCTTCTGGCTCTGTTTCTCTGTGAGTATGAATCAGCTTTCCCAACTGGTTTCTTCTGTGTAGGTTACAGAAACCCTGGCAACCGAGCTGTCATCCCTTACCCTGGCCTTCCTGAAGGGGTAAGCAGGCCACCCCCCCCCCCCCCCCCGCCCCCCGCCGCCCTCCCCCCACACACTGGTTCCTGTCCAGGACTTGGCAGCCAAAGTCCAGCCCAGAAGGATAATGTGATGGCTGTATCACAAAGCAGGACCCTCTCCCTTCTTCTGCGGGACCCAGGAGAGGGAATAAACACAGAGTCTGGCGTGGGCAAAGGGGATGAGCATCTGTGCTCAGGTCCAGCATCTGTCTTGTCCTTCTGCTCACCCACTCGGGGGTGGGTGAGACAGACCCATGGGCTGTCCAGCTAGGGCTCCTAGACCAGTGCCCACCAGTGGCCTTTTCCCAGCTGGAGACTTGGCTCTGTGTCCTCAAGAGCAGGAAGCCAGCTCCCCAAGGGGCCCTCCATCTTCCCAGAGTCTGTGGCACTGCCCCTTGGTCGCCTTGGCCTTCCTCAGCCTTCCCCCGTTGGGGGATGGGGGCAAGACAGGGAGAAGAGGAGGGGTTCCTAAAAGAAAATCGTCTAGAGAAGGACAGCTTGCTGTACAGCCCCTCAGTAGCTCTGTGACCTCAGACATGGGCCTGACCTCTCTGGATCTCAGTTTCTTGATCTGCAAAATGGGAATAACGGTCCCCCCCCAACTCCCAGGTCAGTTTCAGGATGAGTGAAACGGCCCAACAGACCCTCCGATCGCATCTCTGTGGACTAGAGGATCCTCTGCCGTCGCCCGGAACCGGCCCGCCGAGACCCCAGGCCACCACCCGCCCCCCGAGGCAGGGGCCGGGGCCGTCCCGCCGGCGGTTACGTAACCAGAGAGCCAGGCGGCCAGACGCCGGTCTGCGCCCAGGCCGGCCCGCCACGCCCGCCGTGCCGCGCGCACTCACCGGAGCCGCGTCCTAACCGGTCCACTGGACTGTCCGCGCGCGGCCCGCCGACCCCGCCGCCGCCGCCGAAAGGAGCGCGTAGCCGGCAGGGCAGCCCTCCGCCGCCGCCGCCGCCGCTGACTCGCCGCTGTCACATAGTGGAAAACGTGACCGCTCTCCGCGCCCGCCCCCGGCGCCCGCCCCCGGCGCCCGCCATTGGTCGCAGTGCCGCCTCATCTGCATACCGTGGGGGCGGGGCCTGCGAGCGCCGTGCGTCCATTGGCCGCGGCGTCCGTCGCTCTCTTTACATAAGACGCACATGGAACTCCATGTTCCCCGATTCTGTTCCTCAATGAAGACGCAGCGGACCCGTGGCCCCCCCCGCCTCGTCCTCTGGAGTGGTCCCTTCCACTTCCGGCCTCGGCGCCTTCCATTCAAGACGAAAGGCATCCGCGGGCCCGGGGAGCCCGGAGTGGCGCGTACCACTGCGGGGCGAGGGGCGGGCTGGGCGCGGGTCGGGGAGGGGCTCCGGGGCACTCCTGCCAGGCCCACCCCGGGCAGCCGAATCCTCGCTGAAGCCCACTCCGGGAGACCGTCACCTTGAGCCACGGCCAGAGACGTCCCCCCACCCCCCACAAACCTCTTCATTCACTCCCTTTCATTCATTTACTCTGTATCCATTCATAGCTAGCTGCAGACTGGGCGGCTCTGCTGGAGCTTCGGGTGCACGCCCACCCAGGCGACCGAGGTCGACACTAGCCCAGATCTGTCAGGACACGTAGCTTCCAGGGGGCCTTTTCTTACTTTTCAGATTATGCGTCGCAAGTTTTGGTTCAGCAAATAGGGTCCTTGTTACTAAGGGGATGTACAACAAAAGAAATAAACGATGTTGTCCCTGCCCCCAATCGCGTCATTTGGGAGAAAGGACCATCTCATGAAAAGGGAACTTAATCAAATACTAAACTGGGCAGTGTGGATCAGAAATTAACCGGGACAAGAGTTACACGCAGAGGTTCCGTGGAGGAGGCAGCACTTGAGTGGTGTTTGGAAAAGGAGGGTTTTCCGACGGCAGAAGTCACAAAGACATGAGCCCGGCATAGCAGGCTCTGGGAGAGAGCTCTGTATTCTTAGCACCTTGGCTGCAGCCATTTACTCTTCAATAAGCACTGTTTGGGGTTTGTGAAGAAGCCTCCAGCCTTCTGTCTATAAAGTGTCAGGAGAGGGACTTACCTGGCGGTCTGGTGATTAGGACTCCTGGCTTCCAATGCATGGGGCTCAAGTTCTATGCCTGGTCAGGGACTAAGATCCCACATGCTTCATGGCACAGCCAAAAAAAAAATTTTTTTTTTAAGTGTCAGGAGAGTAGAACTTCCTCTCAGACAAGGTAGAGAGCCAAGGCTTTCTGGTGGGACTCAAAACACAGGCAGGCTTCAAGGCAACTCAGCCGCACCCTGCTCTGAAATTTCAGGGTCCGACATGGGAAGCAAGGTTGGTTGGGCTTGGAAGGGCAGAGGGGGCCTGTGGAATCTCTCTCCACTTGTATATTCTTCTTCCTGGGCACTCCTGGTAGATCAGGGATGGGAAGGAAGGAAGAGTCATGATCTGGTGGCCTGAAGCAGACTAAGCTGCTAGTTCCAGAAGCCAAACGCACATTGAGGATTTTCCCTGCCCTTGGCAAAGGGTGTGTGCCACTTCCTCAGACACAGATGCAAAGCCGGGCAACGCCAAGTTCATCAGGACAGTCCTTCCCACATAAGTCCTGGCAGGCCAGCTGCGCGCTGCATGCTCCTTGCTGAGAATGGCCCCTCCTTCTGTTTGTCTGATATTGACACCTCCACTATGACTCCCTGCCCCCTCCTGAATAAACCTACACAAATGCCAAGCAAATCCAGGCCCAGCTGCACCTTGCACACACCCAGAGCCTTTTGTTTCTTCACCTACATTGACGTCAAGGATAAGCTCCTTTGTTCTGGAAGTGAGAGAAAACAGACAGCTCATTCACATCACACAGAGATTCTCCTCTTGCTCAACTTTTCTTTGGTCTTGTTCCATATCCAGGCTTCAGCCTAATGTCACATTTCCTATCTAAATTTAGCCTTTTCTATTTTCACCCATCAGTCTGTTCAGTCACTCAGCCGTGTCCGACTCTCTGTGACCCCATGGACTGCAGCACGCCAGGCCTCCTTGTCCCTCACCAACTCCCAGAGCTTGCTCAAACTCATGTCCATTGAGTCGGTGATGCCATCCAACCATCTCATCCTCTGTCGTCCCCTTCTCCTCCTGCCTTCAATCTTTCCCAGCATCAGGGTCTTTTCAAAAATGAATCAGTTCTTCACTTCAGGTGGCCAAAATGTTGGAGTTTCACCTTCAGCATCAGTCCTTCCAATGAATATTTAGGACGGATTTCCTATAGGATAGACTGGCTGGATCTCCTTGCAGTCCAAGGGACTCTGAAGAGTCTTCTCCAATACCACAGTTCAAAAGGATCAATTCTTTGGCGCTCAGCTTTCTTTATAGTTCAACTCTCACATGCATATATGACTAATGGAAAAACCATTAGCTTTGACTAGACGGACTTTCTTCGACAAAGTAACGTCTCTGCTTTTTTAATATGCTGTCTAGGTTGGTCATAGCTTTTCTTCCAAGGAGCAAGCGTCTTTTAATTTCATCCTGTCAGTCACCATCTGCAGTGATTTTGGAGCCCAAGAATATAAAGTCTGTCACTGTTTCCATTGTTTCCCCATCTATTGCCATGAAGTGATGGGACTGGATGCCATGATTTTAGTTTCCACCCATAAATCTGGTAAAAAGTGAAATCCACTATGAATTATCAAACACTATGAACCTTGACAACTCTTTGGAACTGAATCTATGTTCAGTGTCTCATGACTCCTGTCTTCATTCTTGTTGTTGGAAATGTTCATTCACTCTACTAATTCTTGGTGACACCTGAGTATTGGTGGTGTGCAAAGATGCATCTCGTTGGAGCCTCTGCTTATAAGGAGTTTGCAACATAGGAGGGGTGATGAAGGAGGTCTGGGGACAATTTCAAATAAGATGGGTTGTGAGTTCCAGGAGAACAGCATAGGTCTGGTGGAAGCGTCCACCCCAGTGCCAGCTGCGGGTGGTAACTTCCAGAGCCAAGGTGATGGGTGAGCATGTGTGTGTGTGTGCATGAATGCGTGTGTGTGCATTCAGGTGCACACATTAGTGCTTTCAGGTTGGAGGAGGAGGGGAGAAGATATCCTCTCCTGGTCAGTCTATCCTGACCCGGAAATGTGCTTGGATTAGCCATCACCTCTAGCACAGGACTCTTGGCCCTGGGGAAGGCAGCTAGCAAGAAGGAAACCTGGGTTTGGGGGTGGCGGCCAGGGTCCCAGCTGCGTGAGGAATGCTGTCTGTGGAAAGAGCTGGCCTCGCGTCTCAGCCCTCTCCCTGCCTCCCAGCTGCTCGGCCCTGCACCCCTGCCCACTCAACCTGGGCCCTGCCTGGAGGGCCCCTCTGCACCCGGGCCTCTGGGCCTTGGTGTCCCTGCCAGGACACTTGCGGGCTCGCTCACTCACTCCTGCACTCAGTCGGCCAGCTGTTTACTGGGCAATTACCGCGTGACGAGCACTGCACTGGCCATCACTCCTCTGGTCCTGGATCCTGTGCTTTGGGAGCCGGTGAGCTAAGGCACGAGCTGGGAGGAGAATGATGAGGTCTGTGCGTGGGGAGGGGGCCCTCATGTCCTCTCTAAGCAGATGGAGGGGACCCTGTCAGCCTGTCTGGCTTCGCAGAGCCCCTTCTTGGGTTTAGGGACCCTGGAGATGGGAACTCGGACCCTGAACCTCCCTCTCCAGCTTCCCCCGTGCCGGCCACTGGGCACCGCGGCAGCTCCTGTCCTGGAGACCCTTAGCCAGCTTCCAAAGCGGAACCCAGGCTCATGGGCAGCTATGTCCAGGGTCTGAAGACACAAGTGAGGCAAGGCCCACCTGCCCCTGTGGTTGGGAAGCTTCCCGAACCGGACAGTGACCAGTGGGCTGGCACTTCTCTCTGGCTGCACGGTGGTCTGGGAGCCGGGGAGAGGTGTCTATACTGTGCTGGCCACCTACTGAGAAGGGCTTTTGGTTTTTAAACTAAATACAGGTGCAAGGAAGGTCGTCCTTTGTTTTGGGGACACATTTGTTTATGCTGTGTGTGCATGACACACGTGTGTGTGTATGTGTGTGTTCACAGTCCTCCCCAGGAAGTCGCAGACTGCAGATGCAGCCTCCATCTTTCTTCACCTCACCCTGAGAAGAGACTCTGAAAAGGACTGAAAGTGTCTGCACAGCGCTGCCTGGCCTGGAGTGCTGGCCTCCTCGTCTACATTGTCCCTTTGCAAGTGACATCCTCAGTGTCACACTCCTGATGGTACAGGTTAGGCCCTCTGTACAAAGTAGAACAAAGGTGGTGATGGTGGGCATACTTGCCCAGTTCCCAGCTGCACAAAAAGTGCTTAATATTTCTCCATGAATTATGATGTGAGCCTCAGTTGTTTAGTTTTCTGTAGATGTCTTTTGTCATATAGAGAAACTGTCCTTCTATTGTATTGTCATTAATATAATTATTGGGCTTCCCTGGTGACTCAGACGGTAAAGAATCTGCCTGCAATGCAGGAGACCTGGGTTTGATCCCTGGGTTGTGAAGATCCCCTGGAGAAGGGAATGGCTACCTACTCCAGTATTCTTGCCTGGAGAGTCCCATAGACACAGGAGCCTGGTGGGCTATAGTCTATAGGGTTGCAAAGAGTTGGAGATGACTGAAATTATTATCTATTAGTACTATTCTACTTTAATGTAAATATTGTTCTCTATTATTATATTAATAGTTTGCTGAGAGTTTTCTTTTCCCTTGTTGGCCATGCTACACAGACCTTGGTTCCTCAACTAGGACTTGAACCACGGCCCCCAGCCGTAGAAGAGTGGAGTCCTAACCGTGGACTACCATGGGATTTTCTCTGAGAGTGTTTTAAAATCATACATTGACACAATGACATTTAACCCATGATAATTATTATTATTTTAAAATGTCTCCCCCAAATTAATCTATTTTTGCGGATCTGCAGATAATTTAAACCACCATAACTTTGTCTCTACCATACAGCACTCCGTATAGACCTGCTTGCTTCATTATTGTGTCCTAAAACAAAAAACCTAAACGAATAAAAAAAACTTAGTGCCCAAGACTCCACCTTTTTCATGTTGTCAGTTTCTTCTTTTTGCTAGAGGAACCCGATGGTTAAACGTGTACCTAATCAAATTCTCTTATTATCTGTTTCACAAATAAAAGGCATGGTCTTAACAGAAGCCAAAAAACTGTTTGCTATCATGTCACGTGAAAAAGGATGAAAACTTCCAGCTTCCTGGTCATGAGGTCGTTAAAGGTAACCCGAGGGTTTAACTGAGATGAAAGTTGTGCTCTAGGTGAGGAGGAGGGAGCTGGCAGTGGGGAGGCTGAGTTTGCCTGTCAGACTTTTGCCTCGAGACTCTGAAGGCTGATGTATGGGTCAGGTTTTCTGGTGTCTGGAAGCTTGAGCCCCCTTCACAGAGTTTCTGGACCACTGGTACCCCTAACTGTCCTGGAAAGGCCCTAGAAAGACAGCTTGCCCACAAGGCTCCCATGTCTGCAGTGACCCCCCCATATCCAAGGTGCCCCTTTCTTCACAGGACAGAGGGTCTCTCCTTGGTTGGCATGCCCTCCAGCTGGTGTTCGGGGCCGTGGACTGGACCGGGGCCCCTGGGACAGAGTCTCTTGCCCTGACACACGCTGTCAGGTGTGTGTCCCTAGGCGGGCTCAGCCAGCATTGCCGGGGTTGGTGCTGAAGCTGGCACTCCGCCCCCCAAACATGCCTATCCCAGGGCAGTGTCTGGAATGGGAGCCCTGCGCGCTTTGGGGGCCAAGAAGGGCCCTCCCTGCAGGGTGTGTGGTCCTTCAGGAGGCTGAGGTGGGGCCCCCTCCACGGCGGGCCTGGACCCCAGGACGCCTCCCGCCCCACCAACCAGCTGTGACCTCGCATGTGCTCACCGCGTGCGGTGCCCTGTGGACACACTCTTCTCATCTCTGAGGGGCGTGTGTCCAGAGCTACAGGGTCCCTTTACAAAGACTCCCTCGATGTCAGGACATGCTAAGGAATCCTGCAGAGTTGTGTCTTGTGTCCTGGGGGAGAGACGAACTTTGCAAAACGATCCCATCCCCTCCCTGCCTGCACTGCAGAGCCTGGGAACCAGGCGGCCAAAGTCCGAACTCCAGTGTTCCTCTTGTCCCCAGAACATCCTCCCCGCCCCGATTCTCCCTCTGTGCTGCAGCTGGCCAGGCCCCTGCACCCTCCCAGTTCAGTTCAGTTCAGTCGCTCAGTCGTGTCTGACTCTTTTAGACCTCATGGGCTGCAGCATACCAGGCTTCCTTGTCCTTCACCATCTCCCTGAGCTTGCTGAAACTCATGTCTGTTGAGTCCGTGATGCCATCCAACCATCTCATCCTCTGTCATCCCCTTCGCCTCCTGCCTTCAATCTTTCCCAGCATCAGGGTCTTTTCCAATGAGTCAGTTCTTCGCACCCTCCCAACCCCCTTTAAATACTGAGAGGCTTGCAATGGTGGGGGAGTTGGGGGTGAGGATGGCTGGAGTGCATGCCCCGCCTGTGGACGCCCACCCACCACTAGTCCACACAGCCATGCCGCCCACAGTGCCTCTCCTGGATGGCAGGACCCCTGCCTTCTGCTGAGCCTCTGCCTGTAAGTTTTCTGTCTGTAAACTGGGGCGGCGACTCACCCTGCGTTACCTGCCATGTTGGCCTTTGCTCACCTGCTTCTCCTTGGTGCACGGGGTAGAAAACACACCACTAGTGCCCAGACCAAACCTCTGAGGAAGAAACAAAGGGTTGGCTAGACCACTCTCTCGGGATGGCCAACATCCCCTCTGGAGGTGGGGATGGGTCACCTGGCTGAGTTGTCAAGCCAGGAGCCCAGGGGTCTTAGCTGTGGACAGCAGCAGCCTTGGGGCACACGGCGGTCCCATTGTGAAAGAGATCCTCAGCGGGAGAGGGCTGCTGTGGGCCCATCTCCCGGCTCCACCCCAACAGATCAAGGGCTGCAAGGGAGGAGGAAGGGGAAATAGGAGACTCCCACCCCAGGACAGTACTGAGGCTTTTGAGGCCCCGTGATGCAGGGAGAAGACCACGCATTGGGGGATCTATGTGGGTGCTCAGTAAAGAGGTGGGGTCCCCCTGGCGTGGCTGTCAGCAGCACCCCAGACTCTCAGGAAGCTGGGAGGGAGAACCAACACTGGTGCTGCAGGGCAAAGCAGAGGGCAGGGGACGGGGCCCTTCCAGGACCCCTGTCCTGGAGTCGGCGGCCTGGACAGACACACCTTCCCACCTCTGTCTCGGAGCAGGAGCTCAAGGAAGTCTGGCACAGCGCCCCCCTCCAACTGGGGGAGCCCCTGAGACCTTAAGATCAACTAGGACACCCCACCAAGGCCGTGGGCTCCCTGACGGATCCCGTGGGAATCCAGAAAGAACCCCTGACTGTGCCTTCTGGAGTCAGAAAACACCAAGTGATTTAACATGATGGGGCCTCCAAGTGGGCGGACGTCCTTGGCTTTGGTCCTCCAGGCCAGAGGCAGTGCCGGGGTGGAATGGTCATCCCAGATCTCTGCCTGAGATCGGGAAGGGGAGCAGAGAGAGGGAGGCCCTGCCACCTCCCAACCACGTGGCTGTGGCTTGGCAACAGAGGGTGCTAAGTAGGGAAGTGATGGCTGGCCAAGCCGTACCCACGGAAGGCTGAAGATCTAGGAGGATGACCGAGGTGCCCGTGGCAGGAGTAGGGAAGCACTCTTGGAAAGAAAGCGTGTAGATGGGGGCGGGTGATGGTGAAGGGGGATTAACAAGCCGACTAGGAGAAAGGGACTGGTGGAAGATGGGGGACCAAGAGAGCTGAGCCTGTCACCCTCACCTCTGTGGCCCACCGGGCAAAGCTCCTTGCCCCGCTGAAGGCCTCGAGAGTGAAGCTAAGGGCTGGCATGCCACAAGCCGACTACATGGAAAGCCATTCCTGATGGGAACGCTGGTGGCTGTAGGGTCCACCCTGCCAGACTAGTTCCGGCCTGGCCTGTCTACACCCTGTCTGCGTCCTTCAAACCAGAAGATGAGGGCCGAGGTCCTGGCCCTCTTCTCCCTTCAGGAGGGATTGTGGACTGCTTTTCATCTACACTGGAAAGGGTGGGGATCCCAGGCCCAGGGGCCCAGATGGTGCCCAGGAAAGGTCACCGTGGTATCCGCTGTCCTGGTGGGACAACTGAGCTGGACTTGCACTTATCCAGTGGGCGGCAGGAGGCAGGAGACAGGAGAGGGCCAGCTCACCAGTTCCTCACTTCTCACCCTCCGATGGGCAGAAATCCTAGGCCTGGTTTTTGATTCAGCGAGTTCCAGAGAGGTTCACGGGCTGAGCACATGAACCTGCTGACCGGTTCGTGTGTCCCACGTGGCTCAGCGGGAAGCAGAGGTCGCCATGGAAACACCTCACTTGCATTCTCCTCCCTCTTCCTCCACACTCACGCTCTAGAATTGCACCTCCTGATGAAGTGTTATTTCTTGACACCATATGTGTCAAGGGACACATTAGAGACTTGAAACTAAGACCCTGGAGACTGAAAATGGTTCTAGAGAGCAGGCCCTCAGAGTTTCATTCTGAGTCGGACTGCCCATCTGTCTCCAAGCCACAGAGGCCCTGTTCCTAGGGTTAACCCTGCAACAGGGTTCAGCCATGGCTCATTTTGTATGGCCAAGAATGGGTGTTTTAGTTTTGAGCTAAAAGTGGTTTTCATTTTTTAAAGGGAAAAGGAAGGGGAAAACAAAAAATCAAAGACAATGCTACAGTGCTCACATGAGCCTGGATCATTTACTCTCTGGCTATTTACAGGAAGTTTGCTAACTGCTGCTAATAACCAACCAGGCAAGAGCATTGCAATTCCTCAGGTGTTCACCTGTGGTCAATTGTAATGGACGCAGGCAGACAGCAAGGCATTCAGAGATCAGGCAGAGGTGGTGCTTTGTCCGCGGGGCGATGCTATTCATTATGGAGAAGGCAGGCGCCTTATGTTGGTGCTGGAGACCCTGGAAAAAGAAAAAGTTCACTGCCAACTCGACAAGCTCTGTGAAGCTAAGGCCTCCTTTGCAGTCCAGCAGGTTCATGCCTCCCAGAGCCACAGGGTGGACTGGTAGAAATCATGTCTAGATGTTGATTATGAAGTTACCTCCCTTGGACTGCAAAGAGATCAAACCAGCAAGGAAATCAACTCTGAATATTCACTGGAAGGACTGATGCTGGAGATGAAGCTCCAATCCTTTGGCCACCTGATGCGAAGCGCCAACTCATCAGAAAAGACCCTGATGCTGGGAAAGATTGAGGGCAGGAGGAGAAGGGGGCAACAGAGGATGAGATGGTTGTATTTCCTCACTGGTTCAATGGACAAGAGTTTGAGCAAACTCCAGTAAATAGTGAAGGACAGAGAAGCCTGGTGTGCTGCGGTCTATGAGGTTGAGAAGAGTCAGACACGATCTAGCGATTGAACGGTAACAACAAGAGAGCTACAAAGGAGACCATGAGTCACAGCCTGGACAGGTCCCCTCTGTCAAGGTCAGGACTTACATCCCTATGGAATGATCCTGGGTCATGGGTGGGGGCAACTAGGTAGATGAGCTGGATTTCTCTCTTTCTTTCTTTTAACATGACTTGCATTTGGCTGAGCCGTTCTTAGCCACGGTACACAGAATCTTTGCTGCCCCATGGGGATCTTTCGTTTCAGTGCACAGACTCTAACTGTGGTGGGCTCCAGATTGTGTGGGCTCAGTAGTTACAATAGTTAGGCTTAATTACTCTGTGGTACGTGGGATCTTAGTTCCCTGACCAGGGATTGAACGTGCGTCCCCTGCATTGTAAGGCGGATTCTCAACCACCGGACCACCAGGGATGTCTCAAGCTGAGTTTCAAAGCCCCGAGTCCCCAGCAGCCTCCTCACTGTCAGAAACAATCCCTTCCCCCTTCCAGAGAACAGACTGTCCTTGATGGATGCCTCACCTGGAGCAGCAGCCCTGCGAAATGATGCTTGTTCTCCTCAAGACCTACTCTTTGATTCCAGGCCTTTGGGGCGGCTCAGATGTCAGCACTGAAGCTGCACAGGGGAGATAAGCCCTGCCCTGCTGAGAACCAGCCCACGTGCCGAAAGAATTCAGCAGGCCTGGCTGACACCCACCCACAGGACCGAAGGTCACGTGACGGTGGGTCTTCAGAGTGTTGCAAGGGGAGGAATACAAGGCTAGGTTCATGGCAGGAGAAGAATTCACTGGCGTGGGGCAGCCTTCCGTGGTTTAAAACTTAATGTTTTGGCAAGAACACCTGCAACTGGTTCTAATCATTTCTTGGGATGACTCCAGTGGTGTGCTGGTAAAAGGTTAACAACCAGGTCCCTGGAGGGGAAAGTTTGTCCTGGTGCAAATATCCCCACTGTGGCCAATTTCCAGCTGCTAACAGAACTCTGTTATGACAGGGGCAAGGCCTACCCAGGCCAACCTGCGAAGGGAAAAGGCCCACCGTGGATTAGTCCGGTACAGCTCACAGAAGTGTTTTAGAAAATGGAGTGAATTCGCTCAGTTGCCAGTAGAAATGGGTCTTCCAAAGCTTAACACCTGAAAGGCTCTTTTTCAGACTCTATTTAGAAGACTTAAAGGAGAGGCGATGGTTAGGGACAGTTTGAGCACAGAGGACTCTGCTCCATGTTATATGGTAGCCGGGGTGGGAGGGGAGTCTGGGGAGAACATATGGGTGTTAGCTGAGTCCCTCTGCTGTCCACCTGAGACGACCACAACATTGTTAATTGGCTACACCCAACAGAAAGCTCATTAAAAAGACTGTGAAAGAGAGGCAACTGCTGTCCAATAATCTCAATAAAGTGTTCATCGTGAAAACACTTCTCTGGGCTGTCGAGGCCGCTGGCTTCTTGTCAGAGGAGTGTGTCCTGAGTCCGTTCATGCTGGACTTGACATCATGGCTCTCGAGATGCTGCTTGGGGCGGGGCCAGGCCAGGCCTCAGTCATGGCGCTCCTGCTCTGCACGGCCGTGAACCCCACCGTCAGCAGAGCAGGCCGCTCGTGTGTGTGTCCCTGAGTGAGGGCCCAGGGACTGGGGTGTGTCATTAGGCCTCCAGTGAAGGAGGGACGGCTGCCTGCGCCCCGTCTCACCCCCTGGGAGTGACCCCTGCCCCCTGCCTCTCACAGCTGAGCCTGGAGAGCTAGAAGTCTGGGCTGGACTCACCGTTCCCGCCCCCATGGACTCCAGCCCTCAGGGTCAAAGGTCAGGAGGAGGTCACCGGAAAGTCTCGGTGTCCCTGACATATTTTTCCTCAGTTAAATCTGTGTTTTTTTCTCATTATAAAAATTCTTCTTATATATAAATGTTGATTATCTAGAATTTAACTTTTATGTATACAAATATATGTGACATGGAGTGGAGTGAATGCCTATTATAGCATATATGAAAGACACTGAAAAGTCTAAAAAAGGAAGCTAATATTGCCCCATTCCACAACCCAGAGGAAAATCACTTAAAAGTCTGGATGTTCCTTTTTGGTTTTCTTCTATGTGCACATTCACACACACAAATATTGGCCTGTGACATTGAGACTTGCACTTTATTGAAAGAATAAGGACTTACCTTCCAGATGAGCTGCACAAGTTAGTAGCCTGTGACTGTGCTTGTGTGAGTGTGTACACAGGAGAACACCAAAAAGGAACATCCAAACTTTACAGTGATTTTTCTCTGGGTTGTGGAATATGGGCAATAGTTTTCTTTTTTATACTTTTCAGGGTCCTTCATATGTACTAAAGTAAGCATTCATTGCATGTTACATATATTTGTATACACAAATTATAAATTATAGACAATCTACCTTTATACATATAGTGTCACTTTAAAATGGCTTGCTTTGTAACTCCAATAGAGAATTGGGACCAGAGCAGTAAAAAGTCAAGATGACTGAATTCTTCATATTGTGAAGTTGCTACTTTTATTTGACTTCTTTCCCCAGTTTTTGTCTTCAATAATCACACAAACATGGGCTTCATGCAATTTTGAGCAAAGATTTACCTTGTCCAAACCTTTGCAGAAATCATACATAGTCTACAGAGGCAGAGTCAGATGACGGAACAATGAACAAACCTCAGAAAACAATGTGACAGACATAAATCAGGTGCAGCCATGAGGACAACACACAGACCACAGAAATAGGAGCGGTGGGCTCTCAGGCGGGACTGAGCACACCTCACATCTGGGGCTCTTAAGAGTCAGGCGAAGACACGAATGCCACGGGAGGTAAGAGACTAAAATGAAATGATGACCTTGGCTGCCTCTGAGAAACCAGAGAAAGTAGAGGTGGCAACATTGCAAAGAGACAAAGCAGGATTTGGGCTTCTGGGGCATGTATCTTATATTGAATACGTGTAACCATATGACGCATACATGTCAATGGGGAGCACAGGGAGGGAAAGCATGGAAGGAACATAATTCGGTCTGGTGGATAGAGAGTGGCTTCCTCACTGACTTTCCAACTTTTGTTTTGCTTGTACAAACAAACAGGGGATGCTAATTCCTGTGCTGTCTTTCTCATCTGGGTTTAAAAAATAAAAACCAATCTTCGAAGCATGTTTGCTTAAAGACCATCATCTTGCACTATTTATAATAGCCAAGATGTGGAAGCAACTTAAGTGTCAATCAGCAGATGAATGGGTAAAGTTGTAAGTAGTTGTGAATACTACTCAGCCACAAAAGAGAATGAAATAAAACCATTTGCAGCAACATGGATGGGACTAGAGATGATCATACTAAATGAAGTAAGTCAGAGAAAGGCAAATGTCATATGATATCACTCCCATGTGGAATCTAAAAAAATGATACAAATGAACTTATTAACAAAACAGAAACAGACATAGAAACCAAACTTGTGGTTACCAGAAGGGAAACATAGGGAGGGATAAATTAGGAGTTTGGAATTATCAGATACACACACTACTATATATAAAAGAGATAAATAACAAGAACCTATTGTATAGCACAGGGAACTCTACTCAATATCTTGTAATAACCTATAATGGGAAAGAATCTAAAAAAGAAATTATATGCAATTATATGTATATATACACATATGTGTACATATATACATATATGTCACTTTACTGTACGCCTGAAACTAACACATCACTGGAAATCAACTCTCAGTTCAGTTCAGTTCAGTTGCTCAGTCGTGTCCAACTCTTAGCGACCCCATGAACTGCAGCACGCCAGGCCTCCCTGTCCATCATCAACTCCCAGAGCTTACTCAAACTCAGGTCTATTGAGTCGGTGATGCCATCCAACCATCTCATCCTCTGGGTCCCCTTCTCCTCCTGCCCTCAATCTTTCCTAGCATCAGGGTCTTTTCCAATGAGTCAGCTCTTCACATGAGGTGGCCAAACTATTGAGTTTCAGCTTCAGCATCAGTCCTTCCAGTGAACACCCAGGACTGATCTCCTTCAGGATGGACTGGTTGGATCTCCTTGCAGTCCAAGGGACTCTCAAGAGTCTTCTCCAACTCCACAGTTCAAAAGCATCAATTCTTTGGTGCTCAGCTTTCTTTATAGTCCAACTCTCACATCCATACATGACTACTAGCAAAACCATAGCTTTGACTAGACGGACCTATGTTGGCAAAGTAATGTCTCCGCTTTTTAATATGCTGTCTAGGTTGGTCATAGCTTTTCTTTCAGGGAGCAAGAGTATTTTAATTCCATGGCTGCAGTCACCATCTGCAGTGATTTTGGAGCCCCCCCAAAATAGTCTCTCACTGTTTCCATTGTTTCCCCATCTCTTTGCCATGACGTGATGGGACCAGATGCCATGATCTTACTTTTCTGAATGTTGAGTTTTAGGCCCACTTTTTCACTCTCCTCTTTCACTTTCATCAAGAGACTCTTTAGTTCTTCTTCACTTTCTGCCATAAGGGTGATGTCATCTGCATATCTGAGGTTATCGATAGAGTTGATAAATCAACTCTACTTCAATTAAAAAATGACTATGCATCTGTCATGAGTGAGATTTTGGGGATCGAAGGCAGAGATCTGGCAAGAGGCTCCTCCTGGAGCAGATTCAGGGTAGAGTGGTGAGCTCTCGGGGGTGGGTGGGGGCTCACCCCTGCCCCTGTGTACCACCTGCTCACAGCTAGACCCCTGAGGCTTCAGCGTGCCTCTGGGTCACTCTGCAGCCCCTTCCTCCTCTGACACCCGCAGGCCTGTGTTTGAACATGTGCTGCCTGCTCATGTTCTTCTATCCATGAAGATGGCCCTGGGTGTCCTCTGGGTGGGGACATCAAGCCCAGAAAAGCCATGGTCGGAGCTGGGTGTGCGCTGACTTGAATCCTGGACATCGCCTCGTGCAGGAAGTCTCCACCACCTCCAGCTCTCACCTCTGCCTGTCCTCTCTCGGGGACACTGTGCCCATGCCCACCACCTGTCCCTGATTTCCTCTCCTGCCCTCCTCTCCATCCTCACCTGTCAGGACTCCAGGGTTCTTCTCACACTCAGAACTGATGTCCAACTGTCCCATTCGGGAAAGATTTGATGAGACTCCTGCTGGGGGGCTTTTTTATGTGAGGGACAAAGTTCGTGCCAGCTCAGTCTCTAGGTCTAAGAGTGTTCTCAAATCTGTTTGAAGCTCGCTCCCTGTTTTTCCAAGGACGAGCTCCACTTCGTCCTACCAAAGCTTCTTGCTTTGTTTCTATTGAACTCTTTTGTCTCCAATCTTCCCCTCAGTATTCCCCTTCCTCCCCTTAATATTCAGGTCACCAAGGTTTCAGGCCACATCTGCATCAGCCCAGCGATGAACTCTCCTCTATTCACCCTTGCTACTACTGCTAAGTCACTTCAGTCGTGTCCGACTCTGTGCGACTCCATCCCTGGGATTCTCCAGGCAAGAACACTGGAGTGGGTTGCCATTTCCTTCTCCAATGCATAAAAGTGAAAAGTGAAAGTGAAGTCGCTCAGTCATGGTCGACTCTTCACGACCCCATGGACTGCAGCCTACCAGGCTCCTCCGTCCATGGGATTTTCCAGGCAAGAGTACTGGGGTGGGCTGCCATTGCCTTCTCCGCTATGCTCCCTTAGCTGGCCAATAAAGGAGCTCCCTGAAGGCTTGTACGTGGAGCTCCTGTTACTGGGAATTGTCCTTCCAGGTCCTCGGAGGGTTCTCAGGCTAAGCCAAGTGATTCCTGGAAGAAACATGTCCATCCCCGGTGGCTCTGGGCCTCTAGCTGCATGGCCTAGTGAGGTGTGTGAGTGTGTGTGTTTGTGAGTGTGTATGCCTATCACCTGGGACTAGCATCTTTCACCAGCATCAAAAGACTGACCCATTTTCCGCAACCACCTTCTTGCAGCTGACGAAGCCTTTGTTCGGTTTGTGTGGGAGACCTGAAAGCCATCTCCAGCAGGCCAAGCTGGTTTTCAGAGAAGTGCTGGCGGCTTAGCAGGTAGGAAGGAAGCTTGGCCATGGCTCTTCTGTAAAGCTCACTTCCTTTCTTTCTGGAAAATTGATAAGACTCTGGTTTCCTCTTTCTCAGTGATAACGTAAGCCCTCTCTTTAGACATGAAGTTGACAGGGCACAGTGGAAATACCCTGAAAACATCACTTCTTGCTGGTACCTGAGATTCAGGCCTGTGAACGCCCCCATTCTTGGTGGTGGTGGACACTTCGCAGGCACCAGGCTCAGCTCTTGCACACGGCAGAGAGCCTCAAGGAAAGACAAGCCCAATGCACTCAACATTTGCTGAGAGCCTACTAAGACCCAGAAAGTGGAATTGGTTTTAGTCCGTTCGTGAAATTTCATTGCATTTACAGTAAGAACAGTTGCTTTAACTCTTCAACTACTTCATGCACGTGGGCCCGCCAGGAGTCTCAGCCGGACCTGGCCTCACTTAACGGCCTGGTTCAACCATGCGGCCCTGCTTTCTTCTAGCAGCTGGCATTATGACTCCTCTTACCTGTCTCACATCTCGAACAGCTGTTGGGCACATACAAGATTCATCTGTTTCGATTGAACAAAGCAGAAGGACAAGACTAACGTTTAAACCATTAGCCGTATCCTGCCTTTCTGAAGGAACACATCACCCCTGGATCTCTGTCTCAGCTTTTTCTTGGCTGTGCAGTGAATATTGTGGGAATTAATATGAATGTTATTTTCCCGTTTCTCTGGCTGTTTTTGTCCTTACAGTGTTGATTTGATTTGTAGGTGAGCACATCAGAAGGAAGGGCATATCAAACCTTGTTTAGAAGGTGGTAAACAGGCTTGTTTGGGGGGATCAGAGACCAGCACGATGGACAAAGTCAAGGAGAAAGACAGGCTGGTGGGGAGGAGGTCAGGCAGGATGGGGGAGGGGCTAAGGGCCTCTGAAGTCTGATCATCAAAATGATCCCCAGGGGGATTTCCCTGGTGGTCCAGTGGTCAAGATTCCACACTTTCGATGCAGGAGGCATGGGTTTGATCCCTGGTTGAAGAATGAAGATCCCACATGCCACAGGGCTCAGCCATAAAAAAAGGAACCCTAGAAAGTGGCCCGAGAAAAGGGTTGGATAAACGGGCTGTGCGGAGCAGTGGAGGTGGGAGTTGAAGGTCTCTCAGGAGATGCCACCCGAGCAGCTTTGGTTTGCTTTTATTTTTTATCTTATCCTGCAAATGTGTGTTGTGTATACTGTGCAGAATGGTGGCTTGGGTTTCATAATGCATGTGGCCGAAAAGTCCGGAGTGACCAACTCTCCACCGAGTGGCCTGTGAGATTCCTCAAGGGATGGTGCAAGGGTGGGGGCCAGCTCTGGCTCCTGGTGTTGTTAGCTGAGCTTCAGCAGAGGCTGACTGGTCCAGCCTCGGTGGGCAGGCGCTCGTGCGGCTGGGCCCAGGCCGTCCTATTTCCTGCCACTGTGGCTGACTTCTGAATGGCCAGTGGCAGGGGCATGTTGATTTCAACTGGTCAAACTGTTTGTCTGCCTGGGTGGTTATTGCCTGTTCCTGCTGGGTGTTTTCTGGTGGGTGTCTGCGTGGGAGACAAAGATCATGTCATGACACTCACCAGGGTCGATTGACACACATGCCCTTCCACATAACTCCTTGCCCTCAATCTTTGAATCCTTCCAGGCCCAGACTACTGGCAGCCAAGACTTTAGTCACTGTCCATGGGTTTGCATACAGTCAGGTCACTTCCCTCTCCACACAAAATGAATGACTAAGTGTGCTGCGGTGGGCAGGATCATGACCTTTAAAGACGTTCATGTCCTGATCCCTAGAACCTCTGAATATGTTCATGGCCAAAGGGACTGTGCAGATGTCTTAAGCCAAAGATTTTTTCCCAAGCATGAATTTGATTTTATTTATTCTTTTAACCTTTTTATTTTATATGGGAGCATAGCTGATGAACAGTGTTGTGATAGCTGCAGGTGAACGGTGAAGGGACTCAGCAGTATGTATATATGTATCCATTCTCCCCCAAACTTCCCTCTCATCCAGGCTGGCACACACCAGTTGAGGATTTTGAGATGAGAAGGAGATCTCGAGTTATCTGTGCAGGCTCAATTTAATCATGTGCGTGCACGCTAAGTCACTTCAGTCATGTCCAGCTCCTCGTGTCTGTAGCCCGCCAAGCTCCTCTCTCCGTGGGATTCTCCATGCAAGAATACTGGAGTGGGTTGCCATGCCCTCCTCCAGGGGATCTTCCCAATCCAGGGATCAAACAAGGGATCAATGTAGTGTCTCCTACACCGGCAGGCAGATTCTTTACCACCAAGCCACCTGGGAAGCACCAACTTAATCATCAGTTCAGTTCAGTCGCTCAGTCGTCTCCGACTCTTTGCGACCCCATGAACCTCAGCACACCAGGCCTCCCTGTCCATCACCAACTCCCAGAGTTTACTCAAACTCATGCCCATTCAGTCGGTGATGCCATCCAATCACCTCATCCTCTGTCGTCCCCTTCGCCTCCTGCCCCCAATCCCTCCCAGCATCAGGGTCTTTTCCAACGAGTCAACTCTTCGCATCAGGTGGCCAAAGTATTGGAGTTTCAGCTTCAGCATCATTCCTTCCAATGAACACCCAGGACTGATCTCCTTCAGGATGGACTGGTTGGATCTCCTTGCAGTCCAAGGGACTCTCAAGAGTCTTCTCCAACACCACAGTTCAAAAGCATCAATTTTTCGGTGCTCAGCTTTCTTCACAGTCCAACTCTCACATCCATACATGACCCCTGGAAGAACCATAGCCTTGACCAGATGGACCTTTGTTGGCAAAGTAATGTCTCTGCTTTTTAATACGCTGTCTAGGTTGGTCATAACTTTCCTTCCAAGGAGTAAGCATCTTTTAATTTCATGGCTGCAGTCACCATCTGCAGTGATTTTGGAGCCCCCCAAAATAAAGTCTGTCACTGTTTCCACTGTCTCCCCATCTAGTTCCCATGAGGTGATGGGACCAGATGCCATGATCTTAATTTTCTGAATGTTGAGCTTTAAGCCAACTTTTTCACTCTCCTCTTTTACTTTCATCAAGAGGCTTTTTAGTTCCTCTTCACTTTCTGCCATAGGGGTGGTGTCATCTGCATATTTGAGGTTATTGATATTTCTCTCAGCAATCTTAATTCCAGCTTGTGCTTCTTCCAGCCCAACGTTTCTCATGATGTACTCTGCATATAAGTTAAATAAGCAAGGTGACAATATACAGTCTTGACGTACTCCTTTTCCTATTTGGAACCAGTCTGTTGTTCCATGTCCAGTTCTAACTGTTGCTTCCTGAGCTGCATACAGGTTTCTCAAGAGGCAGGTCAGGTGGTCTTGTATTCCCGTCTCCTTCAGAATTTTCCACAGTTTATTGTGATCCACACAGTCAAAGGCTTTGGCATAGTCATAGGTGTCCTTAAAAGTTAGAAGTGGAGGCAGGAGAGTCAAAGTCAGAGAAGGTGTGACGATGGAAGCAGAGGTTGAAATGATGTGATGGCTGGAAAGGAGTCACTAGCCAACAGGCCCAGGTGGCTTCTAGAAGCTGGAAAAGTCAAGGAAATGGATTCCCCCGAGTCTCCAGAAAGAACACAGCCCTGACAGCACCTGGATTTTAGTTCAGCGAGACCCATTTTGGATTCCTAACCTCTGGGATTGTATGATGCTAAACTTACATTGCTTTAAAGTTTGTGGGAATTTATCACAGCAGCAACAGTGAACGAACGCATCAAGTGTCTCCTGCCTGGGAGACTGGGATGACTTCCTTTCACCTGTGCCTTTCAGAGACAACTGAGTGAGGCTGGAGTGTGGCAGCTGCTATTCTCAGGCACCTTTTGCCAACCCGTTCCTGTTGGAAACGCAGCTCCCATCCTCCTTTGTGGATGGAGCCATCCCAACCCAACATGGTCATAAGTGGAGGTAAGGTATGGCAATGGGGACAAGAGCGGTGGGTGATGTGAGGGTCTGGCTTTAGGTGGTTTACTTTAAAAAAAAATTATTAAAAAAATTTATTTATGTGTTTGTTTAGCTGCATCAGGTCTTAGTTGTATCACGGGGGATCTTTTGTTGGGGCACACGGACTTTCAGTTGTGGAATGCGGGCTCAGTAGTTGCGACACACAAGCTTACTTGCCCTGCAGCTTTGTTCCCTGACCAGGGGTCGAACTCAAGTCTCCTGTATGGCAAGGCAGATTCTTAATGACTGGACGACCAGGGAAGCCCTTTGTGTGGTTTCCTTCTGTCTGCTGGCCTTGCTTGTGCCCTCTCCTGAAGTACCACTTTCTTCTTCCGGGGGTTGCTGTTGGCTGTGCCTGACCGTGTGACTTGGAGGGTCTGGGGGAGCCCAGCTCTAGTGGCCTGGTGACCACTTGGCATTTCGTGGTCAGGCGCTCCATCTCTGCTGGGGTACAGAGGCATGCTGGCAGCCATTGGTTTTGGCTGCAGGTAGTGTGTGGCCATGCTCCAGAACCCTAGGCTTCTGTGATCCTCCTTCAGGGGCTTGTCATAATGTTACCACAGGCTTAGTCCATCCTAAAGGAAATCAGTCCTGAATATTCATTGGAAGGACTGATGCTGAAGCTGAAGCTCCAATACTTTGGCCACCTGAGGCAAAGAACTGACTCATTGGAAAAACCCCTGATGCTGGGAAAGATTGAAGGCAGGAGGAAAAGGGGACGACAAAAGATGAGATGGTTGGATGGCATCACCGACTCAATGGATATGAGTTTGGGTAAACTCTGGGAGCTGGTGATGGACAGGGAGGCCTGCTGCGCTGCAGTCCATGGGGTCGCAAAGAGTCGGACACGACTGAGTGACTGAACTGAACTGAATGCTTTAAAGGAACACGGACTCTTTTCCCAGCATAGGTATCTCTATAACCATAGAACCTTCCAGATTGTATGGAGTAAGTGGTAGGGATGTTTATACCACAGC
This sequence comes from Cervus elaphus, assembly GCF_910594005.1. Lineage (NCBI taxonomy): Eukaryota > Metazoa > Chordata > Mammalia > Artiodactyla > Cervidae > Cervus > Cervus elaphus. The sequence goes on from NC_057834.1 coordinate 137,482,728, forward strand.
CTGCGTCTGCTAGAATTTTTTCAGTTCTGGGACCCACTCAGAGGTGTGCCGAGACTTTTCCCAGAGCCACTTGGTAAAATGTTGTTGCTTAGTCATGTCCAACTCTTTGCGACCCTAAAGACTGCAGCACACCAGCCTCCCCTGTCCTTCACTAACTCCCAGTTTGTCCAAGTTCATGTCCATTGAATTGGTGATGCCATCCAACCTCTCATCCTCTGTCACCCCCTTCTCCTGCCTTCAATCTTTCCAAGCATCAGGGTCTTTCCTGATGAGTCGACTCTGCATCAGGTGGCCAAATTATTGGAGCTTTGGCATCAGTCCTTCCAATGAATATTCAGGGTTGATTTCCTTAGAATTGATTAGTTTGATCTCCTTGCTGTCAAGGGACTCTCAGGAGTTCTTCTCTAGAACCACAATTCAAAACATTGATTCTTCAGCTATCAGCCTTCTTTATAGTCCAACTCTCATATCCATCCATGACTACTGGATAAACCGTAGCTTTGACTAAACGGACCTTTGTCAGCAAATGTATTTAGGCATTATTCCTACGTGTGGCCCGTGCTGCCTCCAGCATCAAAAGAGGCTACCAGGCATTGTGCATCCTTCTTAGTGGTGCAGAGTACGAGATGTAGTATTTGTCCTTTCTTTTGGAGCAGACGTTTGCTATGCTCCAAAGCACTGGACTCTTAAATGTTGGCGTTTCAGTATCCTGAATCATCCCACGATTTCTCCTCCACCCTCTGCAGCAGATAGATCTTACCAGTCTCTGATGTATTTTCCTCTTGTCCATCCAGCTTAATTAATATAATTTCATCAATATGCTGGACCAATATGATGTCATGCTGAGTGCCCAGACAGTCCAGACTATGCAGTCCAGCCCATGTAGGCGGAGGGAAAAGAGTTAACATAACCCTGGGGCAAGATCACCAGTGTGTCCTCTTGTCCATCCTAACGAATGCAAACTGCCTCTGGTCCTCCTTTTCAGCAGGGATGGAAAAGCGTGGACAGTGGGTTTGAGACTGTGCTGACCTGCTCTAGCAAAGACTCCGTGACTGGGGCTGCTGCTTGCTTGGTTTGCAGTTGTCCACTGTCATTGTCCGGGATCCATCTGAATTTTATAGGAGCTAGACTGATGAATGGATATGTGATGGGAAAATGATCCATTTTAAGAGCGGGGTAGAACCCGTTCATACAACCGCCGTCACTCGGGCCAGTATACAGTGTCATTTGGGCTTACCCTTGTGGCTCAGTTTGGGGGGGAGCCATATCGGGGCTCCCAGGCAGCCTTCCTCACTGCTGTGGCTCTTATTCCACAGTCTAGACCTGGTCAACATGTGGGTTATCCCACCTGGTAATATGTCCATTTCAACTGTGCATTTAAGGGCTTGGGAAATGATGACCAGCTGGGTCAATAGATTCAGAGGAACTCACAAAATCTGAACAAACCTAAACCTAACCTAAGCAAACCTTGGTCTGGACTCTGCTTATCACCAACCCTGAATGCCCTCATTCTAATAGGGGTCAAGATGGTGCTTCAGGTCCCCTGGCCCTGTGTATATCCTCCCCCGGTATAACATTGCCTGGATGAGTGAATTTAGATCAGTATGGAGAAACACTGCTCAGGGCTGCAACTGTATGCAGTGGCAGTGACAGGAATCTGGGCTTTCCATCAGTCAGTGGGGTCCAAGTTTGAAAAGTAAGGGGCTGAGGCATTTCGTTGGGGCAGATACTCTAAACCTCTGGGTTGTCTTTCTTTGATTGCTTAAACCTCATTGGCTGCCCGTCCATCTGGCCCCCAGGAACGCTGTGCTCTGTTAGCCGTTTCCATAGCTGTCTGCATGTCAGCTCCTCCTGGCTACCACCCCTACTCTGCCGCTCTTGACTGTAATTGTATCTGCCTTGTTTCTGATCTTTAAGCACTGCTACTCGGCGTCTATTGTTCTGAGAACCCATCATCCCCTTTGTTAGCAGGGAGCCCAGACTTAGAACAGCATCTCCTGCCACAACTGAGTGCATGCCTCACCAGACATTGCTGCGGTAAAAGAAGTGATGCAGGGGACTACCCCGGTGGTCCAGTGGCTAGGACCCCACGCTCCCAATGCAAGAGACCCGGGTTTGATCCCTGGTTAGACAAAGCTATGGCAAACCTAGACAGCATACTAAAAAGCAGAGACACCATTTTGCTAACAAATAAACGTCCAGTCAAAGCCACGGTTTTTCCAGTAGTCATGTGTGGATATGAGAGTTGGACCATAAAGAAGGCTGAGTGCCAAAGAATTGATGCTTTCAAACTGTGGTGCTAGAGAAGACTCTTGAGAGTCCCTTGGATAGCAAGGAGATCAAACTAATCAATCCTAAAGGAAATAAACCCTGAGTATTCATTGGAAGGACTGATGCTGAAGCTGAAGCTCCAATCCTTTGGCCACCTGATGTGAAGAGCTGACTCACTGGAAAAGACCCTGATGCTGGGAAAGATTGAAGGCAGGAGAAGACGCGGATGACAGAGAATGAGATGGTTGGATGGTATCACTGACTCATTGGACGTGATTTTGACCAAATTCCGGAAGATAGTGAAGGACAGGGAGGCCTGGCGTGCTGCAGTCCATGGGGTCGCAAAGAGTCAGACACGACGAGCGACTGAGCAACAGCAGGGAACCAGAGACCGCATGCCACAGCTAAGAGTTTGCATACTGCAGCCTAAAGATCTCGCATGCCTCAACTAAGAGTCGGTACAGCCAAAATAAATAAACTAATTAATTAAAAAAAACAGTGTTCCTCCAGGACCTTCCATGGAAACAAGTCAGCTGGTGGGTTTGCTGGCCTTACTTTATCGAATCTAGCAGGACTACTTCTCTGAGCTCTTCGACCCTTTCCTCTACCATCTCCTGTGGCAGGGTTGGTGGTTTTCCTTCACTTAGTGAAGGCCACGGCTTTGGGTAGGCTTTCAAGAACCATACGAATAGCTAAAATGGTTGGTTCCATCTCCCAGGGCCCTTGCCAGGGTCATAAATCCTATGTTGGGAAAGTCTTCCCATCTTGATCAACTCTCCCTCATCCAGCTTTTCATTCTGTCCCCTGATGACCAAGCATGCTGGGATGAGTCCCATGCACAGTCTCCAGGCTCTGCTGGGTCCTGCCGCTCCTGTGGGGTCCAGCCCCTTGCTTCCTTAGCGGGCCCAGCAGGCCCAGATGGGAGATGTTGTGACTTGACCCTAGTGAGTGGTCTGGGGCCAGCAGGGGGCTAATGGGGAAGACCCTGAGAAAGTCGTGTGTTGTCTTGCTTGATGTGAAGGGACCTCTGTGTCGTCTTTGAGCAAAGGGAAAACTCTAGCCCTTGGCAGGGACGAGTGCACCACTTCTGGAAGACCAGAAGATTCCGGGGGCATGCAGGATTTTAGATATTTGAGCACATCAATCCAGATGTCTTCGTCTTCAAAATCTCAGTCCCGTTCCTTCCCAAATCGGATGCTTCCTCTTGGCACACCAGACTTCCTGGAGTTGAGAAACAAACCTTCTCTGGAGCTGCACTGCCTTTAAAATGATTTTTGAACCAGAGCCTCGGCTATTTCTGACCTTTGGCTTCAAGAGACAAGAGTTTTAGTTTCTCTACAGCTTGCCAAGCAGGTCCTCTGACTCTCAGCCCCGGGGCTTCACGGTCTTTATCCACTGTCCTGGCAACCCCTGGCAACCACCAACAGATAGGGGGGTCCTTTCAAGTACTGCAGATAGCGCCCCCTGCTGGACTCCCATCCCTCCAGCGCTGCAGTGATTTCTCACAGGGCATCACTTCTGCACCAGATGCTCAGCTCTCCCTCTTATGAAAATTGTGACCATTTCAGTTCAGCTGGCCAGTTTGACTCAGCTTCAAACTCTCAGGTTACGAGCCACTTCCTCAGGCACCTGACAGCAACTATATTAGGCGGCGGTCCCCGGGAAAGTGGGTCTGTATCCCCAACTCTCACGTGGACGCCCTGGAGTCCTCCCAAGGAGTGAGGTTAAGCCCTTTTGGTTAAGTCTCCCCAGAGAGGAAGTCAGCCGGGAGCCATAAGGACCAACAGTCCTGCGGAGCAGGCTTTGGGTGGCCGTCCACAGCGTCCACGTCCGTGGTTCCGGACTTTGGCTCCGTTCAGCCGAGACTCACCGTGCACAGCGAGGAGACAGTGGAACCGGCTCCTGCCTTGTGTTCTAGTGTGGAGGAGACACTGTACACCCAAGCTACACAGTTCTCACTGAAGCACCGCCCGGAGGAAGCTGACGGGTATCTGCATGCCCCCTGGCGAGGCACCGTGGAATGCAGGTCCGAGGAGGCTCCCCGAGAAGGGACCCACAAGCCAATGAGAGACCACAGGTCATGCGGGAGTGGTAGGCTGGCATAGTTCCAGGGGAAAACTCTAAAGGCTTTATATCAAGCCTTTATAAAAGGCTTTATATAATTCAGACAGAAGCTGTGCGCTTCAACTCCTCCGTCAGGTGTGGTTGGTAAGCTCTGTGGAGGGCTGGGCATGGGGAGGAGGTGGTGGCGCCCCCCCCCAGCTTGGCACCTGCCCGCCTGCCCTCCTGTGACACCTACCCTGGCAGGAAGCCCCGAGTCACATGTGTGCCGTCCTTGCGCTTTTGGGCATACAGAGACAGACTCTGGACACTAGTTAACCAGACTTTTCTGGAAAGGGCTTGCTGGGGACTCTGGCAGCAGCTGATTCCTGCCCTTCGTTTGAGAACCAGCCCTCCCCTGGGCAGATAAGATGGCAGCCATGAACCCCCACTCCAGGAAGGCGCCCCCGTTATTCTGTGTGTGTCTTCATGGATTCAAGGTCTCTCCGTCAGCTCCCTTGTGGGAATATCGGTGGAATCCTGGCTCTGCCTGGACTCTCCTGTGGGGCGTTTCTAAAAGGGTTTGTCTTTAGGGATAATTATCGGAACAGGTGTTTGAACTTGAACGTGAAAAAAGTTGCTCAGCCGTGTCCGACTCTTTGTGACCCCCATGGACTATATAGTCCATGGAATTCTCCAGGCCAGAATACTAGAGTGGGTAGCCTTTCCCTTCTCCAGGGGGTCTTCCTGACCCAGGGATGGAACCCAGGTCTCCTGCATTGCAGGTGGATTCTTTACCAGCTGAGCCACAAGGGAAGCCTGTGTTTGAACTTATTTGGTTTCAATCCCTTACTTTCCTGGTGAAATAGAGAAGGATTTAAAAAGCCAGAGTGGATGAAAATCACAGTGCTGGTTACAGGTAAAGTGGCAGCTGGTCACTGCTGATTTGGGGAACTCACCACAGGACCAAGTAAACACCAGTCTCATCGTGACCCTGATGGACATGGTTCCATGTGAACGGGGTAGAAGAGGCCATCCAGGGCATTTACCAACAAGGCATCAATACTGTGCTTCCCCCTAAGAGGGGGCCTCCTCCAACAAATTTTAACTTTTGTTTTTTATTGAAAAGCTATTATTTATTGAGAAATACGTCTAAATCACAACAAAGTACAAAGAAGCAGAGGAAATGTCCCATGACCTCAACTCTGAGATCACGTCTGAAACGTTGAAACTGCTGGACTTATTCACACACTCACACAGGAGACACTTAACATTACTAAGATCATATGGTCTACATAACACATTACTTTGACTTTTTCGTTTAAAATTGTGCTATAATCAAACCATATTATTTAGAGCCCTTAGGAAAGAGCCATTTTACTAACAGTATAATCTATTCAGCATTTGGCAAATAGGTATTGAGTACTGTGTATGTCTGACAGTGTGGAAGTAAGTGTAGGGATTCAGGGCTGGGCAAATCGACCTGTCTCAAGGAACTGAGTTTCTGGGGGTGATTGTGTGGGAGAGAAGACAGAAAACAAAAAGGCAGATATGAATAAAAAGTCACTTCCAGAGAGCAGTAAGTACTTTGAAGAAAATCAAGATAAGCGGCTGGAGAGTTCACATGTGGTTTACTTTTTTTTTTTTTTGGCCATGCCATGTGGCCTGTGAGATCTGAGTTCCCCAACCAAGGATGGAACCCGTGCCCCTGCATTGGAAGTGCACAGTCTCAACCACTGGATCGCCAGGGAAGTCCCAGATGTGGTTTGCTTTCGCCATCTCTGAGACCCAGACAATGGCAAGGATGCCACCATGTGAGTATCTGGGGCATCACTGTTATTCAACAGAAAGGATCTGCAAGTTACCAAGGTCCTGGGGCAGAAATGATCTTAGTAAGTTTAGGAACAGATAACAGGTTTTGTCTTCCAAGTTCAATTGGAGAGGAGGGGACAATGCCTTCTAGGCAGGCCCCTTGGGTTTCACAGAATGATGTCAGTTACCTTGAGGTCTCAATGTTGGAGTACACAGCGAGACGCCTGGCTAGCCATACAGAGTGATGCCCGCTCTTCTGAGCCTGTCGGGGCCCCAGGCCTGGGGAGGCTGTCCCCAGGCTCCAGCCACTTCTCCTCTCCTGGTACCTGCCTCCCGGCCTGCCCCTCTGGCTGACCTACATTCTGGGCTCTTCTCGGATGTGCAGCTCAGGGGTCTGCCTCTCTACCTCTGTGGGCCTTTGTCTCTAGGAATGTTTGCCTCTCTCAGGCAAGGGGAGGTGGGGCTGGAAGCCACCTGGCTTTGTGGACTTTCTCTCCCGGGGTGAGTCATGGCCACGGCTATCTCATTCATTCTTTCAGACACTGCTGATTTCAGAAGCATCTCCTGCCAGGCTTTTATGTTTCAAACACTTTCTCAGCTGTTATTTTCTCGAGTTATTGATATTTAATCAATTATCTTTTGTTATGAGTGACACTTTAAAAAAAATGTTCCCTGCCCTTTTTCTCTAATCCTTTCATGACTATGAGGAGCTTAGAGGGAATTCAGGTTACAGACAGCCCCCCACCCCTGCAGCCAGCTCCCAGAACTGGGGGCTCCAGTTGGCCTCCCACCCCCTCCTCCTGCCTCCCCTACTCCTGAGGCCCTGGTTCCAGGTGTCTTTCTTGTTGTTGTTCAGGAGTCCTCAGCTGCATCGCTAGCCCTGCTTCCCCAGGGCCGGCCTGCCTTTGGGGTGGGGCGGGCGGTGTGGACTTGCCTAGGGACAGCGTTAAGGACACGACCCACAGGGACTCATGTACCCTCCACAGCCAGCTCCCCCGGGACAGGCCCTCAGTCGAGTGAGGCGAGCCTGCCTTCTGGTCCCAGATCTCCTCAGATCTCACGCCCTCTCCTGTGGCCCCACAGGAAGCAGCGGGACCTGTGACCTCAGGCCTCTAGGAGGCCTCCTCAGCCTGGAAGGCCACTTGCTATCCCCAGGCTGTGGGAGAAACTGGAGCCAGGACTCCGCCTCGGGTGGCACTGGCCGGGCTCCTCGGGGGACCCGCGGGGCCAGAGGGCTCGCCACCGCCCCGCCCGCCCCCCACTCCTCAGACCACTCGGTAACGGGCCACAGCAGCCCTGCCTGCTCCGGGGCCCAGAGGAGGGCTCCGCCCGGCGTGGACTTTCTGGGCATCAGGCTGGGGAGACTTGGGGTCAGAGGGCTCCCTGAGTGTCCCCTTTGCCCCTCCTACTCAGGCCAAGCACAGCCGGGGTTCAAAGCTCAGAGGAGGGGGCTCCCAGTTTGGCCACGGGGAGCACATAGGGGAGAGGCTGGGCCACGCTGTGCCAGGGATGCCCCTTCCCTCTCTCCCTAACACCTCAGAGCATGGGGCCAATCTTCGTGAACTAAGGGCCCAGCCAGGAAGAAGCGCACAGCCTTACAATGGCTTCCCCTTTAATAACAGACATTCAGGGGGGACCCCCGAGGTGGGGCCAGGTGGTGGGTGGGGAAGGGGAAGGAAGGGGGTGAATACTGTTCTTCACTGTCATGTGAATTATTAGCATCAGTGTGGGTGAGGATGCTCAGAAATGAGGAGGCGGTTTGGGAAACTATTTTATTCTTCTTCAAGGGGCTTGATGGACTGTTTAAGAAGGAAGGTTTGTTTTGGGGAAGCACAGTATGTGTGTGATAAAGATGATGTGGACAATCAGAAGGACAGCAGGAATCTGGGAGCCCTGGACGGAGCCTAGTTCACAGTGAACACCATCACCCAAGGGACCAAAGTGCCGAATGCTGCAGGGACTGCTCTGCTGAGGCTCTGGGATTAAAGTTTGGATTGAAGAACCCAGACTCCGGGAAGTGTACGGCTGGGAGAGCGGGAATGGAAGGGAAGACAACAGCTGCCTTGGGTAGAGAGTGGGGTTTCCTGGGAGACAGGGAGATTTGATAAGGCAGGTTTCAGAGGATGGAAGCGTCCTGGCCAAGGGGGGACCTGGAAGTTGGAAAGCAGGGTTAATAACCAAGGGCCACCCAGGAGGAAATCTCTCTGAGAGTGTGGTTCTCCAGGAACTTTCTTCCCCATGGACCATGGAGTACTTCTACACGTGCAGTGTTATTGATTGCCTTCCCTGGAGGGCTGTCAACTCTTAGGCTTCTCTCAGCCTCTCAGTAAAATCGCTAACAGCCAGCCCACTTGCAAAAATCTCCAGCATCTAGATAGCCCTCAGCACATAGCAGTTATTTAATAAATGCCTAAATGACATTTGATGGGCTCTCTTCACCAGATATATATCAATGTCCAATAAGTACATGAAAAGTGCTCAGAATCAGTAATCACTAGATAAATGCAAAATAAAATCACAATAAGATACCATTACATACACACTAGAATCACTAGAATTAAAAGGACGGACATCAGGTGTTGCGAGGGACAAGGGGCAACTGAAAATCCCATATGTTGCTGTGTGTATGTGCATGTGTGCTTAGTCATGTCGGGCTCTGTGACCCCATGGACTGTGGCCCGCCAGGCTCCTCTATCCATGGAGTTTTCCGGGCAAGAACACTGGAGTGGGTTGCCATTTCCTACTCCAGGGAACCTTCCTGACCCAGGGATCGAATCCACATCTCTTGCGTCTCCTGCATTGGCAGGCAGGTTCTTGACCATTGGCACAACCTGGGAAGCCCATCTGTTGCTGATGGGAATGAAAACTGGTGCAGCTCCTTTAAAAACAGTATGGTAGTATTTTGAAAGGTTAAGCATATTCTTCATGCACATGTGTGCGCGTGCGCGCACACACATATACACACACACACACACACACACACACACACACACCATATAGGCCAGCAATCCTATTCCTAGGTATTTATCCAAGAGAAACGAAAACTATGTTTATGCAAAGACTTGTATGTGAATGATCTTCGTAGTGTTAGTCACAAAAATAAAAAGCTACAAGTAACTCAAATGTCCATCAACTGGTGAACAGATAACTAAATTGTACTATGGAATTCTACTCAAAAGGAATGACATATGAATGAATCTCAAAACATTATAAGAGAAAGAATTAAACACAAAAGACTATGTACTGCCTGATTCTATTTATATGAAACTCTAGAAAAGGCAGGGCTTCCCAGGTGGCACAGTGGTAAAGAATCTGCCTGCCAATGCAGGAGATGCAGGAGACTATGGTTCCATCCATAAGCAGGGAAGATCACCTAGACAGGAAATGGCAACCTGCTCCATTCTTGCCTGGAAAATTCCATGGACAGAAGAGGCGGGGGGTGGAGGGCAGTGGGAGGGCTACAGTCTAGGCAGTCGCAGAGTCAGAGATGACTCAGCACACTAGAAAAGGCATGGGCTTTTTAAAAAAAAAATTATTTATTTCTTCTTGAAGGATAATTGCTTTACAGAATTTTGTTGTTTTCTGTCAAACCTCAACATGAATCAGCCACAGGTATACATATATCCCCTCCCTTCTGAACCTCCCTCCCACCTCCCTCCCCATCCCACCCCTCTAGGTTGATACAGAGCCCCTGTTTGAGTTTCCTGAGCCAGACAGCAAATTCCCATTGGCTATTTATTTTACATATGGTAATGTCAGTTTCCATGGTACTCTTTCCATACATCTTACCCTCTTCTCCCCTCTCCCCATGTCTACAAGTCTATTCTCTATGTCTGTTTTTCCACTGTTGCCCTGTGAATAAATTCTTCAGTACCACTTTTCTAGATTCCATTTATATGCATTCAGATTTCAGTTGCTCAGTCATGTCGGACTCTCTGCAACCACATGGACTGCAACATGCCAGGCCTCCCTGTTCATCACTAACTTCCGAAGTTTACTCAAACTTGTGTCCATTGAGTTGATGATGCCATCCAACCATCTCATCCTCTGTCATTCCCTTCTCTTCCCGCCTACAATCTTTCCCAGCATCAGGGTCTTTTCAAATGAGTCACTTCTCATCAGGTGGCCAAAGTATTAGAGTTTCAGCTTCAACACCAGTCCTTCCAGTGAATATTCAGGACTGATTTCCTTTAGGATGGACTGGTTGCAGTCCAAGGGACCCTCAAGAGTCTTCTCCAACAACACAGTTCAAAAGCATCAATTCTTCGGCACTCAGCTTTCTTCATAGACCGACTCTCACATCCATACATGACTACTGGAAAAACCATAGCCTTGACTAGACAGACCTTTGTTGGCAAAGTAATGTCTCTGCTTTTTAATATGCTGTCTAGGTTGGTCATAGCTTTTCTTCCAAGGAGCAAGGGTCTTTTAATTTCATGGCTGCAGTCACCATCTGCAGTGATTTTGGAGCCCCCCAAAATAAAGTCAGCCACTGTTTCCCCATCTGTTTGCTGTGAAGTGATGGGACTGGATGCCATGATCTTAGTTTTCTGAATGTTGAGCTTTAAACCAACTTTTTCACTCTCCTCTTTCACTTTCATCAAGAGGCTCTTTAGTTTTTCTTCACTTTCTGCCATAAGGATGGTGTCACCTGCATATCTGAGGTTATTGACATTTCTCCTGGCAAGCTTGATTCCAACTTGTACTTCATCCAGCCCCGTGTTTCTCATGATGTACTCTGTATATAAGTTAAATAAGCAGGGTGACAATATACAGTCTTGACGTACTCCTTTCCCTATTTGGAACCAGTCTGTTTTTCCATGTTCAGTTCTAACTATTGCTTCTTGACCTGCATACAGGTTTCTCAAGAGGCAGGTCAGGTGGTCTGGTATTCCCATCTCTTTCAGAATTTTCCAGTTTACTGTGATCCACACAGTCAAAGGTTTTGGCATAGTCAATAAAGCAGAAATAGATGTTTTTCTGGAACTCTCTTACTTTTTCAATAATCCAGTGGATGTTGGCAATTTGATCTCTGGTTCCTCTGCCTTTTCTAAATTCAGCTTGAACATCTGGAAGTTCATGGTTCACATACTGTTGAAGCCTGGCTTGGAGAATTTTGAGCATTACTTTACTAGTGTGTGAGATGAGTGCAATTGTGCAGCAGTTTGAGCACTCTTTGGCATTGCCTTTCTTTGGGATTGGAATGAAAACTGACCTTTTCCAGTCCTGCGGCCACTGCTGAGTTTTCCAAATTTGCTGACATATTGAGTGCAGCACTTTCACAGCCTCACCTTCTAGGATTTGAAATAGCTCAACTGGAATTCCATCACCTCCACTAGCTTTGTTTGTAGTAGTGCTTCCTAAGGCCCACTTGACTTTGCATTCCAGGATGTCTAGCTCTAAGTGAGCTATCTGGGTCGTGAAGATCTTTTTTGTACAGTAGTCTGTGTAGTCTTGCCACCTTTTCTTAATATCTTCTGCTTCTGTTAGGTCCACAATATTTCTGTCCTTTATTGAGTCCATCTTTGCATGAAATATTCCCTTGGTATTTCTCATTTTCTTGAAGAGATCTCTAGTCTTTCCGATTCTATTGTTTTCCTCTATTTCTTTGCACTGATCACTGAGGAAGGCTTTCTTATCTCTCCTTGCTATTCTTTGGAACTCTGCATTCACATGGGTATATGTTTCGTTTTCTCCTTTGCCTTTCATGTCTCTTCTTTTCACAGCTATTTGTAAGGCCTCCTCAGACAGCCATTTTGCTTTTTTGCATTTCCTTTTCTTGGGGATGGTCTTGCTCTCTGTCTCCTGTACAATGTCACGAACCTCCGGCCATAGTTCATCAGGCACTCTATTAGATCTAGTCCCTTAAATCTATTTCTCACTTCCACTGTATAATTGTAAAGTATTTAATTTAGGTCATACCTGAATGATCTAGTGGTTTTCCCTACTTTCTTCAATTTAAGTCTGAATTTGGCAATAAGGCGTTCATGATCTGAGCCACAGTCAGTTCCCGGTCTTGTTTTTGCTGACTGTATAGGGTTTCTTCATCTTTGGCTGCAAAGAATATAACCAGTCTTATTTCGGTATTGATCATCTGGTGATGTCCACATGTAGAGTCTTCTCTTGTGTTGTTGGAAGAAGGTGTTTGCTATGACCAGTGCATTGTCTTCACAAAACTCTGTTAGCCTTTGCCCTGCTTCATTCCATATGCCAAGGTCAAATTTGCCTGTTACTCCAGGTGTTTCTTGACTTCCTACTTTGCATTCCAGTCCCCTATAATGAAAAGAACATCTTTTTTGGGTATTAGCTCTAGAATATAATATTATCTTTCTCTTTCTGACTTCACTGTGTTTAATAGGTTCTAGTTTCATCCACCTCATTAGAACGGACTCAAATGTGTTCTGTTTTATGGCTGAGTAATATTCTATTGTGTTTATGTACCACATCTTTATCCATTCATCTTTTGATGGGCATGGTTATAATGACAATTGCAGTTGCCTGGGGTTCATGGGGGAGGAGATGAAGGGCAAAAGAGCAGGAGAAAATGTTTTAGGGTGCTGGAAATGTTCTGTATCTTGGTTGTGGTGGTGGTGGTGATAGAACAACTGTATATAATTACCAAAATGCATCAGGTTCTACATGTAAAATGGGTGAATTTTATTGAATGTCAATAATAATCAGATATGAATTTTAAGTTAAAAACGCCACATCTAGATACATCATGAGCAAAGAACACAAAGTATGGAGCACTTCGAAAATGGCAAAAATGAATGTAAATAAAAACTATAAAGGTTTCCATCATGCTTAATCGCTCAGTCGTGTTGGACTCTTTGTGACCCAATGGACTGCAGCCCACCAAGCTTCCCTGTCCATGTGGATGCTCCAGGCCAGACTACTGGAGTGGGTTGCCATGTCCTCTTCCAGCGATCTTCCAAACCCAGGGATTGAACCCAGGTCTCCCGCATTGCAGGCGTTATTTACCATCTGAGACACCAGGGAGGCCCAAAGGTATCCAGGAGGAGAACTAAAGAGAGGCCACAAAGCGTGGGAAGGACCTACTGCGGGCCTGTGCTCGGTGGGTGGAAGACACATGGGACACAACCACAAACACTCGGCAGAACACGGGCGTGGCTTCCTGCTGGTTACACAGCCCTGGCACATCATTTGGTCCTCACCTCCCTGGGAGCTAGGTAGGCTGGCACGGATTCCCCTGCTTTATAGAAACAGAGGCTCAGAGAAAGGGAGTTACTCGCTCAGTTCATTACCGTCGCTCAGTCGTGTCCGACTCTTTGCGACCCCATGGACTGCAGCGCGCCAGGCCTCCCTGTCCATCACCAATTCCCGGAGCTTGCTCAAACCCATGCCCATCGAGTCGGTGATGCCGTCTAACCATCTCATCCTCTGTCGTCCCCTTCTCCTCCCACCTTCGATCTTTCCCAGCATCAGGGTCTTTTCAAATGAGTCAGTTCTTCGCATCAGGTGGCCAAAATATTGGAGTTTCAGCTTCAGTCCTTCCAATGAACACCCAGGACTGATCTCCTTTAGGATGGACTGGTTGATCTCCTTGCAGTCCAAGGGACTCTCAAGAGTCTTCTCCAACACCACACTTCAAAAGCATCGATTCTTCCGCGCTCAGTTTTCTTCACAGTCCAACTCTCACATCCATACATGACTACTGGAAAAACCATAGCTTCGAGTCGACGAACTTTTGTTGGCAAAGTAATGTCTCTGCTAGCAGAGACATTAATATTCGCTCAGGAAGCCGTATTAAGTAGCACACAGGAAAGGGCATGCGTCGTTCGAGAGAACTTAGTCCAGTCCACCTTAAACCTGAGAAACAGGTCCCGGGAATCCTGGAAGCGCTGCGGCCGGCGCCCAGTCCTCCCGCCGTCTCCTCAGTCTCGCCGGGAGAAGCATCTTCCTCTAGCGGCGGCTGAGAGGGTCGGGGCCTGAGCGCTGTCACTCCGCCGGCACGCAGCCCCACCCGCGTCGGCGCCGCCGCGTGCGCGCGCAGCCGGGCAGGGGGCGGGGCCCCGCGGCGCGTCCGTTGCTAAGGCCGCGCCGCCCCTGGCGACCGAGGGCCGCGGCCCGGCGCACGCGCCTGGGCGGACTCCGGTGCACTGTGGGATGGGAACCCGAGCGGCGCGTCGAGGCCGGAGCGGGCGGCGGCGGCGGCGGCGGCGGCGGGGCCGGCGGCGGCCGGGGAGCGGGGCTTAGGCTCTGCGGCTGACGGGGCGCGGCCATGAACGCGGCGGTGGTAAAGCGGACGCAGGAGGCTCTGGGCAAGGTGATCCGGAGGCCGCCGCTGACGGAGAAGCTGCTGAACAAGCCCCCGTTCCGCTACCTGCACGACATCATCACGGAGGTGAGCGCCGGGCCGGGATCGGAACAGCGGTGTGGGCCGGGTCCCCGTGCGCGGACCGGGTGCGGGCTGGGGTGCGGGCTAGGGTGCAGGTCCGGGGGTCGGGGCCCATGTGGAGTGTCGGGGTGCGGGCCGGGAACCGGGATGCGGATCGGCGGTCGGTGTTGGGGTGGGAATCGGAGAGCGGGGGCTGGGGGATTCGGACCAAAGCTGGCGTCGGGATCGGACCTCGCGTCGCCGAGCACTGCCCTTGCCCGAGGATCCCGGCCTCAGCCGGACGGATGACCCGCTGGGCCACTGTTCCCGGTAGTGTCCCGGCTCCTGGGGAGCATTCTTATGTCTTCCGTCCTGCCCCACTCTTCTTAGAGCAGATCTTCCATTCAGCCTGGCAGGGCTGTTTCTGTGACTTTTTCCCCCTTGCAGTGTCTGGCACATGGAGAGTGCTTACAAATCCCAGAAGAAGGACATTATTTTTTTGTTAGCGCCCCACCCAAGTTTCCCTCCACCTGCTCCTGCTGTGGTCACCTCATTGTTGTTGTTCCGTCGCTAAGTCCTGTCCGACTCTTCGCAATGCCATGGACTGCATGCAGCACCGCCAGGCTTCCCGGTCGTTCACCATCTCCCTGAGCTTGCTCGAACTCATGTCCGTTGAGTTGGTGATGCCATCCAACCATCTCATCCTCTGTCATCCCCTTCTCCTCCAGCCTTCAATCTTTCCCAGCATCAGGGTCATTTCCAATGAGTCAGCTCTTCCCCATATTAGATGTTTAATCAATGCCTGTGGGTGGATTTATTGAAGGTGGTTGTTGGGGGACTTGGAAGGATGTAACTGTAAAAGAGCAGGGCTGTATTTGCTGATGGATGGCAGAGCATGCCTTGAGATTAGTTGTCTCACTCTCTTGCCCGCTGGCTGGTGGGTTCCTGAGTGATGGAGACTTGTTTGTTGGCACGTCCCGGGCACGGTACACAGAAGGTGCACAGCAAACACTCACTGCTGAGTGGAGTCAGTCCAGTGTCAGCGCCCATTTCCATGGTGCACCCAAGTGTGGTGTTGCCCTTGGGAACCCAGGCATGCTCTCCGGACTTCAGGAATCAGGTTCAACTTGCAGGTGTCCTGGGCTCCTACTCTTGCCCATGTTGGTCCTTAAACTTCACTTCTCAATCCTTCCAACAGGTTTGGCATCTTAGTCTTCCACAAACTGTGCTTTACTTGTCTTTGCTCTCTTAACTTAGCTTATGATGCGGACCTCTCTGTGCTCATAAGCTGTGCTTAAAACTCTCAAAACTGACCCACATCCCCAGGGCTATCTTGACTGGCCTCTTTGTTCTCCTCCTAAGCTAGTGCAGCACCTAGACTGCCCTGGACAGTGTCTGGGGAAGGGACAGGGCTCTGTAGGGAGCCTCTGGGGGGAGCCAGGCCTTGAGTGGCATCTTCGTGTGAAATGGGTAGGTGGTGTCCTCTGACCCAGGAGGGATCCAATCACTTAGCCAGGTGGTGAGTGGCTGACCGCACCAGTTGCTGCCCCAGCCTGACACTTTGATTTTCTGTGTTAGTCCTGTTTTCTCACTGAAACCAGAAAGCCAGGAAAGAGGCTGGGGGGCCCTGCCTCTTTCTGTGGGTCCTGGTGTGGGCTTATGGTGGCTGCTGTCCCCACCTCCTGCAAAGTTGGAGGGGGGAGGAGAGTTCAGGCAGCAATCGACTCCGTTGCCAGGTAGCCAGACTGTGGGGAAGGAGTTCCGTGTTCCCCATCAGGATCTACTGGTCTGCTTTTTTGCTAATCTAAGGTCAAAAGTATTGTCTCTACCTGTGTAAAGAAAAGTATGTTAATTGTCACTTATTTGATAAAGATGTTAGAACAGTTGACATATATATGGAAAGCGTTTTCAAATAATACATGCTGATTCTCTTAGCAAAATTCTTTACTGCTCCTGAGTATTGTGTTCAAATTGCCATATTTTAGAATTTTAGTTACTGCTAAGCTAACTCTGTATCCTTCATAAATTGAAGCATTGATCCTGTGAAATTAATGCCTCTTGTTGCTGGAAATGATTGCTCGCAAGTTTACACTGTCAGCACACTAGAAAAATCTCAAAAGGAGCAAGATGAAGAAGTTCTAGGAATATTAGATGCTTTTAATATTCTACTTCATACACGAAAGCCTGGCGTGCTGCAGTCGTGGGGTTGCAGAGTCGTGGGGTTGCAACTTAATGACTGAACAACAACAACTCTTATGTGCTACCTGTCTTATTAGGGAAAATAACAGCACAGCTGTTGAGCAGTTTGAGGAGTATAAGCTGGCTAGTTGTAGCTTGGTCTTAAAGAAGGAACTTGGTATTAGTGTGGCACTGTCTTTTCTTTTTTTTTTTTCCTAAAAGCATGTCTTATAGTAATAAGTAGTCTTTATAAACGCCAGGACACACACTTATAGGTATACTCATCCTTACTACATACAAGGGTAGTCTGATATTTCCCGATCTGTTTTATTTTTAAAAATAGGCTTACTGCTACCCATTACATTGACTTTATAGTGACCTGCCACAAGAGAACCTCTGGTATGAGAGGACCCAGGGCCCTGGTGTGTCTGGGGGTGGGAAGGGGCAGAAAGCATCACCACCCCCAAACCTGACTAAGGGGTAGCTGGAAGGTGCAGGTTGACTGGGGAGAGGGAGTGGTGAAGGCACCAAAAAAAAGTGATGTGGCAACAGACCACCCCCCAGCCCCACTGGTCCCAGGAAGCGATTGATGCAGTGGTGCGGAGAAACCCAGGCCGGCAAGTCCCCTTTCTTCCCCAGATCCTTGCTCTCCACTGCTCTGAGTGACCCTCAAAAGATGCCTGTTTCTGCTTTTGGACCTCTTGGGGCCTCCTTGTGGTCCTGAGGCTGAGTCCGTATTTCCTGATGGCTTCGAAGGCCATCTGGGTCAGGCCCTTGCTGGCTCCCTGGCCTCAGGCCTATCCTGTCGCAGGCCATCTGCCCCTTGAATGGACCCGCTTGGCCGAGGACCTTGTGGGACTGTTTGTCTGGCCTGGCATGTGCTCCCCCATATCTGCTCTGGTCTCAGCTTGAATAGGCTTTGCTCCAGGAAGTGCTCCTGGACACTGCGGGCCCTCCTACACTTGCATCAGGGGAGATCCTGTGCCCACTTAGCGCCCTGCAGGTCCGTTGTGTTTACGTGTCCTCGCAGCCAAATTGACTTCGTGAAGATCAGGCGGACTCTGCCTGGGACAAGGCCCCCGCACGTGGCAGACGCTGGAACAAGTGTCATGTCAGTGGACGGATGACGTCTGGGTGTGAACAGAGCCTGGTGCCAGCGTGGGGCGGTGGGTGCAGCTGAGCCCCAGGCTGTCCTAGGGTGCTGACCGTGGCCTTGCCTTTTCTTTTGAAGGTGATCAGGATGACGGGCTTCATGAAGGGCCTCTACACAGACATCGAGATGAAGTCTGACAACGTCAAGGTAGGTGGGAGGCGTTCTCCCCACGGACTTCAGAAGCTGTTGCTCCTGGGCTGACCTGGGACTGGAGCACAAGGCTGGTGGCTCCAGGAGTGCCCCGTGCCCTCCTCACCTCAGCTTCCTCCAGCAGCTGCATAGCACGTTATGTCAGCCTTCAGAAATGCAGCTAGTGTTCCAGAGGGGGGTGCCAGCCCATCACAAAGCTTTACTAAACTTTTATTTGGTGGTGGTGGTTATAGAGAGTCAGGAGTTCTATATCGGACACGCACCTAAAAATAGCTTTTTGTCCAAACAGGAAATTAGGCCTGTTGAACATCCTTAGGATAGTGCAAGCTCTTTTTCAAATATTTTAATATCTGTCTTTCAAATGGAAATCTTTCAGGATAAAGATGCAAAAATTAGCTTCCTGCAGAAGGCCATAGATGTGGTGGTCATTGTCTCTGGAGAGCCGCTGTCAGCGAAACCGGCTCGGATCGTGGCGGGGCACGAGCCCGAAAGGACTAACGAGCTGCTGCAGAGAATCGGAAAGTGCTGTCTCAGCAAGGTAGCGCCACCTGCCCCGGAGCTGGGAGCTGTGCACCCCTGGGAGGGAGGGCGACCAGGTGGGGTAGGCAGGCCACCGGCAGGCAGGCCAGCCCGGGCAGTGCGCAGCATTGGAGGAGGGGGTTTAACCCTGTCCCTGCTGTCTGATCCCCCCTCTCCTGGAGCCTGGGGGTTACAGCCATGGTTTAAAGCTCCGTAGTGAACAGATGATGGAGAAGCCAATGGCACCCACTCCAGTACTCTTGCCTGGAAAATCCCAGGGATGGGGGAGCCTGGTGGGCTGATGTCTGTGGGGTCGCACAGAGTCGGACACGACTGAAGTGACAGCAGCAGCAGCAGCAGTGAACAGATGAACAAGTGCTGCGTGCAGGTTCCCTGAACTGTCGGTGTGCCCTGGGGTGCCCCAGGCACCCTGCCGGGGGTACATGGCTGGAGGCTGCATGTCCAGCCTTCCTCCTCTTGGGCCACCTTTCAGGGCCCGTGAGTGTTTCCAGCTCAGGTGGCGGGGGTGGCCAGAGGAGCTGCTTTCCTCCGTCTGTGGGGTTTACTGGGGGTGTTCCTGTTCTCTACTGGCCTTTACAGCCCTGCTCCGCTTCCTGTCCTCCCCTCTCTCTCCCTGGAGGGGTGTGTGAGGAGCTCTGCTGCCTTCCGAGAAACCCAGAAGCCCTCGTGCGGGGGCTGGATTTCCTGGGGTCCTCACCACCGGCTGGAATCTGGGCCTCTCTGGCCTTGCTGTCCCTCTGGGGCCATTGGAGGAGGTCTTCCCCCCGCCCCGGGTCCTCCTCCTTCCTGGGATCTGAGTAGCTCCCAGTGGAGCAGAGCTGGACCTTTGTCAGGGGCATGGCGAATACAGCCCTTGATGGGCTGGAGGCTGGGGGCTCGCCTTCCACGCCCTGAGGTGGGAGAGGCGGGTTCCAGCCCACACAGCAGGCAGGGAGTGGGGAGTGGGGTCAGACTGGCTCCTGGGGCCGCAGGAGACTCCCGCCCGGTGGGTCCAAGGCTTGGCGACTCAGCTGCCCCAGATCCTGCTCGACGCCCCCTTTCCAGAAGCGGATCTGACCAGTGATTCCCGCTGAATCCTCCTGGCGCCTCACGAAGCCCCGCCCCTCCGGTCCTCGCCCCCCCCCCCCCCCCGCCCCGTGCCTGCCCCCAGGTCTCCTGCCCTGCCCGCTGCCTGTGGGGTCGGCTGCTCCTCCCGGGGTCCCCGGCACGCCCCCCCGGCACGCTGCACCGACTTGGCTGTTGTGTTTGGCCGTCTCGCTGGTGCGCAGCGTGGCCTTGGCCCTTGGTCTAGTGCCCAGCGTGCTACGGCACTCAGCGCAGGCTTGCGGAGAGAGGAAGTGTGTGGGCGAGGGGGACTCCGGGGGCAGTCAGGGGCGCTGCCTGGGGGATTTTGGCGTCTGATGGGGCTCCAGTGAGATGGTCGCTTAGGCCGGGCTCTGTGACCCTGTGAGAGGTGTGGGGCAGCTTCGACGCCCTTGACAGCACACATGGCCACGCTTGGGTGGAGGGAAGTGGGGTGCGCTTAGCTTGAGTGGACTCTGGTGTTAAGGATTGGAAATGCTGGAGGGGACAGTTCTAGGCGATGCCCTACGTGGTCTGTGATAAAATTCATTTTCTTTAGGAGACAAAGAGTCCGTTTAATGAGCAGTCTTTGCTGACACTCAAGTGTATTACACGAACTCATTTCATTGCAACCTTGCATTTTATCTCCTCCCGTTGGGACCAGCTCTCCAGTGATGACGCGGTGAAGAGGGTGTTGGCCGGAGAGAAGGGGGATGTGAAAGGACGGCCCTCACTGACGTCCAGACCCCAGGAACTGGATAATAAGAACGTGAGGGAAGACGAGTCCAGGGTCCGGAAAGACAAAGAGGTGAATGCAGGTTACGTGTGTCTAAAATAGCGGGGCCTTTTGTGGTTCAGGTAGAGAATTTATAAGTGACGCTGTTATTTGGCTTTTTTCCCAGGATAGAGGAAATTCTGAAATAAACGAGAGAAGTACAAGCAGAGATCAGAAACAGAAAGAGGAATTAAAAGAAGAAAGCAAGCCCCGGGAGAAGGAAAGGGACAAGGACAAGGCCAAGGAGAACGAGCGGGACAGGCACAAAGAGCCGGAGCGAGACAGGCACCGCGAAGGGGACCGCGAGCGTGCCAAGAACCGGGCGCGAACGGACAGGGAGAGGGAGCGGGACCGCGGCCCCCGGGAGCGCGACAAGGACGCGGAGCGCCGGAGCGATGGCGGGAAGGAGAAGGAGCGGGAGCGGGAGCGGGAGCGGCGGCGGCTGCGCAACGGGGAGCCCGAGCGGAGCCGTGAGGGCGAGCGCAACCGGCCCGAGAAGAAGGTGCGCGCCTGGGGGGGGGGGGGGGGGCCCTCCGCCGCCTGCCCGCCTGCAGAGGGCACGGGCTCCTCTCTAAGACTCATACCGCTTTTCGCTGCCGTGTGACAAGGAAACGGCATTCGTTATGTCGCCCAACCTAAAACCACGGCCAGCCCACCACGGCCAGCCCGAAGCCCTCCAGAACCCAAGGGCGCTGTCTGCCGTGCGCACGCGTGTCGGGGTGTTTTCTGGCCGTCGGGGAGCGGCGGACCTCGTGGCCTCGTGATCGGTGTTCCGAGGCCGCCCTCCGTGTGGGGGGCTCTCCCCGGGCCGTGGGCCTGGCCCCCAGCGTTCAGGGTGAGGGCCGCTTTCTAAGTCTCAGAGGCATTAGCTGCTGAGTACAGTGAGACCCCAGCATACTGAATTCCTGCTCAATTCAAGTTCTCCGGTAAATTTAGGATTTTCCAGAAAATTCGTTTGGTTTCAGGCAGTGTGTGTTTTTTTTTTTCCCCCCTAGGTGTTCAGGTTATTTTGGAGTCTCTGTAGATAGGGTAAGCCTCCTGTTAGGGCTGGCATCGTGGACTCTGGTTCTTGGGGGACATTGCATAACTGTAAAGTGTCCTGGAACCGCCCTGGAAATTCTCCAGCCACTGGGAAGGAGAAAGCTGAGGTCTGGACCAGTTCAAGGTCCACCGGAGGGGTTGGCAGGTGGCGAGGGGCCAGGCTGAGCCCCTCTGTCCTGCCTCGATGGCCATCTGGTTTTGTGAGTTGGCATCCCCAGGGTGTGGCTCTGGGAGGTGAGCAGGCTCCTGGGACCAGCCCAGCGCCGGGCCTGGAAGCTGGTCTTTTTGGTGGTTCTGTTGGTAATGTTAGCACACCGCCTGGAACCTTGGGGTCCTCCCAGGAATGTCCAGAAGTCAGGTAGCCCGCCATGCTGTGTGTGTCATAAAAAGCGAGACACCCCCCCATTTTTGCCTCTGTTTAAATGGGGTCTAAGGAAAGTCTTTTCCTCTGACCTGGCTTTTTGTGGCGCTCAAACATTCTCGTGCATTTTGCTGTACAAGGCAGCCCCTGGCTGGGCACCACCTCTGCCGTCTGGGCCTTCAGACCCGGGGTCCCCCCTGTGATGTGCCCCGGGGTTGCTGGTGGTGTGCCTGCTGCTAGGGGTGGACTCCCGGGCCGTGCTGGACAGTGAGTGAGCTTCTGAGACAGGGTGATGGGACCGATCCTGCTCCCAGCTGGTCGTCCTTGGCCCGAGTGGGTGTGCACAGACCTGTCATGGTGATCCTGCTGGCCTGGCTCCTCTGTGTCTGTCTGGGGCTCCTCTGTGGAGCAGGGTTTGGGGGGGGCAGGCAGCATTCTCCCCCGGGAGTCCCCCAGAGGCCCGAGCTCCAAGGCTTCTGTGAGGGCAGCTCTGGGAGGAGGAGATGGCTCTCACTCAGGTCCTGCTGGGTGGTCTGATTGGATCCCTTGACGTAGAAGAGACGCTGGTGAGATGTTCTTAGCCTGTGAACCCCCAAGTGTGTCCTTGTGTGACAGTGGAGGTGTGAGGTTGGAGTGGCCACATCGGGGTGCTTCCTCCTTGTGTGTCTGTGGGCAGCTGAGTGCTGTGGGTGGGGGACCCGGGCACGGAGCCTGGCCCACATAGGAACTGCTTTGGATGCAGTCTGCCGCTTCATAATGAAGTCGTGAGGACACTGAATTGTTGAAATATTGAGCAGGCACCCATCGCTTTTCACAGAGGAAAATCTCAGCAGCTGTGTCCCTCCTCCTTATGTTGACACGTGTCTGAGAGTTGACTTAAGCGCGAGGCTTCCTAAGGTGTTGCTTTAACCTCTTACAGTTTTCACGTCATGTTTGTCTTGAGAGTGCATTCCTGTTGCAGAGTCTGAAGCCTTTGCTCCATCGGGAAGTGAGAGTGGTTTCTTCTTGGAAGCTGGGATGTTGCCCTGGGTGTCGGAGCTCCTGTCCGCACCAGATCCCCTGTGTGTCCCTGGAACGTTTGCGGGAAGCTTGGCCTGGCAGAGTGACTGGGGTCCGGGAGATGCTGCTCCCTGCCGTTGCCCCCTGGGCCCTGCCTCTGAAGCCCGTGGCCTCCTGGCTGCCCCGCCACCGCTGGGGGTCGGGGCTGGGGCATGGTGCTGGTGCTCCCGTGTGAGGGTTTTGTCTTGCTGTCCGTCAGCCTTAGAGAAAGCGTCTTGATGCTTTTTTAGATGTTATGGACTTGAGTAATTCTACAGTTTGAATTTTTTTTTTTTACAGTCATCAAGCTCAGGAGAGATGTCTAAAAAGTTATCAGATGGATCTTTTAAAGACCCCAAAGCCGAAACAGAGGTAAAATTTGAAAAGTAACTACAAGAGATGTAAACCCCTAGCTGTGCTGAAACAGGACATGCCGTGCCGTGGTCCTCCCCGGAGTCCGGAGCCTCACCGCGGGGGCCCACGTTTGTTCTGTTGTAAGAGGAACGGTGTCGGTGGTTTCCTGCCTGTGGAGTAGATGGGGCGTGTACATCCTCTGGGTTTCTGGGGCAGGCTCCAGGGCCTCCTCGTACCTTTGTTTAACAAGTGTGACGGGCGGCGTGCAGAGGGACCGGGTCATGGTGTGGGAGTAGGTGGGGTGGCTCTTCAGGTCAGTGTGGGGGGATTAAGTCACCAGGCAGACGGGGACGGAGGGCTGGCTGGAGGGGCCTGTCCTGCTGCGCCTGGCCCTGGGGGACCCTGCACCAGGCTCCCCGTGGATGGGGTACGGTCCAGGCCGTGCCTCCTGGGGGTGTTTAGACTCCCCCTGACTTCATCATCCACACTGCATCTCAGAAAGTGTATCCGGGCAGCCACAGGGAAGATGGACAGGTGTGGAGTGGACGCCGCGGGGCTGGTTAGAGGTCCACATGGCAGCTTGAGAGAGGGGTCGGGTGGGGAACTGCACCAGCGGCCAGCGGGGCAGCCTGTGCTGTCTCCTGTTTACACAACGTTGAGTAGGCTTGCACTCTCAGAGTTGTTCACAAGCACACTGAAATAATCAAGCTTGTATCGACAGAGGTTGAGTCCTCATAAACTCAGCTGATAAGACAGAGATTCTCAAGGGATGGTCAGTAGGTGGCTGACCTTTTTAGGGCTGTACAAAAAATGAGGAATTCTGCGTTTAGAATGAAGGAGGTTTCAGCTTCCTTCTGATCCCCACTCTTAGGTCCTGCCTCACTGATTGCCTTCAGCTCACCTCTCAGAGCATCTGGGTGTTGCCATGTTTCCTATTGGCTTTTTCCTTGAGCTTGAATAATAAATCTGCTCACGATGCATGATGTTGCTGTGTGGGGCATCAATTAATTTTTTTTTCCTTTTTTTTTTTAAAGACTGAAATTTCCACTAGAGCATCCAGGTCAGTGACAACAAAGACGTCAAAGCGGCGATCCAAGAATTCAGTGGAAGGTACTGCACGGTTTATCATATAATGTATCTGAAAGTATTAGACTCTTGGCCTTAACCACAGCATCCACTAGGGAAAAGCTTTTGTGGATAGAAAGCAGTTTTGCCTTTGGAAGGCATGAACAGAGACTGCAATAATGATGCAGATGTGTGGCTTTCATACCCGCACGCACGTGTGTGCACCTGCACACGTGTGAGCTCACGACACCAGGGACAGAGGACACTCTTTGCTGGAGAGCTGTGTTCTGATCTAAAAGATATGATTCAGTGTTATTTTTCCAGAAGTATCTGTTAGTCTTCTGTGTCTCTCTGGCTCTTCTGAATGGGTAGGCTAGTTTCGTCCTGATACAGGGTGGACATGGAGAGCATCCTGCCCTTAGACAGGTGGTGTTTATGGGCTGTCTAAAACAGTGTTTAAAACAAGAGCAGAAATTGTACCTAGGGGTCATGCTGAAAGCTGGAGCTGACGCAGACGAGCCTGGCCTGGGTTTGCCCGAGGGTGGTGCCTTATGACAGACCAGGGAAAGAGTGCCAGTCTGTCCAGGGCGGGGAGGGACAGATGGAGGCTGGCAGTGCTGGGGACTTTGAGTGGAAGCATGGAGTAACTTTGAATGAGCAGTAGTGGTTCCTGAAAAAGTCATCTTTTCCCTAAGTTGTAAAACTTAAAAGTAAGTGTAGTAACGATGTAGTAGTTGAAATTCTTCACTGAGACGTTAAACTTAGATGGTACGTTTCAATCTTTGACATTGATAAAAGCGTTAGTGAACGTTTTTGTGCCAGGAACTTCGTCTGTCTTTCGGGCCATCTCTGTGGGACAGGTTCCCAGGTGTGAGTCCTGGCACAGGGGCCAGCATGGACATCCTGAGGCTTCAGCTGCGGTGGGCACTGTCCCTGCCCTCTCCCCCACACCTTCTCCCAGGGTTTGTTTTGAGCCCTTGCTGATTTCCATAGATGGAGTCTGAGTGTTCTTAATTTGTGTGCTCCCTTAATGTTACAGACATCTGCCAATTTTGGGGGGCTTCCCTGATAGCCCAGTTGGTAAAGAATTCGCCATTTCCTGGGTTGGGAAGATCTGCTGGAGAAAGGTTAGGCTACCCACTTCAGTATTCGGGCCTAGAGAATTCCATGCACTGTATAGTTGCCAATTTTTAAATAATTATTTGTTTCTTGTATCTTTTCAGTTTTTTAATTCTAAATATGTTTGGTTTCTGACTTGCCTAGGTGTTTAATTTTTATGCACTGGAATTTTTATGTACCACCAGTCTTTTTTTTTTTGTGGTTTGTCCAGAGATTTGAGAGATGAAGATTTGTGTTTTCTCATGTGTCTTAATATTTATACTTTTTGATTATCTCTTTAATTCATGATATAAAACGAGGCTCTGAATTTGTTTTTTCATAATCACTCACCAGGTGTTCCAGGGTCACTTCCTGACTAATTATACCTTCTCTCCTGCTCTGTGCTCTCCCCGCAGGCCTTTTGGAGTCTGGAGCCTGGTGTTTTTGTTTTTGTTTTACTCTACTGTTTTCTGTTTCACTGTCAGTTCCCTGTCATTTTTCTTCTCAAAAAAAAAAAAAGAAAAAATTGCAAAGCCATTTTATTTGCTTATTGTTGCAGAGACATTTTCCAGTCACTTGAGTTCCATGAGTCAGAGATTCCCACCTCCCACGAAACAGACTTGTCAGGAGGCGCCTGCACTTGGGTGAAGCCTAGGTTTTGTTCTTGGGAAGCCTGGATCCTGCTGCTTTCAAGTTAGATGGGGGTTCCCTCTCCAGAAACGTGTGTGCGGTGCTTGGGTGTGTCTGCCAGTCAGGGATCGCTCAGTTGTTTTGTTTTCAGATTTCTGGAAATGGTATCTTTCTTCTCCTCATTAATTTTTTGGTGATCATTGTTGGAATATACATAGAAGCTTTATTGATTTTTGTGGCTGTCTCTTCAATCTAGCCTGTAGTGAATCTTGATGCAGAGTTGTTGCATTGGTTCTTCTCATTTTCTAAGCTGACGGTCATGTCATCTGCTTTTCTTTTCTAATAACCCAGGATGTTTGCATCTGAGTTGATCAGTAAGCTTGTACTGTAAGGTTCCTTTTATTTGGTCTTTAAGAGATTTGGTTATCAGAGATTTGCTGGCTTTATGACATTAAGCTCTGCTGAGCTGTTGACAAACTGGTGAACTCTTTTTCTTCCCTGCCCACTCGCCGAGCGCGGACCTGATAACCCCAGGTCCTCACCCAGCATAGTTGGCACTGCCCTCTCTTGTAACGGGTCGCATTCGGGCAAGTATCTGGCGCCCAGGAGGTGTGAGAGACACAGGCGTTCTGTGTTCCTGCTGAGAAGAGAAGCCTTGAGTTTACTAGAAGCGTGGGGGTGGGGAGAGTATCACGTTTGTTAGACATACTGAGAATCCGAAAGTCATTCCAGAATCTCTAGAGGATCCAAAAAGCATTCTGCCTAAGAATATGAGAGTTTGTTTTTTTGCTTATTCTTAACTGGTGAATTGTAGCAAAGTGAAGCACTTTCAGCTAGTGAATGCATTTTAATTTCATTTGTTCAATAATATGCAGCATTACCAATTAATACATATTTTCATTGTGCAATTTCATGTCAGGAAGAAGGGACTCTAGAACCAGTGAAAACAGTCTTTCCCCTGAAAAAGAACATAACTCTTCCTACAGTAAAGCTAAGAAGGAGCATACCGTGAAACAGTTCGGTAAGACTGAGTGAGCCCCAGGGGAGGCTGAGAGTGCGCGCTGGCGAGCTGAGACCTTTAGCTGCCGGATCCTCTGCTTGGTCATGGAGCAGACGGAGCCCTGTGGCTGCTGCAGCGGAGATGCACCTGCTTGGCTCTGGGAGGGGCCCTGGCGCTGGAGCACTGCCCTCGGGCGGCCGGGGCGGAGCGGGGCAGAGGGGCCGCCCACCCAGGGGTCTGAGCCACAGGGGGCCTCCACACCCCTCAAGTGAAGGTTCCCTGCCACGGCTCAGGCCCTGGCCCGTGATCCACTGGAGCCTTCCGTTGTTCTGCAAATGTTTGTGGGGTCCTTGTGCTCATGGAGAGTACGCTTTAGAGGGAGAAGACAGATAAGAAGGAGAGGTCAGGTGTATATCTTCTGTTAGATAATAAGGAGAGGTCAGGTGTATACCCTCTGTTAGATAATAAGGAGAAGTCAGGGTGTACACCTTCTATTAGATAATACAAAGAGGTCAGGGTGTACACTCTCTATTAGATACTAAGGAGAGGTCAGGTGTACACCCTCTATTAGATAATAAGGAGAGGTCAGGTGTATACCCTCTATCAGATAATGAGGAGAGGTCAGGTGTACACCCTCTATTAGATAATAAGGAGAGGTCAGAGTATATACCCTCTGTTAGATAATAAGGAGAGGTCAGGGTATATACTCTCTGTTAGATAATGAGGAGAGGTCAGGGTGTACACCCTCTATTAGATAATAAGAAGAGGTCAGGGTGTACACTCTCTATTAGATAATAAGGAGAGGTCAGGTGTACACCTTCCTATTAGTTTAGCAGAGTCTTTTGAAGGGAGAGGAAGGCTAGAGGAGTGGGGGGCGGGGGGGGGGGGGTGTCTGCACAGAGTTGGCTCGGGTTGCTGAGCACATGAGCTGAGGGTGTCCAGGATTGGCCAGAGGCCCGTCACTGGGACAGGCCTGCCTGTCTGCGAGCCTGGGAGCCAGGTGGAGAGGCTGGAGCAGAGGGCAAGTGACCGGAGACCGGGCTCCTGTGTGGCAGGCTGATGTCCTCGGGGGTTGCGTCTGCCGGACGGGCTGTTTAAGTGTGAACGCAGCCCCTGGGGGTGTCCAGCAGGACGGAGACTGGCCCGGGCTTGAGAAGCACCCCCATTAAAACTGCAGGGAGCAGGAGTGAGGCGGAGAGCCACCGGCGGGCTGTGGCTGTGTGCGGGTGGCAGGCTGTGATGGTGGGGCTTAAGGGTCCCCGCCAAGAAGACCGGGGTGGGGTGATGGGCGTGCTGACGCAGCAGGCCGCCCCTGTTCACGAGGAGAGGAGTCAGAGGGAGGGTCAGTCCTGGGTTCCGGAGCCTGACCCTAGATGGTGTTGCTTATGGATGCGGGGAAAGCTTTGGGAGAAGCTGGTTGGCGGATGGGGTGGCTGGGCCAGGATTTCTGTTCTGGAGGCCTTGCGTTCAAGGTGCCCATGAGACAGCCGGGTAGAGGTGTTGGGACTGCGGGTGGGCTGTGGCCTGGGGTTCAGGGAGAGCCCTGGAGAAGCCGGCGTTAACGTGAAGAAGCTGCGGGTTCCCAGGGTGGCATAGGACCTTCACGTAGGGCCTCATCTCGGGGAGCGGGGCACCCAGGATTCTCCCCTCCAGGGAGACTCGGAGAGGAGGGGGCGGCTCTGGCAGAGGAGACACAGGCCAGCACAGTGGAGGGGAGTTTGGAGAGCGGGTGTCCTGAAGCCAGGGAAGGGGCGTGTATTACCCAGCATCCCATGGAGTCAGAGAACCGACCATTGAGTGGACGGGACAGCTAGTTGGTGACCTTGGCAGAAACCCCTGTAAATCCCAACAAGCCAAAGCAACTGGACGCAAAAGCCTTTGCAGTATTTTAATCTGTTGTTAGCTATTTCATGTCAGCAAGAAAGGACAATAACATTTCAGCTAAAATTTTAGACCCCATAGTGTCTGGATTAAATAATGAACCAGATCAGGAAACTATAACTTCAGAAATAGGTGAGAAAAACATATTCTTTAGTTTAAATTCTTCACTGCATTGATAAGAAATATTTACATCTCAGTGTGGTTTTCATTTTTTTTATAATTATTCCCACCACTTTAATGTTCATTTGATTCTTTTCACAATGTATTGAAGACCCGAAATGACTTGATATTCTGTTTGCTTTCATCTGCTAAGTTTTACGATGAGAAAGAGTAACTCAGCTTGACATTAACCTTTTCACTGAGGTTAACCTTAACATTGACATTGCCTTTTTATGTGTGACACTTCTGAATCTAATTCAAAGTGCTTTCTTTTATCTTGCTGCTGGAATTTTATGAAATGGTGTGGATAGATAGAGAATTATCTTTCATTTCTCCAGACTGTTCTGTTGTGTTCTATTAAGAAAATGCTCCACAATGAATGGGCTTCCCCCATGGCTCAGCGGTAAAGAATCTGCCTGCAATGTGGGTTCCATCCCTGGGCTGGGAAGACCCTCTGGAGGCGGAAATGGCAGCCCGCTCCAGTCTTCTTGCATGGAAACCCCCTTGGATAGAGGGGCCTAGGGGGGTTGCAAAGAGTTGGACTCGACTGAGCATGCACACGGCCTTGCTGCAGTAAATACTTAAAGATGCCTGCTCGGAGCACCTGGGGGCGGCGTCCCCGTGGCGCACCCTTTACGTTTGAGGGACGGTGTCCCCGTGGCGCACCCTTTATGTTTGAGGCTGGCAGCATGACGTGTGCGCACGTCCTCATCCTGCTAATATGGTGAGGACAGATGTGCGGATTTGGAATTTCAGTGGAATCATCCGAGATGACAACTGAGTGTCGTCCCCTGTGATAAACTCAATTCTTCAGAAATGTGGCAATTCTTGAGTGACATTTAAGGGAGAAAATAGTGTAAATCTTGACTTCAGGGAAAGGTAAACATTTTTCTGGGCTGAGATGGCCTCAGCTCTGTCTGGTTTGTAAAAACTCAGTAATTGTAACTAGAGTAACAGCAGGCCCGTCTTTCTGTGCTTGCGTTCTACTTTCCTCGTTTTTTTGCTTTTCTAAGAGATGTGTGTGCAAGCCTTCTGCTCCATCGTCAGTTCAGCAGTGACGATCCATGGTGGTTCTGTTCCAAGTAGGTCAGCGCTGTGCGGTGTATCTGGGTCTTGAGCAGTGTGGGGGATGAATGACCTACATCGGGGCAGGGCGCTTTCTTACGGATGGACACCCCGTTCTCAGTGACCCCACAGGTGGTGCCGTTCAGCTGCATCTCGTGATGGTTTATTTCACTTCTGCGGGAGCTTTTCTCAGCTCCTTGGGGGTCCCAGAGCCGCGGGAGTGGGGAGCAGGCTGGGGGTGAAGCCGGAGTGAGAGGTTGCCCCGTGCGGGCAGCTGGGCGGCCCACGTGGACGCACCTCACCTCCAGACCCAGACCCGTGTACCCGCTGGCCTGGAGCGAGCTGCAGGGTGTGCTCACTGAGCCGGCGTCTCCTCGTGGGTGCCGGCTGTGAGGGGACCTGCCTGGGGGCCCGTGCGGTGGCTGCCTTGTCATGGGCATGCCGTGCACAAGGGCTTCGGTGCTGATCACCTATCCAGCTGCGGAGCCCCCAGGCAGGGTGAGCCAGCGCTGTCCGGAGAGGGTGTGATGGGTTTAAAGTCACGTCGGAGAGCTCTTCAGCACTGTACGATCTTTGTAGACCTTTATCTTCAGCTGTGAAAATAATGGAAGTTGCGTGTTGAAGGAGCACAGAGCGCTGGCCGGGGGCCTCAGACCAGTGCTTTGTGGAGATGAGGGGAAGCCTGGTGCCACCTGCTGGCCACAAGCCGAGTCCCATGCGTTCGCTGTGCCTGGGTGAGGTCCTGGCGACCTGGGCTTGGGGGGCCCTGCCCACAGGCCCTTCCGCCCTCGAGCCTGTCCCTGCGCCCACCCCGGGTGCCCGTCATCACATGTGTCATCCTGCCCCGGCCGTCCCTGGACTCTCGGAACCCAGGGCTTGCCAGCCGGCAGTTAAGTTCCTGAAGCCTCCAGGTCCAGTGGCGCTGGTCTCTCTCAGTCCCCGTCCACTCCCGGCCAGTGCTTCAAACTGAAGCTGTGCCTCGTCACGCTGACCGCTCCCGGGCCAGCCAGCCAGCGTTGTTGTGGGGAGTCCCGAGAGAGTGCATGGGCTTGGTGGTTCTTATTTGCCTGTTCAGTTCAGCTGCTCAGTCGTGTCCAACTCTTTGTGACCCTGTGAACTGCAGCACGCCAGGCCTCCCTGTCCATCACCAACTCCCAGAGTCCACCCAAACCCATGTCCATTGAGTCAGTGATGCCATCCAACCATCTCATCCTCTGTTGTCCCCTTCTCCTCCTGCCCTCAAACTTTCACAGCATCAGGGTCTTTTCCAATGAGTCAGCTGTTCGCATCAGGTGGCCAAAGTATTGGAGTTTCAGCTTCAGCATCAGTCCTTCCAATGAACACCCAGGACTGATCTCCTTTAGGATGATCTGGTTGGATCTCCTTGCAGTCCAAGGGACTCTCAAGAGTCTTCTCCAACACCAGAGTTCAAAAGCATCAATTCTTCAGCACTCAGCTTTCTTTATAATCCAACTCTCATATCCATACATGACCACTGGAAAAACCATAGCGTTGACTAGACGGACCTTTGTTGGCAAAGCAGTGTCTCTGCTTTTTAATACGCTGTCTAGGTTGGTCATAACTTCCCTTCCAAGGAGTAAGCGTCTTTTAATTTCATGGCTGCAGTCACCATCTGCAGTGATTTTAGAGCCCAGAAAAATAAAGTCAGCCACTGTTTCCACTGTTTCCCCCTCTATTTCCCATGAAGTGATGGTACCGGATGCCATGATCTTAGTTTTCTGAATGTTGAGTTTTAAGCCAACTTTTTCACTCTCCTCTTTCACTTTCATCAAGAGGCTCTTTAGTTCTTCTTCACTTTCTGCCATAAGGGTGGTATCATCTGCATACCTGAGGTTATTGATATTTCTCCCGGCAATCTTGATTCTGACTTGTGCTTCTTCCAGCCCAGCGTTTCTCATGATGTACTCTGCATATAAGTTAAATAAGCAGGGTGACAATATACAGCCTTGACGTACTCCTTTTCCTATTTGGAACCAGTCTGTTGTTCCATGTTGTTTGCCTTTTCAGGCAGATTGAAAAGTTCATCAAAAGATTTGTCCATTTATTTCTCAAAACACAAGCACTGTCTTTCCTGGCTCCCATTGTCATGCAGGCTGTCTAAGGAGACTCAGTCCTCCTGCAGCCATTTGACAGTCTGCGATCTCCTGGAGCCTTATCCATCCATCTCTTTATTTTGCCTGGGTTCCCTCATTTCATGTTTTTTTGTTGTTTAGAAGTTTTCATTATGAAAAATATATGAAAGTAGGATAGAACGATTTGCACCTGTGTGCCTCTCACCTGGACTCGGTGGTCCTAAGGTTCTGGCATGTTTGCTTCATCTATAATGACATTGTTTTATGAATGATTTCAAACTATGTAAAAGATATTTAAATACTTTTAAGTATTCCGCCTGAACACTTCGGCATGCACTTACGGAGCCATGAAGTGACTGTCGCACCTAACACACTGATCCCCCTGGAGCGTCTGAAACCCAGGCTGCAGTCTCCCTTTTTTTTTTTCTTTTTTTTTTAAATTTATGGAACGCTTCACGAATTTGCGTGTCATCCTTGCGCAGGGGCCATGCTAATCTTCTCTGTATCGTTCCAATTTTAGTATATGTGCTGCCGAAGCGAGCACATGCAGTCTCCCTTTTTATCCTCTTTTTTGTCTCTTCAACCTCTTTGAATCTGGAATATACCACCCCCCCACCAACTTTTGTCCCGGAACGTTGACTTTCCAGAACGGTGTGGTTGCTGGTCGGGTGCAGCGTGTCTGTCCGCTTGTTCCTCGTGGCGTCATTTAGCTTAGAGCACCCCCCCCCCCCACCTCCCATATTTCCCTTCGATCTAAAGGCCTGATCAGACTTGGGCTGAAGAGCGTGCTTGCCCTCACCCTGCGTAGGTGACACTGTGCCCTTTGCCTTATGTCCTGTCAGGATGCACTCAGCATCTCTGCACCCCAGGATGCGAGGCTGAGGCTGATCCCTGTGCCAGGCTGCTCCCCCGGTATAAGTCCTGGGTGTCTGCGTTTGCACTTAGATACGGTCTGTGGCTCTGTGTGGCTAGACGCTGCCTAGAGTCCTGGCAGAGAGCGGGGCGCTTGTGATGTGCTGCG
This sequence comes from Cervus elaphus, assembly GCF_910594005.1. Lineage (NCBI taxonomy): Eukaryota > Metazoa > Chordata > Mammalia > Artiodactyla > Cervidae > Cervus > Cervus elaphus. Next base: position 137,515,853 of record NC_057834.1, read on the forward strand.
GGCCACATGCTGGCTGGGGCGTTTCTGGGAGAGTAGCGAGATCAGTCCTGGGTGTTCATTGGAAGGACTGATGCTGAAGCTGAAACTCCAATACTTTGGCCACCTGATGCGAAGAGCTGACTCATCTGTCTCCGGATCCCTCTTAGATGTGGGGGGGTCGGTGCTGTAGTAATGGGTCAGGTTTCTCCCTGGTTCTTGCCACAATCCAAAGTGTGTCCCCTCAGCCCCCCTGCTTTTGTTTTTAATAGGAGAAATATTTTATTTCTCGGGTACTTGATATTTTTTTCTATTTTGGTCAACATTTGCTCGTCAGTCAGTAAACAGGAGGCAGGCGTGCCGGAGCGTCCGACGTGTAGGCCTGTGCAGAGCCAGGGGCGTTTTCCTCTTGCTCCTGCCGTCCTGAAGCTGCAGCCTCAGGTCATGATTCCCAGGCCGGGCCGTCGTGGGGAGACCAGGGGGGACTGGCGGTGTCAGGCTGTCCTGGAAATGGGGGGTGCCCAGCCTCTGCCTCGGCTGAGTGGGTAGGGCCTGCCCACTTCCCGGCTCCCCTTCCCCACTCCTGATCCCAGAGCCAGGCTTGAGGGGAGCGGTCCAGGTGCATCCTCTAGAAAGCTGCCCCAGGTCATCCCTGGCGCGCTGTCGGTGGGGAGGCACAGACGTGTAAGGTGCCCCCCGTGACCCCGCTGCATGCTTCCGTCTTAATCACCCGCTTTAACTGTCTGACGTCAGGAACGAAAGAAGCTAATACTAACTCAGCTAGTATTTCAGATGACAATGCAGCCAGTCTGTGGAGAGGCAGCGCTGAGTCAGAGCCAGCCGTGAAGCAGAAAGGTAAGAGGGAGGCTGGTCACCCGCGTGTCCCCCACACGGGGTGTCCTGGGGTCATAGCCACAGCCACAGGCTCCCAGGCCTCTGACCCCCCCACCCTCCTAGGCCCAGCCCCTTGTCGTCCACACTCAGGACTGAACATGGCTGGTGACTTGCTCTTGCCTGTATGATAAACTAGAGGAGCACGTCCTAGACCCAGCCCAAGGGCAGCAGGCCATCCTGTGTCCCGAGTTCCCCCTGAGCCCAGAAGTGTCAGGGTGACCCAGGGACAAGCCTCAGTTGCTGCTGGGGCTCTCGGAGGCCAGGCTGCAGCCCCAGGTTTCCCGTCCGAAGAGGACTTCCCAGCAGCTCGGAGGCTTTCTCCACTGTGACTTTTCTGTGATGTTCTCTGTCTCAAGTCCTCCCTCTCTAGGTTTCTGCTCTCAAGCATGATTTTCTTTCTCAGCATTTAAAAAAAAAAAGTTGTAGTAAAGTTATACGTTCAGTATTTGCTTTTCTTAAGAAAAGGATTTTATTGGAGTACAGTTGCTTTGCAGTGTTGTGTTAGGTCCCGTGGTACAGCACAGTGAACCGGCTGTGCATGCACACACATGCCCCGTTTTCTGGACCAGCATGTCCTTCTTCAGCCCTGGAGCTCCTGCCGGGTGCGGAGGGGCGCCCTGCCTGCAGCCCCCAGGCCGTGCCCTGGCGCCGGGGCCGCAGGGGTGTGGGCAGGTGAGGGCCAGTGTTTGCCAGCCTGTTCGGCAGAAAGTGTCTGTCGTAGGCCTGCGGTGCGCTTGGCCCTTGGGCAGAGAGCGCCTGAGTGAGCTGAAGGGTAGGCTCAGCAGCAGTTGCTGAGGGTGGTCTGCGGGGAGACGTCACACCAGGGTCAGGGAGGGCCTCGGGGCCTCAGGGCAGAGCATGGGTGGTAGTTGGGGCCAGTGGCCGAATTGGGAGCTTAGAGACAGGACGCTGATGCCGTTTTTAGGGGTGAGTGGCTTCATGATGCTCAGCTCATGTGGGAAGCGTAGCGCGTGGTCCAGAGGCCAGACTGGCCTGGGCTCTGGGGCGATGGGGTGGGACAGAGCAGCGGGGTCGCCTGGAGGCGTGTGGATGCCCGAGGGCGGATATGCCCGAGTGCAGAGGAGGGACTGGTGGCCTTGACCAGGGCGGTGGTGCGCTGGCCAGGGACGAGGGAGGAAGGGAGAGGGGTGTCCGGGTGGAGGCCGGGTGGTGCAGGCGGGGCCCAGGGCCGGGGGCGTCCACGAGGCGGGGCACCGCACTGTGCTGGGGGCAGGCCGCCTGTGTGTGCAGCACCCGGGGTCAGCTCGGGCCTCCGCCGCCCTCGGAGCCCCCCGTGGCCCACAGCCCCTCCCGGCTCTGAAGAGGGCCCAGGGCCGCGGTGTCTGGGCCTCGGGGGCAAGGCAGCTCTCGCGCCGGTCCCTTCCCCAACACCCTGCGTGTCCTCCCAGGCGGCCCCATCTTCCAGGCTGCCCTCTGTGGGGCCGGACCTCTGGGAGGCAGGTTGTCCGAGGCCCAAGGCCGGGCCCTCCGCCCCCAGAGCTGGCCCCTTTGGGGCAGCGTGTCTGTGGCTCTGACCTCGGTGTCCGCAGGCCACCCTTGCGGTCTGGCCCTCCCCACGTTGACGCGTGTGTCCTCCGGGTTACCTGGGCCGTCCTGGCGGAGTCTGTTCTTGTCCTGTGTCCAGGGAGCTTTGGCTCTTCCACGCACGTGTTTGTGCATTTTAAGAGTGTAGCACAGAGACCGTCCTGGGTCCACCCACCCCATGGCGCTTCCCTCCTTGGTCGTGGCCTCGGCTGTCACGTTTGTCCCCGTAACGTGGCACTTGAAGGAAGAGTCTGGGGTGACGACTGCTGAGGGCAGACGCCCTCCCATCTGGGAGCCGATGGAAAGACATTCGTGACTGACTGACGTGAGACGGGCCCCGTTTGCCTGTGGCTGGCTCTGTCACCTCCCGCCTCTGTGTCTGTCACTCATCTCCGTGACTGATACACTTTCTCCTCATTCCTATCTCCTGTTTTCAAGGAATGATATATTATGATTTGTGGTTTTGTTTGTCTGTCTCTCTCTAAAAATAAAACAGCGGCAGTAGGAAGCTGGAAAAAAGACTAGGAGGAAATGACTATTTTTCCCCAATGGACATCCAAAGTTATTACTAATATATTTTTCTCAAATCCTTTTATGATCATTTAATATACTGAAGTTTTCTGACAGAAATTGATTCTCTGATGTACTTTTTTTTTAGGTGACTGTCCTAGTGATGCAGGTAAGTAATGGCCTTAAATAGATCTGTTTGGTATAAATTGTGTCCATCTGTACAGATTCTAACATGTACTCTCAGATTTATGTTTTATACATTGTATTAGTGAAAGTAGCTTAAGGAACGGTAACCACCAATTTAAGATTTAACTTTTTATGTTTTAAAAGAATGTATTTCAGGAATTTTTTTCTTGAGTATAAATTATATTTCCAATAATCAAATTCTGGTGTTACTATTTTCTAATGTATAAAGCACTTTTACTTTAAATAGTAGAGTAAATTTAATTGTCTTAATAGTTTGGGTTTATTGTTTACTGATGAAATCTTTATCAAAATGGACAAAACTTTATTCAGATTATAAAAATAATATGGTACAGAGCCAAAATAAAAAAAAGTTTAAAAATGCAGAAAAACATGAAGAAAATGAAAAGCATTGGTAATCCCAGTGCTCATAACTTGAATGAAAGTCCTTTTAGACCCCCATCTATGCTATGTAACATACATTACCCACTCCAGTATTCTTGCCTGGAGCATCCCATGGACAGAGGAGCCTGGCGGGCTACAGTCCGCGGGGTCACAGAGAGCGGACACGACTGAGCGACTGGGCGCCGCACGCTGTTGATTACGCGTGCATTACGTGATGACTGCTTTACACGAGGGTGTGACCCGGGACCAGACCGCAGTTTCCTGAGTTTCCTAGTGTCTGTCCCTGTGGTGATGATGGCGGCTGAGCGTCCTGACACGTGCGTGTGTGCACATTTGTGTCCACGTCTGCCGTTAGGCTGTATTTTCCTTTCAGCTACTTGACAGACCTACCTGTTGAGTTCTGTTTTCTTGAGAAGTTGACCCAGTTTGTATTTCGAGTTTGCCCCTGTCCCCACACACCTACCCCAAATTTAGATACTAAGCGTCTGTTTTAATTTCATCAAAATGATGAGGAAAATTTCATTCATATTTGTTACTGTTTTGATGGCTGTCTCTTCACACGTTTACTTGTTGTTTTTTTTTCTTTCGAGAATTTGCTGTTGGGCCCGCTGCCTGTCCAGAAAGAGACATTGGAGCTCCCGGCCAGGAGAAGAGCGAGGCGCCGGAGAACCCCGAGCCCCCGCCCGGCGAGCTCCCTGCAGCGGTCAGGTCTGTGCACCCCGGTTCCGCCCCCGCCTCTCCTTGCCGCCCCAGGTCGTGTGCTGCTTGAGCTCAATCGTGAGCAAGTGTTTGTTCAGAGACAGCAAAGCCCACTTAATCTTCTTGTACCTGAGATGCACCTGACTCCTGTAGAGCGTTTCAGAGACTAAGGGAGATTCGCACTCATGGCTAAATTTTGTCACAGGTTTGATTCCTGATACTTATGTTTACCATTCTTTTTACCTTCATGAGATTAACAGGTGGGTGCTTTTAGACTTGTCAGGTTAGTGGGATATTCTTAATATTCTGCAGATCATGTCTTAACTGGCAGGTTGAAGGTGGCCTGGAAATTGGCATTAGCGTGGCTGTTCTTCTGTCCACTCGGAAATGTGCAAGTGTTCTGTGTCTCTTTTTAGGCGGATACCTCGGCCTGGGAGCGCACGGCCCGCGCCTCCCCGGGTCCGACGGCAGGAGAGTGTGGAGGCGCTGACCACGGACAGGTGGGGCCCGGGCAGCCACGTCGGTGTCTCGGCACCTGGAGTCGGGGAGGGGCTTCCCTAGCGCGGGTGGGGCTGGCGAGGGTGGAGCACATGCTGAGGCGGGGAGCACAGCACCTGTGGGGGCCCTGACCTCTAAGCACGGGCCAGACCACCTCCACACAGGGGTTCGTGCTCTGCAGTCACATCTTTGCCATGATGCGGAAGGTGTGTGCCTTCCATCTCTAGATAAGAGGATTTTCTGAGCATGAAGACAATCAGGGGGGAAATGGGATAAAAGAATTTAAAGGCTTAACTGCACAAAAATTAGAAACAAAAGATAGAAAGTCACGAGCAGTATAAAGACAAGCCACACGCAGGGCTTTTATAAATTTTACGAATCTCCCTGTGGATCCAGTGTGGACACAGTACAAAACATCAAAACGAAGGAATAGGAAAAGGAGAACGGGCCTGTCGGAGTGGGCTTCAGCTGGGTTGGGAGGCGGGGCCTGGAGGCAGCGTGGGTGTGTCTTTTAAGCCTTGTTGCCCAGGGAAGGGAAGGAATGAGGCAGCAGGTGGTGGCGGGAAGGCCCCAGAGAAGTTAAAGAGTTCCTGTTTTTTTTCCCCCATTTATTTTTATTAGTTGGAGGCTAATTACTTTACAGTATTGTAGTGGTTTTTGCCATACACTGACATGAATCAGCCATGGATTTACATGTGTTCCCCATCCCCATCCCCCCTCCCACCTCCGTCTCCATCCCATCCCTCTGGGTCTTCCCAGTGCACCAGGCCTGAGCACTTGTTTCATGCATCCAACCTGGGCTGGAGGTCTGTTTCACCATAGATAGTATACTTGTTTCAGTGCTATTCTCTCAGAACATTCCACTCTCGCCTTCTCCCACAGAGTCTAAAAGTCTGTTCTGTACATCTGTGTCTCTTTTTCTGTTTTGCATATAGGGTTATCGTTACCATCTTTTTAAATTCCATATATATGCGTTAGTATACTGTATTGGTCTTTATCTTTCTGGCTTACTTCACTCTGTGTGATGGGCTCCAGTTTCATCCATCTCATTAGAACTGATTCAAATGAATTCTTTTTAATGACTGAGTAATATTCTATAGTGTATATGTACCATAGCTTCCTTATCCATTCGTCTGCTGATGGGCATCTAGGTTGCTTCCATGTCCTGGCTATTAAACAGTGCTGCAATGAACATTGGGGTGCATGTGTCTCTTTCAGATCTGGTTTCCTTGGTGGGTATGCCCAGATTGGGATTGCTGGGTCATATGGCAGTTCTATTTCCAGTTTTTTAAGGAATCTCCACACTGTTCTCCATAGCGGCTGTACTAGTTTGCATTCCCACCAGCAGTGTAAGAGGGCTCCCTTTTCTCCACACCCTCTCCAGCATTTACTGCTTGTAGACTTTTGGATAGCAGCCATCCTGACTGGCGTGTAATGGTACCTCATTGTGGTTTTGATTTGCATTTCTCTGAGAATGAGTGATGTTGAGCATCTTTTCATGTGTTTGTTAGCCATCTGTATGTCTTCTTTCGAGAAATGTCTGTTTAGTTCTTTGGCCCATTTTTTGTTTGGGTCATTTATTTTTCTGGAATTGAGCTGCAGGAGTTGCTTGTATATTTTTGAGATTAATCCTTTGTCTGTTTCTTCATTTGCTATTATTTTCTCCCAATCTGAGGGCTGTCTTTTCACCTTGCTTATAGTTTCCTTTGTTGTGCAAAAGCTTTTAAGTTTCATTAGGTCCCATTTGTTTATTTTTGCTTTTATTTCCAATATTCTGGGAGGTGGGTCATAGAGGATCCTGCTGTGATTTATGTCAGAGAGTGTTTTGCCTATGTTCTCCTCTAGGAGTGTTATGGTTTCTGGTCTTACATTTAGATCTTTAATCCATTTTGAGTTTATTTTTGTGTATGGTGTTAGAAAGTGTTCTAGTTTCATTCTTTTACAAGTGGTTGACCAGTTTTCCCAACACCACTTGTTAAAGAGGTTGTCTTTTTTCCATTGTATATTCTTGCCCCCTTTGTCGAAGATAAGATGTCCATAGGTTCGTGGATTTATCTCTGGGCTTTCTCTTCTGTTCCATTGATCTATATTTCTGTCTTTGTGCCAGTACCATACTGTCTTGATGACTGTGGCTTTGTAGTAGAGTCTGAAGTCAGGCAGGTTGATTCCTCCAGTTCCATTCTTCTTTCTCAAGATTGCTTTGGCTGTTTGAGGTTTTTTTTGTATTTCCATACAAATTGTGAAATTATTTGTTCTAGTTCTGTGAAGAATAGTGTTGGTAGCTTGATAGGGATTGCATTGAATCTACATGATAAAAGCTATATATGACAAACCCACAGCAAACATTATCCTCAATGGTGAAAAATTGAAAGCATTTACCCTAAAATCAGGAACAAGACAAGGGTGCCCACTCTCACCACTACTATTCAATATAGTTTTGGAAGTTTTGGCCACAGCAATCAGAGCAGAAAAAGAAAGAAAAGGAATCCAGATAGGAAAAGAAGTGAAACTCTCACTGTTTGCAGATGACATGATCCTCTACATAGAAACCCTAAAGACTCTACCAGAAAATTACTAGAGCTAATCAATGAATATAGTAAAGTTGCAGGGTATAAAATTAACACACAGAAATCCCTTGCATTCCTATACACAAATAATGAGAAAACAGAAAGAGAAATTAAGGAAACAATACCATTCACCATTGCAACAAAAAGAATAAAATACTTAGGAGTATATCTACCTAAAGAAACAAAAGACCTATACATAGAAAACTATAAAACACTGATGAAAGAAATCAAAGAGGACACAGATGGAGAAACATACTGTGTTCATGGATTGGAAGAATCAATATTGTCAAAAAGACTATACTACCCAAAGCAATCTATAGATTCAATGCAATCCCTAAGAGTTCCTGTTTTTAAGGTGGGACCAGCAGCACGTTTCTCTGGTGGTGGGAATGGCCCAGTCGGGAGGGGAGACTGGAGACACAGGTGGTGTGGGTTGGGGGCGGGGTGTTGTGGGAACAGAGAGTGGGTGGACGGACTGGCCTCATGGAGAGGAGGCTGGTGGGCTGGTGAGATCCTGGGCGGTGAGCTCCTGGCTCTTTGTCTTTCTCCTGAGCTGACGGTAAGTCTGGGGATGGAGATGTGGGGCTCAGAGGAAAGAGAGGAGGGGCTGGACTGGACCGGTGCCGAGGTCCTTGTTCAGGGCTGCCCTGGGGATGTTTTGTGGCATCGGGACTGAGGAGGACGTGGAGATGAGGCTCCTGGCATCCAGCTGGGCTCGGGGCTAGGGGTGCTGCTGAGCCTCCTGCCGAGAACAGGCTGCCCACCCCAGAGGTCCGCAGAGCGTGGAGAGGCAGGGTGTACTCACGGGCGCCCCCAGGACATGAGGTGAAGGATCCAGTCAGCTTCGCGTGGACTATTCTCCAGCCAGAGATGGGAAGACTCTGGGGTGGGGTGGGGTGGTCACGGAGCAGTGGCTTGGATTCGGGGCTGAGCGTCTGCTGTCCACAGCGGTGACCAGGCCCCGCCGTAGGCCTGTGGCTGAGAGAGGGATGCCAGAGCATTTGGGGGCCCCAGAACCCAGGGACTGGGTGGGGCCTTTCCAACTCTGGGAACCCCCTGGAGTTAGGGCAGCAGCCCAGAGCACAGCGTGAGCCCCGGGGCTGGTGGGTGAGGGCGAGAGTGCTGGTTTTCAGAGAAGCTCAGTCAGTTCAGTTCAGTCACTCAGTCGTGTCCGACTCTTTGCAACCCCATGGATTGCAGCACGCCAGGCTTCCCTGTCCGTCACCAACTCCCGGAGCTTACTCAAACTCATGTCCATCACGTCGGTGATACCATCCAACCATCTCATCCTGTGTCAAATGACAGATGACATTAATCTGTTGTCAGAGAAGCTCAGACAACACGAAATTCATAGTTGGCAGATTTTAGGGAGCGTAGTCTAGAAGCCACTGTAACATAAGGAAGACCACGACCCTCCCCTGCACCTGGAGAGTAGAGGCCTGAGGGGGAGGTCAGCTGCTGCCTGAGGGCTCTGGGAGGCCTCCCAGTGCATGTGGGTGAAGACGGTGGGAAGACTTGGGGAGGACTGGAATACAGTTCCAGGTGCCTGGGGTTGATGGGGGCATGTGACTGGGAGAAGGTTTCTAACGGAACCCAGTATCTCTTCGTTTAGGACGGGGAGTGGTAAAACTGTGTCCAACGTGATCACCGAGTCGCAGAACTCTGACAACGAGGACGACGATCAGTTTGTGGTGGAGGCCGCCCCGCAGCTCCCCGAGATGTCGGAGCTCGAAATGGTGGGTGAGGCGCGGTGCGCACTGGGGCATCACACGCCGGGTCGAGACCTCCCATTCTGAGAACTGTGTGCGCGGAGTTCTCCTCTGAAGTTTGAGTTAGTTTTCCGCCCTCTTTCACCCAGTCCCCATGATGAGACCCACGCGGGCGTGGTCTTGAGATCTCAGCAAGCCTGAGCCTCCGTTTTCTCTGCTTCCTCTCCCGCTCAGGCCCAGGCAGTGGAACTGGAGGAAGACGAGAAGCACGGTGAGTTGTGGGCCGGTGTGCGTGCCCCGGGGGGTGCTCTCTGCTCTGGAAGGACCTGGTGAAGTGAGCTTGGTCTGCACTCGGGGGTCTGAGTAGCAGTAAAGAGGACGCCGTGGGCACCGACGCATCCTCGGCATGTGGTTCATCCTGGAGATGATGCAAGCTGCTGGGGGGTGCGGGCAGGACCCGGAGGTCAGCGGTGGGCAGCTGTGGAGATGTTGACCCTTCTTACCCGCACGGTTAGACCGTGGGATGGGACGGCTCCTGAGGCCTGCTCCAGGTCGACAGTTCTCTATTGCTGCTTTCTTCCCAAGCACGGTGTCTTTTTTTTTTTTCTAGCTGTGCCACGAGGCATATGGGATCTTAGTGCCTCCGATCGGGGATTGAGCCCCTGCTCTTTGCGTTGGGAATGCAGAGTCTTCACCCCTGCACCACGAAGGAGGTCCCCACAGTGTCTTCTTTTTAGTTCAAACGTTCATAAAGGCTGAGAGAGTTGTCTGGCGAGCCCTGGGCTGTCATGCAGCTTTTGCAGTCAGTGGTCATCTTGTCTTACCTCGGTCTCCACCTGAGGTGACCCCCCACTCCCCACACTTTTCATGTCTTGGAGAGCATCATTTCTGTTGTAAACATGTTCTTTTTTTTTAAAAAAAGAACAATATCCATATTTCCATTATTGCCTATAAAAAGCAGTCATTCCTGCTTCTTGTATCATCTAGTGCTTGTTTTTTCCCCCAGTTGTTCTGTGTTTTTTCCTGGTTCCTTTGAGTCAGAATCCAGGTGAGGGCCCTGTGTGTGCAGCTGACTGGTCTAGGTCTGAATTCTCTCTGTAGAATCCCCCCCTCCCCCGGCTCATGCCCCTGTGATTTATTGTTGAAGAGGCTGGCTGCTTGTCCTTCAGGGTCCTCACAGCTGGCTGTGGCTTGTTCCCCCTGGGGTTGTGGGTTTTTCTTTTTTTTTCCTTTTTCTTCTGTTCCTGTGAATTGGTTCTGGAGACTTGGTCAGGTTCCGATTGTTTGGATGAGGCGGTGGCGGCGGTGTTGGCTCTTCATCACGCCTGCTGCCTCTGTGCTGGGACGTGGGTCTCTGTTGCTCCGCAGGGGTTGTGGGGAGTGGCCTCTCGTCCCCGCCCCCCCAGCACATTTTGGTTGGTGCCTCCACGTCGGCAGGCTTTCCCTCCCCAGGCATTTGCTGCTCCGCGCTCCCCCTTTACTGATGGGTTTTCCTTACAGGGCACTTGTCTCCTGGCACCTTGAGGGGTGACTGATGAGGGCTGTGCCGGTGCTGGTGATGGTTTTGATGTCTGTCTGAAGTCACAGCTTTAACATGCTTGGTGGTTTTGTCTCGGTCCATGTGCATTTTCTCCATATCCTTCTGCCCATGTTTGCCCAGTAGACTCTGGCTCCCTGGTTTCTGGTGGGACAAAGGTTTTAGACTCCTTTGTGTACTTCCTTCCCTCCCCATATCTCCAAGGAGCCTGGTTGCATGTCACTTCTGGGTTGGTCATTGTATCTAGGGATTTTCTAATTTTTTTTAAGAAAGTTAAATCCTGAGTTCATGTTGGTATTTTCACTTTAGATTTATGATTGCAGGGTTTTTCCCAAGTTCTTTGATTTGTCCGTGGACATCTCTGCTTGTGCCAGCAATTATGGTTCCCAACAACGTCAGCCGTATGTTTCTTTACCCTGCATTTTGCACGCTCAGCAATTTAAAACAGCATTACCAGTGGTTAATTGGAGAAGGAAATGGCACCCCACTCCAGTATTCTTGCTTGGAGAATCCCATGGACAGAGGAGTCTGGCGGGCTACATACAGTCCACGGGGTCGCTAAAAGTTGGACACAGCTGAGCGACGAAGCCCAGCACGGAACCAGTGGTTGACAAATGTGTGTCCACTGCGAACACGCCAGGGTGTTCTTGGGTCTGATTGCCTCTGGTTCTTAGTAGCCACCCCCTTAGGGATGCACAGCCAGTGACTCTGTTTTTAAATGGTCAAATAACTGCTCTGTTAGGTTATGCATGCCGATATGACACTGCTACGTTTGTAGTTTTCTTTTGCTTTCGCTCTTTAGGCTTTAAAATTTTTGATTTAATTTTGTTTTATTAATGTAAAATAGTCACATGGTTCCGAGGTGAAACGTACCAAACAAGGTATATTCAAATGACTTTTCATATGGTATTTATCTCATGAGTTGATGGCTCTTTCCCCAATATAAAGAAATATTAGTACTTAGTCTATAACAGACCGAAAGAGTTGCTTTGCTCTTTTCTCTTGTAAACGGTATTTGAAACTGTTTCAGTATAGAAAGAGAAAGAACCTTAGCATTCCTCCTCACCCCACCCGCACTTAGTAAGCTGGCTTCTTAGGGCAGAGAACTGCTTTAACATGAAACCAACTGATTTCCAACAGGAGGACTTGTCAAAAAAATTCTGGAGACTAAGAAAGATTATGAGAAGTTGCAGCAGTCATCCAGACCTGGAGAGAAGGTAACGAAATGACTTCTGTAAACACTAGTGTTTAGCCTCTGTCTCACACATTTGCTTTCAAGGACTAGGCGCACCCTTCACATCCTGTGATTGTCAGTGACGTCAGTGGGTGTGTTCACAAGCCTCCCCCACTCCCCACCCCCCAGTTGGCAGGATAGACGACGCGGGGCTCTGGGGGCCTGATGTTGCTCCTCTGCACCCAGTCCCATCCTTGGCCTGCGCTGACCCCGTGCCAACCCCTTCCTGCCCGGCCCACCTCTTCTCTCTGCGCCGTGGGGGTGGGCAGGCTGTCCGTCCACGTGACCCCAGCTAGTGACAGAGTGAAAATCTGGGAAGTTTTCAGATCTGACTTTTGAAACGCGCGTGCCATCTGTGTCTGGTCTCCCTGCTGTCTCCTGTCCAGGTGTGTGCCTTGGCTCTATTAGGACCCCTGCCTGCCTCCCACCAGCCCCTGCCCTGGGGCACGTGACGTGGGGCGAATATCTGCAGGTCAGGTAGTGAGCCTCAGATGCCACCAAGAGCTTTCCGTCGTAGCGCCTTAGAAGTATAAGAATAAATCTTCACTTTTTGGTTTTTTAACCTAAGTTTCTGGGTTTCTTAGCTTTGTTAGGAGCCAACAATCCAGTAAGTTTACATGCAGACACTCACGCAGCCGTTTCTCTTTCCTTCTAGTTGAATTAACGGTTACTTGTTTTAGATAATTCTGCTTAATGTGTCCTGGTTTGTCACAAAGATCTGGCCCGAAGCAGCTTCGAGGAGACCTGTAGGGCTGACACCCGCCCCCGTTAGAGGGAGCCCCTCACACCACTAGCGGGAGGAGAGTGCTCTGCTCAAAGGGGACAGGCCCTTCCTGCCATTGGTGGTCTGTCGCTGTGGAGTTTCACTGTGTCACCGTCCCTCTCGTGGGCCTGGAGAGTTTTCCGCTGTCCTGGCAGGTCTGTGCGGACCTGTCGGGAACCTCCAGTGTGTGCGCCTCAGGCTGGTCCTGTAGGTGGCCTTTGAAGCGTCAGTTGGTTTAAATTTTATAGCTCTTTGTTTTTATGCAGAGCGCACTAGGCCTGTGTTTCAGTTTCCTCTGAAAGTAAATTTGAGATGGGTAGATCCCTTGCCTTCAGAAGATAAAAGGGAAAAAATTCCCTTGTTCGGTGAACACTTGCTGCTTTGAAAAGTATAGTTAGCATTTTTAAAGTTGGGGGTGATGTGTATTACAGTCAGATGGGAAAACCCAGGAAGTTTCTCTGCTTTTTCTTCTTTGGTGTGTTATAGACGTCACATTTAAATTTAACTTGTGGGTCTTCTAAAATATCTTAATTAGATTTTTAAACAATAAATGAAAATGTGAAGGAAAAATTGAAGTCCTTTCTGGGCTAGCCGCAGTCCTGGTCTCACCATAGGGCGGCCGCTGACGGGGATTCGGTTGATGCCTCCTCCTGGGGGTGTGTAACCTCATCTTGTTGTTGGTCTGCTTGCAGCTTTCTTCAGACAGTATGGAGTTTCTGAGACCCTGCCCGTTTTGATGCCTGTAGGTCTAGTTTATTCATTTTAATTGGTGAATGGTATTCCAGTGTTTGTTAGTAATCAGTCCCTTCTCTGATGGGCACTTAGGGTTCTCCAGCCTTTCGCTGTTGTGCAGAGCGCTTCCGTGGGCTCCTCTGCGTGTGTCCTGGCACACAAGAGCCAGTGTCGGTCTCCAGCAGTGATCAGCAGATGTTTTCTGTAGAAGGCCAGACAGTGAATACTTGAGGCTTCAGAGCCACATGGTGTCTGCCGCAGCCTCTCAGCTCTCCTGATGCCTCCGTAAGCAGCTGTTGCGTGGACACTAGTACACGAAGGCGTGTCTGCATCCCGATAAAGCTTTATCACAGCAGCAGGACCTGGCCTCGGCCTGTGGTTTGTGGCACCCCTGCCCCCCCAACTCTCGAGGCGGTGCCAGAACTGGAATCTCTCTGCCAGAACACGGGCAGGGCTTCAGTTTCACCAGGTTCCGTTGAGGCTGTGCTGACTTGTTCTCTCAATGGAATGAAAGTCCCTGTTTTCACACATCTCTGCAGCCGTAGCCGAGATAATGAACATGCCCACGGCCCTCAGAAGTGGCCCGTGTCCTCCATCACCCCTCCCACCCGCCCATGTCCTCCCTCCACCCCGCCATCTGCAGCAACCGCTCGCCTTCCTTCTGTTGCTGTAGTTTAGTTTGAGTTCCTAGAATGGCATGTGAATGGACTCATCTGGCATATACTCTGTTGGGTCTGGTTCCTTTTACCAGCCATAATTATTTTGCAGCGTATCCACGTTGCAGCGTGTGTCAGCAGTTCACTTCTTCTTTTACCGCTGTATGGATGTACCGTGGTGCGTTTACCCTTTTATCAGCTGAGGGGCATTTGGGTTGCTTCTAGTTTGGGGTGAGTCCAGATAAAGCTGCTGTGAACAAGTCTGTGTGAACAAGTACTTTCATCCAACTGGGTAAACACTTAGGAGGGGACAGCTGGGTTGTGGTAAATGTATGTTCAGCTTTTTAAAATAACTGCCAGGGTGTTTTCCAGAGTGGTTGCACCACTTAACTTCCAACCAGCAGTTGAGTTCCAGTTCCTCCACGTCCTCATCAACACTTGATTTGGTCAGTTTTAAAAAATTTCTTGTGGTTTTGATTTGCATTTTCTTCAATACTTTGGCCACCTCATGCGAAGACCTGACTCATTTGAAAAGACCCGGATGCTGGGAAAGATTGAGGGCAGGAGAAGGGGACGACAGAGGATGAGATGGTTGGATGGCATCACCAACTCAGTGGACATGGGTTTGGATGGACTCCGGGAGTTGGTGATGGATAGGGAGGCCTGGCATGCTGCAGTTCATGGGGTTGCAAAGAGTCGGACATGACTGAGCAACTGAACTGAACTGAACTTAACGATATTAAATATCTTTTCCTGCTTATTTTCCATTCTTTATATCTTCTTTGGTAAAGTGTCCACATTTTTTTTGCCCCTTTGAAAGTTAGGCTGGTTGTATTCTTACTGTTGAGTTCTGGGAATCCTTCATATATTCTGGACATAAAACTCTTACCAGATACAGTGCGTAAGTATTTTCTTCTAGTCCATGGCTTGTCTTTTCTTTCCCTTAAAAGTGTCTTTAAACAGAAATTTAAAGTTTTAAAGCAGTCAAATGTTGGTGTTGTATCCAAGAAGTCTTGCCAAACCCTTGGTCACAGAGGTTTCTTCTTATATTTTCTGGAGATTTTATAGTTTAGGTTTTATATTTTGAGTTGATTTTTGTATAGAATGCAAGGTATGGATTGAAGCTTATTTATTTTTGCATATGGTAACCAGATGTTCCAGCATCATTTGTTAAATTGTCATACTTTGCAATTTTTCTTGGCTGATCAGAGAGATGTGCAATTGTATCTTTTTGTTTCTTTAGTATTAATATAAACTCACATTCCTGGCTGCTTCCTTTGTGCTAGGGGGACTTTGTGTTCATTGCTGTGGTCCTCACAGCAACCCTCTGATGTTGGTTCAGCCACTCCGTTGCTAGTTCCTTCTCTTCTTGCTGTTTTCTTAGTATCGGAGCCTCTGAGTTGCTAGCTTTTCTGTTCTCCCAAACTAATCCTTTAGACTGTTTAGTGGAATAATGCACCCCACTTCAGCTTTCATTATATTGGTCAGATCTTCGTCGCTTAAGGGGTCTGTGAAATGACTTCTTAATTCCAGGCATCCATGTGCTTAGCTAGCAATGAGAGGTTCCATTATACAGTCCAAAACTTGCCAGATTTTCTCACTGCTTGGCCTGGGCAGAAAACGACAGCTTTGCAAGGCATGTGGGTTAAATGGCGGAGGCCGCCTGCCTGGCTAAGGGCTGAGAGTTCGGAACCGGCATGTCTACCACGTGTGGGCTGCTCACAGGGCGGGAAGCTTTGCTGTTGAGAAGGGAGATCAGTACAACTCTGCCTCAGTCAACAGCAAATAAACCAAAAACCTCACCAAAAAAAGAGGAAAGAAGGGCGGGCAGGCACGGGGGCCAGCCAGCAGTCCCTTCCACAGTGTTCCTCTAGGAAATTGCTATTTCATGCCCATTTTGCAAAGTCATGGCAAAAAGATGCCTCAAGATAACTTTTGTAATTTAAAAAATAGGTCTGTAGTTCTTCTTCTTCTTCTTTCCGAAAATTTTGTATTTTTTTTCCTTTGATAAGACTTTGAAAAAACTTTTCAAAGAGACACTGTGTAGCAAAGCATCAGCTTTTGGTTCTGTAGACATTGACTTCTGTTTTCCTTTCATTGATTTCTACTCTATTCTTCCTCTTAATTTCTTCGGGGGTTTACTTTTTCTAGCCTCTTGAGTAAAAGACACTTAACTCATTTGTTTTTAGTCTTCATCATTTTCAACAAATAAATTTAAGACTATACATCTCCCTTTAAGCATGTTTTATCCTTAAATTTAAAATTTTTAAATACTGAAAACTACTTGAATTTTAGTATGAAGTAGTTGGTTGTTATTTCTTCTTTAGCACATGAACTATTTGGGAGTTTGGTTTTTAGCTTTTAAACATAGAGGTTTTTTTTTTTTTTTAAGTTTTTTTTTTTCTCCCCAATATCTAGTATGATTGTATGTTCAAAGAATGTGGTCTCTGTGATGTTGATTATTTGGAATGGAGACTTTGTTTGTGGCCTAGTTTGTGGTCAGTTATTATAAATGTTGCTTTCATGCCTGCAGAGTATGTCTTCTTTCTCTTTTTGGGGTTGGTGGATTCAGTGTACACAGTGGATTTCACGGGGAGGTGATTGAAAGACTATCTGTTTGTAGGCCATATCTACCTGTGGTCACTCTTGATTTATATGTATTAATCATAATATTAATTATTTATCTTCTCTAGCTCATTCAAAAATTCAAATAGTGTTTTCTCTGCTCTCACATAGCTTGTAGTGTGCCCTGAGTTTCGGCACTTTGTACTTTTTTGAGGGAGCGTTTTTTTTCAATGCTAAGGAAATACATATTTGTAATCTGGGCATCCCTCCAGCCTGTCTTTGAAGTTGTGTTGGAAGAAAAGCCCTTTCTTATTGTGCTAATGGACTTGAGGAATACATTATGGAATAAATATGTGAGTCGGATTGCTTTGAGCGTTTTTCTCCTCATCCGGACTTACTTGCTCTCTTTTCAAGAGGAAATATAAACTTTGTTAATAGGAAGATACTGGCTCATGCCAAGCATTTTTTTTGCTTCAGATTTATGAAGTTTTTGAAAAAACAACCAGAAAAGCAGTTTTACTACAGTGTTTCTTATTCTTTAAAAATGCTTGCTTTTCAAGCTTTATAAATGAAGACGGTTTGGAGTAATAACAGTGGTGTCAAAGACGGTTCACTCACTTTAAAGCACTGTTTAAAGATTTCTCACTCCTAGTTTTTCAGTCTCCTTTTATACAATCTTCTCTCGGGTGATATTTTTTTTTTCTTCATTTTATATCTGTTCTGTGACTGTAAACTTCAGCTGCTTTTTCTTTTCATTTAAATTCTTTATTTTGAAGTAGGCTCAGAGAGTCTACTTCTCTTTGTACATTTCCTTCTCTTCATGTATTTAAAGTTTTGGTGGGTTTGTTCTCTTCATCTTCTTGGTCACATGAACCACGTGTTGTTGGGGCTGCTAGAAGTCACATGTCTCCACAGACAAGAACCTGAGTGTGTGCTGAACTGGACCTCCACATGTTGTTTTGCTGCTCTTCTGAAGAAAAGCAGTCTTAAGGGCCCATGTAACACCCACACGTCAGTAGAGACTGTGGGTGACTGTCTCGAAGAAGCTGTTATCTGGGAATTTGAGAACCTCTGTATCATGAAATGTTTCTTTTTTTTTTTTTTTAAATATGGAACACTTCATGAATTTGCGTGTCATCCTTGTGCAGGGTTGATGGATAAAATGACCATGTCACAAACATGTTATATTTTAACTGTAATAAAGAGAATATAGCTAACAGTAATTACCTAAACTCTTATATAAAAGTCAGGGGTTTGGGTCATATTCTCTTTTACTTTGGTGATCTGAATAGATCTGAAATAGTTATTTCTTATTTTGGTGGCTAGATGGTGCAATTTCATTACAAATTCCATAACCCTGTTAGAAAAAAGCTATTCTACAACCTCACTTAACTGAAGTCCTGCACCTGATAAACGTATTTTTTGTTTGAAAGTTTATGGTCCTAGTCTTATTGGATGTTCTTGTACTAGGAATATTGTTCCCATTTAAATTTCTGTGGTAGAAATAAAAGGGACATGTGCTGCGATATGTCTAGACTGATGAGACTTTTAATAGCTGAACTGGGAAACTACTGAAATTAATTTTAATCGTGAAGGGTTACAGGGTTTTTGTATTTATTTATTTACAAATAAGCTGATAGTTTTATGTTTTCTAATACGCAGGCTGGAGATTTTGGGTTTTGGGTATAAAATTGAATTGTCACCACAATTATCAACAGTATCGCTTCAGAATATTTACAGATATGTGCCTTGGTTATATTATAGACCACAAAAATGATTTGTTATTCAGTCGCTAAGTCATGTCCAACTCTTTACAACCTCACGACCTGCAGCACGCCAGGCTTGCCTGTCCTTCACCACCTCCTGGAGTTTCTCTCCGCCTGCCTTGGGCGGCCCGCTGGTCCCTGCGGCCCCACGCAGGGCAGCCTCACGGGCAGGTCTCCGTGTCTCTGCGGGCCCGGGGTAACAGAGGCCGCGAGCCCTGGTCCCGCCTGCGTGTCCTGTCGTCTCAGCACTGCCCTTGGAGCCCTGCCCAGTACCACTGACAGCTTACACTGGGCCCTCTGCGCCCGTGGGTTCCGAACCCAGGGATCCAGCCAGCCTCAGACAGAAGGTATCTGGAGGGAAAAGTGATTCCAGAAAGTTCCAAAAGGCGAAACTTAAATTTGCGGTGCTAGCAACTGTTTATGTAGCATTTACACTGTATTAGGTATTATGAATAATCTAGAGGTGATTTAAAGTATATGAGAGGATGTGCTAGGTTATGCAAATACTTGAGCGTCCGAAGACTTTGAGGTGTGTATGGGGGCCCTGAACCCATCCCCAGATGCCCGGGGAGTCCGCCCTGCTGAGGGACTTGGGGTCTGAGTGACTGCGTCCTCGGCCGAGGTCTCCCGCCCCAGGCCCGGGTGCGAGCTCTCCCTGCCCCCTTGGGCGGAGTGTTCGGAGGCGGCAGAGCTTGTGCGTGGACTGGGGACCTGTCCCGGGCTCACCAGAAGCTGCCCGCCCTGCAGGGGCCGGGCCTGTGCCGTGTGCATGAAGCAAAGCCGCCTGCTCCCTCTAGAGCCGTTTGAATCCCGAGGTCCCGTAATTACTCATCATTCCTTGAAACAAAGAGGTGTATTTCCCGGCAGCTATTCTTATTCTTAGTTATTTTTGTCCTTCCTAAAACATGCCCAATCTGTGCTTACTGTTTTAGGTGAGAAACACTTTTATTTTTCTGGTCCCATCTCTTTATCATTCCTTCTGACTTGAAAACAAAGCAGCTCCCGGGGAAGCGCTGTTGCTGGAGGAACCAGGCCTGGATGCACGAGTTAGGTTTTCTTGAGTTTTTAATGTAATCCAGGCAAAACGGCTGTCTTGGAGGGACTGAAGTAGAATATGGCCCAAGGGCGCGGCTCTGTCTCTGTCTCCGGGGTCCAGGTCACAGGGATGTTTCAGAGTTGAGGAAAACTAAAAAGGCTTGGCGTTAAAATGCTTCGATTTCTTTCTTTATAGCAGTAGTGCATGGACAGTTTTTCATATTGCAGCACTATCAAGGTGTTGTGATCAAATCTCCAGAACGTTCCTTCTGGCTTCTGAAGACCCCTCCCCACCAGGTGGAACCCTCTGATGACTGATAAAGCCTGTCCGCCTTGCTGTTGGCACAGAGGCCAGGACCGACGGCCACTTAGTGGAGGGCCTGTGTTGTGTCAGGGCTTTGCTCTGTGTAAGCTATACATTTTTAGAGAGTACTCTTAAATCCCTTAAAGAGAGAAAAGATGTTAAAGCAGCAATGTGTTTATTTTAGACATTGCTATGTATAAATTATTTACAAATAAGATACACTGTGTCTTAATACTCTTTCAGGTATACTCCATACGTGTTATAAAAGGTTTATTTGTTAGGTTTTGGTACTCAGGAGTAATTTCCACATATTAATAGTTTGGGAACTGGTTGGGTTTCTCAGTAGCTTTAAAAAGCTTGATTGTGCTACAAGTAGGGTCATTGGCAGTGAAAAATGATGGATGATTATATTGTAATAGTACAGCCGAGCAAAGCAAAGCAAATGCTTTTAAACAATTTTAAAAGCTACTTGTGAAGAAAAGCAGATTTAGAAGCAGGTCAACCGTTTAAGGTTGTGAGGGGCGCTTTTGAGAACTTTCAGATGCTTCAGAGACGACCGACAGAGGAGTGTCATGTGAGAAAGGAGCGTGTGTTGTGTGAGAAAGGAGCGTGTGTCGTGTGAGAAAGGAGCGTGTGTCGTGGTCCCCCCGCTCGGGCCCCCCTGCCCCACCCCGCTCTGCTCCTCTGGTGAGTCTTGGCTTCACCTCCAGCCCCCGGGAGAGTGAAGTCAGCTCGGGTTCCAGGGAAGGAAGGCCTTCTGCGAAACCCGTCCTGGAGGTGGTGGCGGTGATCACCAGGTCCCAGAGCTGGTGGTCTTCTGTTGGTGCTCCAGGCCCCGAACATGTGCCTGTATGGGGCCGCAGTGAGTGTCACAGGACTCTTTCACTTAGAAAAGTTGCATGTAAGGGACAAAGAAATTCTGTGCTCTGAGAACAGATTGCAGGCATCACCCCAGATACGCTCCTGAACAGGGCCCTTCTCCATCCGTGCAGCAGGGCCCCCCCGCCCAGGAAGTAAGCGCGGGCACCTCCTCAGCATCGTGGTCCTCCTGGGTGGGGACTGCCCAGGAGGGAGGCCTGCTCTCCTCGCCGCGTCCCGTCACGCGGCACGTGTTCTAATCTGTCCCGTTACGGCTGGCGCGCCCTTGGGTCTCTCTCCACTGTCCCGTTACTCTGTGTGATTAATGCTGCATAGTGGGGAAGTGCTTCCAAACCCCGTAGGTAACCTGTTCTTCACTAATTTTCAGTTTGATTCTTTATATCACTGTAGGCTCACCACAGTTTCTGGCTTTATTCTATCATTAATTTTACACTCGAACTGCCTCTGATTTGATGCCCAGTGGGGCTCCTTCAGATAGGCTCCTGTGACCTTTCATTCTGCCCGTGTTGTTCCTGGAGCCCTTTCTTACTCTCTGGCCCACCAGGATTTTCCAGGCTTTTCTTGTGCTGTCCCAGCCCTGGCATGAGCCGATTCCTCCTGGTTCCTTTCAGTGGAGAATGGTGTTTAGAAACCATGGTCTGTTCCTAGGGGTGCTCACTGCTTTTCAAGTGTTTCTTCTCTCAGGCCCTCTCGTTGGGTCAGAGCCGCAGATGAAATGTGTGTGTGTGTGTATGTGTGTGTGTGTGTGTGTGTTTATGTGTACACACATGGCAGGGTTTATTCCTCTTGTGTGTGTGTGCGCGCGTGAACATGCACGCGCCAGTCTCTTCCCTTTCTGTATTCTCCTTTCTCCAACAGTGTGAAACCTGGCTCCCATTGTCCTGCATAAATGAACCTATTACATGAATCCCCCTTGTATGGAACCCATCTCCCATTGCGGCTGTTACCTAGCCTATGTGGCTTCACCCACCTTGGGCTCCAGTGACCCTCACTGGAGCACCAGGGTGACTGCTCCCCTGCGGATGAGCTCCCGGTCACGCCTGGACTAGACTGTCTCCCTGCGTGGGTGCCTTCTCTACACAGTCAGTACTGGTTATTAATTTCTTTTAAATTATCAAGCTTATTGCAAAGAAGCTTTTGATAGAATTTGTTTAAATGTCTGCTTTATTTGTAGTTTAGTTCTGTTCTTTTTTTAAATTAACAATACCACTTGCTTGTGCTTTTCTATTTTTCCAGAAATTTGTCTGTCAGTCTCTTAAAACCACCAGCTTGTTTCTTTGTTCTCCTTTTCATTGAACTCTCCAGTTTTCTTTATTTCCTGCCTTTTGTTCTTTGGGTTTATTCTGTTGTTGTTGTTTTAAATTAAGTTGGACTCTTGTTACCCTTGTTTTTGTTGTTCAGATGCTCAGTCGTGTCCCACTCTTTGTGTCTGCATGGACTGCAGCGCGCCAGGCTTCCCTGTCCTTTACCGTCTCCTGGAGTTTGCTAAACTCATGTCCATCGAGTCGGTGATGTCATTCAAACATCTCATTCTCTGTCGTCCCCTTCTCCTCCTGCCTTCAGTCTTTCCCAGCATCAGGGTCTTTTCCAATGTGTTGGCTCTTCACATCAGGTGGACGAAATATTCCTTCCAAAGAATATTCAAGGTTGATTTCTTTTAGGATTGACTGGTTTGATCTCCTTGCTGTCCAAGGGACTCTCAAGAGTCTTCGCCAGCACCACAATTTGAAGGCATCAGTTCTTTGGTGCTCAGCCTTTTTTTATTGTCCAGCTCTTACATCTGTACATGACTACTGGGAAAACCATAGCTTTGTCTATGCAGACCTTTGTAGGCAAAGTGATGTCTCTGCTTTTTAATACACTGTCTAGATTTGAGATTGCTTTTCTTCCAAGGAGCAAACATCTTTTAATTTCATGACTGCAGTCTCTGTCCACAGTGATTTTGGTACCCAAGAAAATAAAGTCTGTCACTGTTTCCATTGTTTCCCCATCTCTTTGCCATGAAGTGATGGAACTGGATGCCTTGATTTTAGTTTTTTGAATGTTGAGGTTTAAGCCAGCTTTTTCACTCTCCTCTTTCACCTTCATCAAGAGGCTCTTTAATTCCTCTTTGCTTTCTGCTATAAAAGCAGTGTCATTTGCATATCTGAGGTTATTGATATTTTTCCCCTCTATCTTGATTCCAGCTTGTGCTTTGCCCAGCCTGGCATTTCACGTGATGTACTCTGCATATAAGTTAAATTAGCAGGTTGACATTATACAGCCTTGACGTACACCTTTCCCAATTTGGAATCAGTCTGTTGTTCCATGTCTGGTTCTAACTGTTGCTCCTTGACCTTGACCTTGATTCCCACAGTTACTGGTTTTTACTTAGCCTCTTTTTAATCTTAATGTTAACTTGTTTTGTAATGATAAGTTATCTGGTTTTAAAAGTCAGTGTTCATTCACTCATCAGCCACTTAATTCATCCCCTGCCGTATCCTGGGCACTGCTCTAGGTGTCTCATCAGAAACAGATGCTAACTGTTATCAGATATCTTTTGGCAGCTGTTGAGATGATCACATATTAATAGAGTTCCTGATGTTGAGCAGTTCTTACATTCCTAAAATGATCTTGGCTTTGTTGTTCAATCGTGTCTTTGCTTGCTCATAGATAATTATTTGTCCCCTGCAAAACTATATTCACTTTGCTGATATTTTCAAATGGAAGTTTATATCTGTGTTCCAGTGAAATTAACCTGGAATGTCTGTGCTCCTCCCACACACGGGGCTCAGCTCGCCACCCCACCCTGGGAAGCCCCAGGAGTCTCAGCGGTGTCCCAGAGCTGAGGTCTGTCCCTCTGTGCTTGCTCGAGTTTTGTCCATGGGAGGCAGGGCAGGGCGGCTGTCTGGAGTGTACTGTCCTGCGACAAGGCCTCCTACTCCCCTGATTTGTGCAAGTGGCCTTGGCTGCGGGTGTCTGAAGACGATCCCGGCCTCTCGGGCCTGGTGGGCCGTATCAGGACCTGTCAACAGAAAACCCCCAATCGGGTCCCTGCCCACATGTCCCCTCTTCACAGGGGTGTTGCCTGTCTGCTGGCTACACTGGTCCTCCATGCAGCCATCACCCACCAGTCTCCGACCCGACTATTCTCTTTGTGATGTCAATCGCCATGAAGGATGCAGGAACTGTAGGGTGAAATTTGTCGTATTCTAGGGTGTATCTTTGGGTTGACTTTTGGTTGCTGGAGGCACAACTAACATTGAGTCCCAGCTTGAGCCCAGTCTCACCAAGACGTCTGCATCCGTGCTCCTGCCCCAAGGGTGTGTGGGACCCCACTTCCTGTATCTGAATGTGCCTTGCTCTTCCTGGCCTTGGGCACACTCCTTATGTTCACTGTTAATTCTGTGAGGGTCGTTTCCTGCTGAGATCGCTGACATTCTGGCTGCTTCCAGTTACAGGTCTTACTTCTTCTCCAGCTCACATGCCAACCAGGAAATCCACTGGGGTTCCCATCGCCCAGTCACGGCCTTTTGGGATTAATGGTTAATTTGGCTGTGATTGTTTTATCTGGTATCTTTGGAGCTGTGGTCTGAATTTAGAAGTCCAAATATATAAAAATGAAACTAGAGCCGAACTTGTAAGAAAAGATTGGATCAATAGGCTCCATAGAAAAATGATAAATATTTTAGAAGACATTTAAAATGGTGGATTCCACTAGTTAATAGAGGGATGGAAAGGAAAAGCAAAATAATTTAATAATCCTAATGGGTGTTGCCAGCTATGATTGTGGAGAGAGAAAAATACTTTAAACGTGTATTTTTAAACTTAGGTTCATTCGCTTCCACTGCCTGTATCATGGGAGGCAATTGTAAAACATACAGCAAGTGAACTTTAGAACCTTGTATCCTTTGAAATTTACTTAAGGTACATCTGCTCAGAGCAGTCTGTGCGTGAGACCCATCCAGAGAGAGTTTGTTAAATATTGGTGCTGGGTCTGCCCCAGACCCATGGGTCAGTCTTTGGGCAGGATGCTGGGGTAGATGTGTTTAAAACATTCCCAGGTGATTCAGAGGCACAGCCAGAAACGCAGGCCCAGGGCCCTCATGCTTGGGAAGGAAGGAACCTGTCCACTCTCTCCATCCTCCTGGACCTGGCTCATTTGGGTGGGGATGGGGAGCTCTGCTCTTGAGGCAGACCTAAAGCATCATCCTGACCAACAGTGCGCACCCCGTCCTGCGCTGTGTCCCAGGAACGGCATCTTCGTCCTGCTGCTGTGCAGGCAGTGTGTCGGCCCAGCCTGCTGTGTCGGGGGTGGGGCAGGGCTGTGTCCTGTGGGCCCCTCCACCCTATGCGCTTACCCAGGGCACTCCCCGCTCGCCCAAGGTGAGAGCATCCTAACTGTGTTGTTTTTTTTTTTTTTCACAAGAAATGCCTGCACACACCTTTTTAATCTCTGAGCTCCCGAGAAATCTAAATAGCAAATACAGGATTGTAAAGAGGCTAAGGGAATGTGAGATGTAATGAAAATGGCATAAAAGGATGTTAGTAACTTTGTCATTGAGGATTTATCAGTTGCCTCTTTAAATGTGGGCACTGCGGCCATAGAGATGCCATGGGTGGAAAGCGTGGCCCTCCTGGGAATGTCTTCTCTAGATTTAAATTCCTCTGCGTGCTCGATTCCAGTTTTCTCTGCCTGGCACCTCTGGTCTGATTTTCTGAGAGTACTCCCAGAGTCATCTGTCCTCTTTACAAAATTTTGGGCCACAGGTTTTCTTGCCTCGATGGCAGGACTCAGTAGGAGGCTTGGCAGTTTTCCAGAATTCTGTTTCCATGGAACTTCTAGGTCAGGTGGGCAGCTTGGAGCCCAGGAGTTTGCCTTGCCCCCTCCTATTAGCGTTTTCTTACTCTATTTAGATGCTGCAATGTTGGGCACATATGTATGTGATTGCTGTAATCCCTTGATGAGTTGACCACTTTATCATCATATAGTGACCATTTTTGTCACTTGTTACAGTTATTTGCTTAAAGTCTATTCGGCCTGCTACAAGTACAAATACCCCTGCTCTCTTTTGATTTCTATTTTTGTGGAATATCTTTTTCTGTTCCTTCACTTTGAGCCTCTGTATGTCTTTACAGGTGAAGTGAATCTCTTGTAGGGGGCAGATACCTGAGTCTTGCTTTATCTATCCCACCCATTCTATGCCTTTCCCCACCCCCCAGTTTTACTGAGATGTAATTGACATATAGCACTGTGTACTTTTAAGGTGTACAGCATAATGACTTGACTTAAATATATTGTGAGATAATTGCCAGAACAGGTTAGCTAACATCCATCATCTCATATAGATAGAAAAAAAGAAGGAAATCTTTTCCTTGTTGATGAGAACTCTTAGGGTCTACTCTCCTAACAGCTGTCATATATAATATACACTGTTCACTGTAGTCATCACTGAACATCATATTTCCAGTATTTATTTGTCTGATAACTGGAATTTGGTGCCTCCAGTTCGCTCTCCCCTCACCCCCTATCATACAGGACTTGTCTTTCTCTTGTCTTTTTGATTGGGGAATTTAATCCATTTACATGTAGAATAATTGTGCTGTTTCAAATCGTAAAAGATGATGCTGTTAAAGTGCTGCTCTCAATATGCCAGCAAATTTGGAAAACTTAGCAGTGGCCACAGGACTGGAAAAGATTAGTTTTCATTCCAATCCCAAAGAAAAGAAAGAAAGTGAAATTGCTCAGTTGTGTCTGACTCTTTGCGACCCCATGGACTGTAGCCCGCCAGGCTCCTCCATCCATGGGATTCTCCAGGTAAGAATACTGGAGTGGGCTGCCATTTCCTTCTCCAGAGTATCTTCCTGAACCAGGGATCGAACCCAGATCTCCTGCATTGTAGGCAGATGCTTTACCATCTGAGCCACCGGGGAAGTCAGTCCCAAAGAAGGGCAATGCCAAAGAATGTTCAAACTACCGCACAATTGTACTCATTTCACATACTAGCAAAGTAATGCTCAAAATCCTTCAAGCTAGGCTTCAATAGTACATGAACCAAGAACTTCTAGGTGTACAAGCTGGGTTTAGAAAAGACACAGGAACCGGGGTCAAATTGCCAACATCCATTGGATCATAGAAAAAACAAGAGAATTTATTGGTTATGCCAAAGCCTTTGACTGTGTGGATCACAACAAATTGTGGAAAATTCTTCAAAAGATGTGAATACCAGCCCACCTTACCTGCCTCCTGAGAAACCTATATGCAGATCAAGAAGCAATAGTTAGAACTGGACATGGAACAATGGACTGGCTCCTAATTGAGAAAGGAGTTCATCAAGGGTGTATATCGTCACCCTGCTTATTTACCTTATATGCAGAGTACATCATGCCAAATGCCAGGCTGGATGAAGTACAAGCTGGAATCAAGATTTCCAGGAGAAATATCAATAATCTCAGATATGCAGATGACACCACCCTTATGGCAGAAAGTGAAGAGGAATTAAAGAATCTCTTGATGAAGGTAAGAGGAGAGTGAAAAAGCTGGCTTAAAACTCAAAATTCAAAAAACTAAGATCATGCCATCCAGTCCCATCACTTCATGGCAAATAGAAGGGGAAACAAGGGAAACAGTGACAGACTTTATATTCTGGACTCCAAAATCACTGTGGATGCAGATGGCAATCACGAAATTAAAAGACGCTTGCTCCTTGGAAGAAAAGCTATGACCAACCTAGAAAGCATTTTAAAAAGCAGAGACATCACTTGGCCAACAAATATGTGTATAGTCAAAGCTCTGGTTTTTCCAGTGGTCATGTATGGATGTGAGAGTTGGATCATGAAGAAAGCTGAGCACCGAAGAATAATTCTGTCAAACTGTGGTGTTGGAGAAGACTCTCGAGAGTCCCTTGGACAGCAAGGAAATCAAACCAGTCTACCCTAAAGGAAATCAGCCCTGCATGTTCACTGGAAGGACTGATGCCGAAGCTGAAGCTCTAATACTTTGGCCACCTGATGCAAAGAGCTGACTCATTTGAAAAGACCCTGATGCTTGGAAAGATTGAAGGCAGGAGGAGAAGGGGGCGACAGAGGATGGGATGGTTGGACGATGTCACGGATTCAATGGACATGAGTTTGAGCAAGCTCTGGGAGTTGGAGAGGGACAGGGAAGCCTGATGTGCTGCAGCCCATGAGGTCTAAAAGAGTCGGACACGACTGAGCAACTGGACAACAACAACAAAGTACTTACTAATGCCACCCTGTTGGTTTTCTGACTTTTTGTAGTTCCTGTGTTCCTTTTTTCTTAATCTTTTTTGCCTGCCTCTGTGAATTCATGTCTTTCCTTAGTGGTATGCCTTGGTCCTCTTCTCTTTATCCTTTGTGTATCTATTGTAGGTTTTTGCTTTGTGGTTATTCTGAAACTTACATAAAACATCTTGCAGATATAACAGTCTATTTTACACTGATAACAGGTTAACATCAGTTGTATACAAAAATTCTATGCTTTTACTCCCCCTTCATATGTTTTTACTTCCCCTTCATATGTTTTTGATGTTATGGTCTACCTCTTTTTATATTTATTTATTAGCAAAATTACTGTGGCTTTAGTTATTTTTAATACTTTTCCTCAAAGCTTCATACTAGAGTTAAGTGCTTAATACCTCCATCATACTATAACATTAGAGTATTTTGAATTTGACTGTATACTTACCTTCCCCATTATGTTGTATGTTTTCTTCTTACTAATTAGTATCCTTTTGTTGCAGCCTGAAGAGGTCCTTTCATTGTTTCTCCTAAGGCAGGTCTGGTAGTGATGAACTCCCTCAACTTTTTGTTTGTCGGGAAAGTCTCACCTCTCCTTTATTTCTGAGAGATAGCTTTGTTGAATAGAGTATTCTTTATTGGCCTTTTTTCCCCTTCATCTCTTTGAATATCTTGCCCTACCCTTTTCTGGCCTGTAAAGTTTCTCCTGGCAAATCTGCAGATTGCTTTATAGCAGGAAGTTACCAGCTGCTTTAAGAGTCTCTTCTTGTCTTTGATTTTTGGCACTTTTATTATAATACATCTTAAAGAAGATCTCCTTACGTGTGTGATAAGTTGCTTCAGTCGTGTCTGACTCTTTGAGACCCTGTGAACTGTAGCCTGCCTGGCTCCTCTATCCATGGGGATTCTCCAGACAAGAATACTGGAGTGAGTGGCCATGCCTTCCTTCATGGGATCTTCCTGACCCAGGGATCCAGCCCACGTCTCTCATGTCTCCTGCATTGGTAGGCAGGTTCTTTACCACAAGTGCTACCTGGGAAGCCCAAGATCTCCTCACGTGAAGTTTGTTTGATGAACTGTGAGCTTCAAAACTTGGATGTCCAAATGTCTTCCAGATTTTGGAAGTTCTCAGCCATTATTTCTTTAAGTAAGCTTTCTGCCTCTTTTTCCCTCCATTGCTTGCATAGGCTTACTTCACTCTCTTTTCTTCACTCTTTTCCCCCCTGGACTGGATAATTTTGAAGGTCCTGTCTGCTACTTCTCACATTCTTCTTCCGCTTGAACTGTTTTGTTGCTGATGCTCTTGTCACATTTTTCATTTCATTCACTATGTTATTCAGCTCCAGAATCTGTGTTTCTCCTTGTGAAACTTCTCAATTTTCCCCTGTATTATTTTCCCTGTATTATTGTTGAATTGTCTGTGTTTTTTTGCAGCTCATCAAATTTCCTTAAAATAGCTATTTTGGGTTCTCTATTGGCTGAATTGCAGATTTCCATGTCTTTGAAGTCAGTCACACTGGAAGTGTATGGGTGGTGCTATATTTTCTTGATTTTTCACGTTCCTCGTGCCTTACGTTGCTGTTCTCATATTTGAAGTAGCAGCATCCCCTCTAGTCTTTACTGACCGACTTGGGAGATAAATACTCCACCAGCACGCCTAGGGATCCCGAGGCTTTGTCACCTCTTTTGGATGCACTCACTCCCTGTTTCCTGCTCCTCCCTTGCAGACTTCCTCAGCTTTGGTGCCTTCTCTGTGTCCTGCAGCTCCATGCTGGGTACTCACAGCCTCCCTCTGCCTTCCCAGGAGTGGAGCTAACGCTGAAGGTGTGGTTTCTCGCTTTGCAGACTCAGGGTGGCTTTCTGCTGGAGTTGACCAGCCGTCCATCAAAGCTCACTGTCACCACCGTGGGGATCACTCACGGGGAGCAACTAGAGAAAGCTCTCGCGCAGCAACAGAGACCCAGTGCAACAACAGCCGCAAAGGGAATAAATGGCACCGCAAACTCCATGCCCACTTTTACATTGCACTTGAAGCTTGCAGTGAACTGGGGCAGGAGGGTCCTTCTGGCTGCAAGAGGGAGAGGTCCTGCCTGGAGCAGTCAGCATCCTACACAGCAGGACGGGGCTGTGGGTGTCTCCATGGAATTCAGGAACAAGGACGTGAAGTGAGACCTGGGTGAGATACTCTGGAGGGCTAACTGGTGCAAAGAGAAATGTGACTGAATTCTGGAAAGGAGACTGGGTCATCATCATTTGCAGATGACAGCGGTCTATCAAGTCAGTCAACCCCTTAAAGTTTAAAAAATGTTAAAAAAATTTGTAAGGTGGCCAGGGACAAAATAAATACACAAAAGTCAGTATTTTTCCTATATGTCAGCAATAACCAGCTGGAAACAATGTGTATCAAGCTCTTCCTCTAGAACTGGAAACAAAAATGTAAATTTCCAAAGCATGTGTGCATTTAGTAAGAATTTATAGTAACTGTATTGAGAAGCCACAGAATTCTACCAAGAAATATAAAAGGCTTGGAAAAAGTCATGAGAGACATTGTGTTCTGCATGGAAACTCAATATAGAGATGTCACTTCTCTCAAATTAACTTGTAAGTGTAATGCAATCCCAATAAATGTTCAATGGATGTTTTGGAATTTGGTGAAGGATGTTCTCGTTTCTGTGAGGAGCTTCCCTGTGGTCCAGTGGTTAAGATTCTGCCTTCAGTGCAGGGGGTGCAAGTTTGATCCTTTACTGGGGAACTGAGATCCCACTTGCTGCGCAGTGCAGCCAAAAGAAAAACTTTTGTCTGAAAGAATAAATACACGGTCATAGCCTTTCATAAAAATGCTTGAAAGGACCAGTTTTAGGCCAGCAATGTATTCTTCACTTTCATTCCTTTAAGTAGAGAAGGAATCTCTTTAGCTAGGAGTCTGAGTTCCACATTTCCCTGTTACCTTCTCTGTTGGTGTCGTTTTGATCAGTCTTCCATGTGACAAGATGATTTTTTAATTATTTCCATCTTGGGGTCAGTCAGAAAGACCAGTCCGAAGTTGCATCTTCTCTGTTCTGTGCAGTAACCTCAGGCTTCAGCTGCAGTGAACTCACCCAGCCTTCCAAGAGCATTCCTTGTTCCTTTCCAAGGACAGTAATGTTTGTAGAAGTAGCTGACATTTAATGATCTTTTGATTTCTCTCTGCACCAGGTGCTAGGTGGTTCCATATATGCATTTCTTCTCCTGTAGAAGTTTACTCATTAGCTGTTCTCAGTTGTAGATGATATAATCGTTATAACAACAGCTGATGTCAGTAGAGCAATTTCTGTCCCTACGGAATTGCATCCATCGCTTCATTTAATTCTCACGGGAACTTATGAGATAGGTGTCATCCCCATTTCCTAAGTTTGGCAACTGAGGGACCAAAGTTACTGTGTCTGAGGTTACATAGACAGTCTCAAAGGGAGGAGGTCACCCTAGGCCTGCCTGCATCCAGTCTGGGAGTTAGCCTCTTACTATTTAGCTTCTCACCTGTGCATTCTGAAGGCTTCCTGCTTGTGTTTTCTTATCTGTAGTGGTCGCAATGAGCAGGATTTTTTTTTTTTTTTTGGCTGCCCGGGGTCTTTGTTGCTGCACCCGGGCTTTCTCTAGTGGTGAGCGGGGGCTGTTCTTCATGTTTGGTGCGGGGGCTGCTTGCTGCTGTGACTTCTCTTGCTGCCGACCACAGGTTCATGTGGGCTGCAGCGCTCCGGCTCAGCAGTTCTGTGGCCAGTGGGCTTAGGCGCTCTGCAGCATGTGGGATCTTCCGTACCAGGGATTGAACCCCTGTCCCTTGCGTTGGCAGGCAGATTCTTAACTACTGGGCCAAAAGGCCACAAGGGAAGTCCCCGTGAGCGATTTTTAACCATCGGGGGTTTTTTAACAGCATGTCCCTGACTTGGAGCAGTGGCTTTCTGTCTGCTGCCCGTGCTCAGCGGTCGTTACCTGCAGCGGTCAGGGTGTGGTAGTGCCGTTGGAGTCAGTGCTGCTGTTGTTTTTCCTGTTATTCTCTTTATTCCTTGACAGATTAGTTACAGATTTCAGCTTTTCAGTGCCACCTGTGGGTGAGTTAGAATAGTCACAGCATCTTGCTAGGGCACCGTGCCAAAGAAACAGGGCATCTGGGCCCACAGGTACCAGCTCTGGCATCAGAGCACAGAAATACAGTCCTGGCTGGTGAAAAACACTTGATGTATGTTGGTGCAACCACGTCGTACAGCTCTGTGCCGTGACGTCACACGGCTGAGGACAGACGTACCCGCTGACCCAGCAGCGCCGCTTCGCGCCGCATGCGCTGGAGGGTCTTGTGCGTGTGTGTGCTGGGACACAACGCGCAAGACGGCTCGGAGCCGTGTGGAACCACCCCGTGTCCACCAGCACTGGAGTGGATGGGGACCTCGGTGTATTCACATGGCCACGTCAGCATTCAGCAGTGCCGAGGGACAGAGGCCAGCACACACGGATACAGGAGTGTGTGTGTGTGTGTGAGAGAGAGTCCTTCCATCCACCCTGTGTACATGGAACAGGCAGGCGCGTACGCGGACAGCACAGCTGGTCACGCAGACCCGGGACTTGATCCGACAGTGGCCCCTTGGGTTTGCTGTCCTGACCCCGGCGGTGGCTGCAGGAGGCGCCGTGTCCTTCTGTCAGGTGCTATCCTGTATGTTAAAGGGTAAGCTGTTTGGTTCCAGACCGTTGTCCCGAGTGTTCACTTTGACCCACACTGGACATGAATGTGTGCTTTGCAGAGAAGTCTGATGATGGAGTGTCTCTGGGTGGACAGGACCCTCGGAATAGTCCTCCTGGGGGTCTCTGCTTTCCTCGTGTGGCTTGGATGCAGGCATTCCTTGGTTTAGGAAGAAAAGGAACTTTTGACAAGCTGTATATGAATCACTTCCTGAGGTCATGGGGGAGCGTGCTATTGAAAGCAGATGCCCACATGCTCTGATTTATTGCCCCTTCTTCGATTCATCAGGTGGGTTTCCTTAACGTGGGGCAGAGTTCTCCCAGGAGGGCCTGGGACCCCTCAGATCAGTGGCCGAGCAGAGGGCAGTGCTGTGCCTGCTCGTGCCCCTGAGAGATTCTGGCGAGACCTGCGGGTCAGGCTTTGCAGCATTATTTTAACGACATGTACTTTCTTCTCCTGAAGCCTAGTGTTGAAATGGAAAGAAACAAACCTCTCAGGTCAATGCCTTTTACGTGTATGACTTACAATAATAAATAATTACAAATTTAAAAAGTCACTATAAACACAATTAAATGCCCACACTTCTGGGGACAAGTACGTGTGGGGTAAATGCAATTAATATTCAGTCCCAGAGGTACCTGTTCCCCTGAAAGATCCCGGAAAGTCACTTCTTCCGAAGCGCGCGTGTGAAGTGCCCAGCCAAACGAGGAAATGCTGTGCCAGAGGTCCCCGCTGCCCGGCACGAGCGGAGGCAACAGTCTGCAGCCCGCGGGAGGAGGGAGCCCGCGTCACCTGCAGCGGCCCCCAGCTCAGCTCCGCGCCCAGAACCGCAGCCTTTCCGTGAAGGGCTTCAAGAGCGCATCTCATGGTGTGGGCTGTATGTGTTTTAGAAAGTGACGACAGGAAGCGACGTGTCAGGGAGGAAGGTAAACGACGCCCCTACAGGAGAACTCGTCCGCCGGAAGCCGGGCGAACGCCGCGTGGGTTGGCGCTGACCACACAGCACGCGGGTGTCGCCGGCAGGAGCGACATCTGCACCCTCTCCCGAGGCCCGGCGCCCTGCCCTTCGCGGCGGGGACATTTATGACGACCGGGGTTCGTCCAGGATTTACTGTGTGCGAGGCGCTGAGCTGCTTGCCTTATGTTATCCCATCTAATCCTGCCTGCGGGGTAAATGTTAGTATTTCCAGTTTATTGTGAGGAGACCGAGGCAGGGCAGGTCAGGCCGCGGTCCGGAGGCTGTAAAGCTGGAGGCGGGGAGGCGGGCTCGTTCCCTGCGGGGCACAGGGTCCTGACCGCCCACGTCCACCCCGAGTCCGCCCACGTCCCAGCGGGTTGTAGGCACTATTTGGGGGTAATGATACAGTTTCTGTTATTTTTTTTTCTCTTCCATTTTCAAAAATTAAGCATATTTCATATGACTAATTCCTGTGTGGTGAGTACAGTGGTGGATTCTCAGATTTTACTGTACATATTAAAAGTCTATAAAACTGGGGTTTATAATGGTTGCGTTTGTCTGGAAAGTTGCTGATACAGCAGAACGAGCTGTGTATAAATCAGAGCCTGTCGTCAGTGGGGGTGCTTTTTAAAGCACAGAGTCAGTCTTGACTTACCCACTCTACCTGCTGCTTTAGGTGAAAGCTTGGAAAATGCCAGAGTTTTGATATTTTGCAGCAATAGGAAAAGCCTCTCCCAGCTATCATGATCCTAGCCCCAAAGCCTCTTGTTTTAAAAGTCCCTAACCTCTCAAAAGTGAGACTGTGAACTTCAGGCTGTGTGTGTGCCCTCTGCCACTTGGTGCCGGCACAGATTCCTGAGGGGCTTGGACAGCCCCGCAGTGTGCCTGTCCCAGGCGGGGCTCGCCGGTCTCATAAGACGCTGTGCACGCTAGTCTCCATCCTGAGTTCTCTGCTCTGGACAGTTTTGTGTTAGAGGCAGTACGATGCCAGATACATAGGAGTTACTTCACATCATTATGAGTGGGTTTAACTAGAATTTTAAACGTCTCAACTAAGTCAGTCGTCAGTATGGTCACTATAATAAAGTTCAGTTTAGTACAGTCGATCAGTCCGACTCTTTGCAACCCCATGGACTGCAGCGCGCCAGGCCTCCCTGTCCATCACCAACTCCCGGAGTTTACTCAAAATCATCTCCATCGAGATGGTGATGCCATTCAATCATCTCATCCTCTGTCATCCCCTTCCCCTCCTGCCTTCAATCTTTCCCAGCATCAGGATCTTTTCCAATGAGTCAGTTCTTCGCATCAGGTGGCCAAAGTATTGGAGCTTCAACTCCAATATTCAGAACTGAATTCCTTTAGGATGGACCGGTTGGATCTCCTTGCAGTCCAAGGGACTCTCAAGAGTCTTCTCCAATACCACAGTTCAAAAGCATCAGTTCTTCTGTGCTCAGCTTTCTTTATAGTCTGACTCTCACATCCATACGTGACTACTGGAAAAACCATAGCCTCGACTAGACGGACCTTTGTTGGCAAAATAATGTCTCTGCTTTTTAATATGCTGTCTAAGTTGGTCATATCTATTTTCTTCCAAGGAGCAAACATCTTTTAATTTCATGGCTGCAGTCACCATCTGCAGTGATTTTGGAGCCCAAGAAAATAAAGTCTGTCACTGTTTCTATTGTTTCCCCATCTATTTGCCATAAAGTGATGGCACTGGAAGCCGTGATCTTGGTGTTTTGAATGTTGAGTTTTAAGCCAACTTCTTCACTCTGCTTTCACTTTCATTAAGAGGCTCTTCAGTTCCCTTTTGCTTTCTGCCGTAAAGGTGGTGTCATCTGCATGTCTGAGGTTATTAATATTTCTCCTGGCAAGCTTGATTCCAGCTTGTGTTTCATCTAGCCTGGCATTTTGCATGATGTATTTTGCATATAAATTAAATAAGCAGAGTGACAACATACAGCCTTGACGTACTCCTTTCCTAATTTGGAACCAGTCCGTTGTTCCATGTCCAGTTCTAACTGTTGCTTCTTGACATGCATACAGATTTCTCAGAAGGCAGGTAAGGTGGCCTGGTATTCGCATCTCTTGAAGAATTTTCCACAATTTGTTGTGATCCACACAGACAAAGGCTCTAGTGTAGTCGATAAAGCTGAAGTAGATGTTTTTCTGGAACTCTCTCGCTTTTTCAATGATCCAGTGGATGTTGGCAGTTTGATCTCTGGTTCCTCTGCCTTTTCTAAATTCAGCTTGAACATCTGGAAGTTCTCAGTTCATGTACTGTTGAAGCCTGGCTTGGAGAATTTTGAGCATTACTTTGCTAGCATGTGAGATGAATGCAATTGTGCGGTAGTTTGAGCATTCTTTGGCATTGCCTTTCTTTGGGAGTGGAATGAAAACTGACCTTTTCCAGTCGTGTGGCCACTGCTGAGTTTTCCAGATTTGCTGGCATATTGATTGTAGCACTTTCACAGCATCATCTTTTAGGATTTGAAGTAGCTCAGCTGGAATTCCATTGCCTCCACTAGCTTTGTTCATAGTTATGCTTCCTAAGGCCCACTTGACTTCAGGCTTCAGGATGTCTGGCTCTAGTTGAGTGATGATACCATCGTGGTTATCTGGGTCATGAAGATCTTTTTTGTATAGTTCATAATAAAGTAGTCAGTATGATAAGGACAGCACATTTTTTCCCAGGAAGTAATTTATCATTGTATTGATTCATATTAGTCACTTAGCATTTTAATTCAAAAGCACTTTAATAGCCACTACCTTTTTTGTTTTTAATTGAAGTTATTTTGAGATAACTAATTTCAAATGTAGTTGTAAGAGATAACAGAGACCCCGGGGACTCCTGACTCAGTTCTCCCCGCTGATGACATCTGACGAAGCTGAGTGCAGTGTTGCACCCAGGATGCAGACCTTGATGCCGTCAGGATACAGGACATCTCCAGCATCCCAAGGATCCCCCTTGTTGCCCTTTTATAACCACACCCACCCTCTGCCTTCCACCCCCCCCCCCCCCCGCCCCCGTCCCGAACCCCTGGCAACTGCTCATCGTTCTCCATTTCTATAGTGTTAGCATTTTAGACTTTATGGAAATGGAATCACGCAGCATGTATATTTTGAGACTGGCTTTTTTTCACTCAGCATAACTCTTTAACTCTTTAGCAGGCCCATCCAGGTTGTTGTATGAATCAGCAGTTTGTTCCTTTTTTCTTGCAAAGTAGTATTCTGTGATATGGATGTAGCATAGTTTATGCATTCACTCCCTGAAGGGCATCTGGGTTGTGTCCAGTTTTTGACTGCTCTGAGTGAAGCTTCCATGTGGAATGAAGCTTCCGTAAACATACCTACACAGGTTTTTGTGTCAACATGTCTTCACTTCTCCGGGATCAGTGCCCAGGAGTACAGTTGCTGGCTTGCATGGCACTTGCACGGTTAGTTTTAAAGACCTGGTCAAACTGTTTGCAGAGCAGCTGAACCGTTTTTCATTCCCACCAGCCGTGAGTGAGGGGTCCAGTTTCTCTGTATTCTTCCCAGCGTTTGATGTGGTCAGTGTGTTTTGTTTTAGCCATTCTGATAGGTGTGGAATCACATCTCATTGTGTTTCTAACTTGCACTTCCTTGATGGGTAACGATTTTGAGTATCTTTCACGTGCTCTTTGGCCGTCTGTGTGTCCTCTTTGGTGAAATGTCTGTTCTTTTGTCCATTTGCTAACTTGATTGTTTGCTTTTTTGCTGTTGATGTCTGGGAGTTTTTACACCCTGGGTCCTAAACCTTTGCCAGGTCTGTGATTTGAACGCATATCCTCTCGCTGTCTAGTTTGTCTTGCATGCTGTCAGCAGGGTGTTTTGCCCATGGGCAGTTTTTAATGGTGACAGAGCCCATTTATCAGTTTTTCCTTCAACTGATCATGCTTTTGGTGTAAAATCAGAACTGTTTATTTACCTGACTGTAAATCCCAAGGACTCTCTTCTAGGTTTTTTCCTCTAGAAGTTTTATGGTTTTATGTTTTACATTTAAGCCCACGGTCCGTTTCAGGGTAGTTTCTGTGTAAGACGTGAGACTCGGGTCAGGGCTCCGTCGGCCCGTGTGTCCAGTTGGTTTTATGTTTTACATTTAAGCCCACGGTCCGTTTCAGGGCAGTTTCTGTGTGAGATGAGACTCGGGTCAGGGCTCCTTTGGCCCGTGTGTCCAGTTGGTTTTATGTTTCACATTTAAGCCCACGGTCCGTTTCAGGGCAGTTTCTGTGTGAGATGAGACTCGGGTCAGGGCTCCTTTGGCCCGTGTGTCCAGTTGGTTTTATGTTTCACATTTGAGCCCACGGTCCGTTTCAGGGCAGTTTCTGTGTGAGATGAGACTCGGGTCAGGGCTCCTTTGGCCCGTGTGTCCAGTTGGTTTTATGTTTCACATTTGAGCCCACGGTCCGTTTCAGGGCAGTTTCTGTGTGAGATGAGACTCGGGTCAGGGCTCCGTTGGCTCGTGTGTCCAGGTGCTGCAGTGCTGTGTGTTGGAAGTCTGCTTCTCCCCGCTGGCTTGCTGTAGCACCTTTGTCAGAAATCAGGTGGGTATGTTTGTGAGGAGGACCTGGGTTCTCTGCTCTGTCCCCTGGATCTGTGTGTCCACCCTGCCCTGACCACACCATCCCGAGTGCTAGCGCTCTGTGGTAAGTCCTGAGATCTGGTAGCCTGATGCTTCCCGCTAATTTCTTCTTTTTCAAAATGTTTCATCCATGCTAGATCCTGTGCTTTTCTGTATAAGTTTTAGGACAATCTTGTCCACATCTACAAACCATTTGGCCACTGTGGTAGGAATTGTATTAAACCTGTGTATAAATTTGGGGAGAATTGACATCTTTACTGTGTTAATCTTGCAGTTGATGGACAAGGTTTGGCTCTCTCTTTGTAGACCTCCTTTGATTTATTTTATCCACGTTGTGTAGTTTTCAGTACACAGATTCTATATGTATTTTGTTAGATTTACGAATAGTACTTCTGTTTTCTGAGTGATTATAGATGGCAGTGTATTTTAAATTTTGGTAGCCGTGTGTTCATTGCCAGCAAATAGAAACAGCTGATTTTTGTATGTTTATCTTGTATCCCGCAACCTTGCAGAACTCACTCACTAGTTCTGTGGGCTTTGCCTTTTGTTTGTAGTCCTATTTGTTTAGTGCTACTGTGTGCCAGGCATTGTGTTAAGGCTTTCCACGTGTTTGCTAAAGGCCAGAACACAGTGGAGCTCAGATCTTGACTCATAAATCTCTTACTCACTTCATATGTTCATTTGGCAAGCATTTAAGGAGCACTTACATGGACCAGACGTAGGTTCCTGCCCTCTGGGGTCTTGATCTGAAACCGGATTAGAAGTGACACGAGCAGTTATGTGTCACTTCGTTAAACAAGTTTAGAAATAAAAGAAGTTGATCAGTTATAAGTTAATGCATCTGACTCATGCTGTCCGTGGGTAAAGCAGGGGCATGTAGTCAGCCTGTGTGGAGTGGGAGCATTTGGGGGGGGGGTTCCTAAAGAGTGTTGATTTCCCCAGGAAAGGTCCCCAAGCCAAAATACCTGTTGGTTCTTGAGATTCAGAGATGTCAGTGGTAAAGTCTCGTACGAAGAGAATCCTATGTATTGCTTGTGTCGAAGAGCCTAAGAACCCCTGGCCAGAACTGAGTGAAGGTCTCCGGTTGCCTCCCTCCTCCCCTGCTTCAGCAGTGGCCGTGTGAGCCGCTCTCCCACTGACCCTGCCCTGGGGCCCCAGGCTGGCCAGCCCAGGGCAGCGGGCCCGGGCCTCACTGCTGCCCTGTGGTGGCCCGGCCACCCCCCCCCCCCCCGCCCCCGTCCGCACACTCTGACTCCTCCCTCTGCGGTGATCCTCCCCTCCCCTCCCCTCCCCTCCCGTCCCCTCCTCTGCTGGCCGGGCAGGCGGGGCTGCAGCCCTGTGAAGTGGGGGGTGGGGCCCTCAGGGAGTGACATGCACCCTGGGGCCCCCTTTCCTTTGGGGACCGCCCTCTGTGTCCCTGTCTGAGCTCTTGTAACAAGAACAGCTGTAGGTTTCTGGTCAGTTGGGAGGTGAAGGTCTTGCTGTACCAGCCCTCACGGGGCGCTGCGGGCCGAGCCGCGGGGTCACAGGCATGAAGCCCTGTCTGCAGGCCGGCGGGTCCCGCACCCATGCCCTCTGTGCTCAGGAGTGAGCGTGCTCCTCTCCCTTCACACTCCTCCCAGGAGAAGCTGCTCGTCTTCGAGTCGGCCTGGAAGAAGGAGAAGGACATCGTCTCCAAGGAGATAGAGAAGCTCCGGGTGTCCATCCAGACCCTGTGCCGGAGCGCCCTCCCCCTGGGCAAGATCATGGACTACATCCAGGAGGACGTGGACGCCATGCAGAACGAGCTGCAGCTGTGGCACAGCGAGAGCCAGCAGCATGCCGAGGCCCTGCAGCTGGAGCAGAGGTGGGGGGAGGGGGGCGGGGGAGGGGCGGGGGGGGGGGGGGAAACACAGCCCAGGGCAGCCAGCGGAGACCCTGCAGCAGAGCAGAGGTGGGGGGAGGGGGGCGGGGGAGGGGCGGGGGGGGAGGGGGGAGGGGGGGAAACACAGCCCAGGGCAGCCAGCAGAGACCCTGCAGCAGGAGCAGAGGTGGGGGGGAGGGGGACGGGGGGAGGGGGAGGGGGGAACACAGCCCAGGGCAGCCAGCAGAGACCCTGCAGCTGGAGCAGAGGTGGGGGGAGGGGGGCGGGGGAGGGGCGGGGGGGAGGGGGGGAAACACAGCCCAGGGCAGCCAGCGGAGACCCTGCAGCAGAGCAGAGGTGGGGGGAGGGGGGGCGGGGGAGGGGCGGGGGGGGGGAGGGGGGAAACACAGCCCAGGGCAGCCAGCGGAGACCCTGCAGCAGAGCAGAGGTGGGGGGAGGGGGGGGCGGGGGAGGGGGGGGGGGGGGAGGGGGGAAACACAGCCCAGGGCAGCCAGCGGAGACCCTGCAGCAGAGCAGAGGTGGGGGGAGGGGGGGGGGGGGGGGGGAGGGGGGGAAACACAGCCCAGGGCAGCCAGCAGAGACCCTGCAGCAGGAGCAGAGGTGGGGGGGAGGGGGACGGGGGGAGGGGGGAACACAGCCCAGGGCAGCCAGCAGAGACCCTGCAGCAGGAGCAGAGGTGGGGGGGAGGGGGACGGGGGGAGGGGGAGGGGGGAACACAGCCCAGGGCAGCCAGCGGAGACCCTGCAGCAGAGCAGAGGTGGGGGGGGGGGCGGGGGGGGGGTGGGGGAGGGAGGGGGAAACACAGCCCAGGGGGAGACCTCTGGAGAACCGAGCCCTCTCAACCCTCTTTCTTACCTCCTCCCCCAAGGAAAGTACATTGCTTCTTCATTCACAGCATAATGTGCATTTCTCCGTAGCAGCTAGAAAAGAGCTGCTCTTGGTGTTCAGAAACACGAGATTTAGACATTTAAAACTTTGCAGTTTGGATACCATGTTTATCATGTGTCTTATCAAATCCCCAAAGTTTTGTGACTGTAATTTGAAAGTATTTTAAATTTTTTACTTGAGAAAAGTACATTTATATTTTTATCCTTTTTGAAATTATTTTCCCCCTTTGGATACAATGATTAATTTACTTTTGTTACCTCCCTTTGTTTTAATTAAGAAGCCAGTGTAGAGACTTCCCTGGTGGTCCAGTGGTTAAGACGCCACACTCCCAACTCAGGGGCCCTGGGTTCAGTCCCCGGTCGGGGAACTAAGATCCCCGCATGCTGCACGACGATGATGCAGCCAAAAAGAAAAGCATCAGATGGGAAAGGAGAGGGGTCCTCATGAGCCCCGGCTTGTGTCCCGGCAGCATCACGGACAGCGCCGTGGAGCCCCTGAAGGCGGAGCTGGCGGAGCTGGAGCAGCTGGTCAGGGACCAGCAGGACAAGATCTGTGCCGTGAAGGCCAACATCCTGAAGAACGAGGAGAAGATCCAGAAGATGGTGTACAGCATCAACCTGAGTTCCAGGAGGTGAGGGCTCAAAGCTGCAGAGACTCCAGGGGGTCCCTCAACTTGCACGTAAGGAGAAGGCTGGCACTTCGCTCCCCATGCGAGGTTTCAGTCTGAAGGCAGCCGTGAGCAGCTCACAATGTCATCCTCCTGGTTTTCAGAGCTTTACCACCTTAGGCACATTTGGTGTAGGCGAGACCGTGTTTCCCTGCCTTCCTCCACTGGAAACTTGCTAGTTATAAGCGAGCGGCTCTTGCAGACGCCGCCGGTGTGAGACGTTTCTCTGCAAGCCTGGTCTCTGCTGTCGGCTGTTGGGTTCTGTGCCAGTCTGTCCAGCAGGCGAGCGGTGCTGGGACCGCCCGGGACACGGGAGTCCGAGACGGCCAACTCCGAGCCTGCTGACAGGACTGCTGGAGCCCCAAGTGAAGGCTGGCTGCACATTTTGACAGGAGCCTTATAAATGCAGTGAGGCCTGAAAAGCAAAGACTTATATTTTTAGCTCACTCCCACTTGCAAAGAGTTCATTTCAGCCCGTGTCTTTATAAAGTACCCACAAACTCTAGTTTTTAACCTCTCTGTCATTGCGTGTACCTTAACACAATTTTCTTTTTGCTCCTTATTATGTTTTGCTTATTTTTCCAACCCTTAAAGTTCATACATTTAAAAAGGAGATTTGACTGCGGCCTTCGCAGGCATCGTCTGACCTGAGATTGTCATAGGCCACATCCTCACTTTCTTCAACATCGAACCCCTGGGCTTCCCTGCGAGCACATCAGTGCAGCTGCGGGATCCCTCATCCTCTCTAGAAGCGAAGCTTGCTCTTCAAGCCAATGGCCCAGGCCTGTTCCTTTGCCCAGGTGTAAGCACCTGTGCGCCTCAAAGACAGGTGGTTAGGAAAAGCCTCCAGAAGGAAGACTTAAAAGGTTGCACAGATTTGCAAAATTTTTTGATGTTACCATTTTTTTAGAAATTTTTTTTAAAGCAAAAGTTGTTTTTTTTTAAACACAGTTTATATTTAGTTTTTCACTACATATAATATTGTAAATACTGAAGTCTTATATTTGTGTATAAAGGATTTCACTGTTTGGAGACATACTTATGGGTCTTAAAGTCTGGGTCCTGACACTTGTATTCTAGATACTGTTATTTATGATGTAACCCAAGCAGTGTCATTTTAAATGTTAGAATTTCTTCAGCAAGTTTTGTTTCTTTAAAAGATTAGCACAGTTAAGTTTTTCCTTAGTGTAATTTCCAAAATAAATCTGTTACAAAGGTCGTTCTGTGATTTTTGAAGTGAAGTTCAAGATTGGATTATTAAGACGTGCCATTGTGAAACATTGGTCTTTTTCTCCTTTCTGTAGCTAACCATAAAATTCTGTCTGCTGAGATGACACTAAATATTAACAGGTCATTGGAGGAGGGGAGGTGTACCAGTTACCCAGGTCTTCCTCTGTCCACAGTCTCTCTCCCACTGACTCAAGTGACAGCCACCACCCCAGAGGGACCCTGTTTTGGGTCAGGTTAAGAAGTCTGCCTTTTATGAATTTGTATGTAAGACTAGAGTTTTTGTGTTGCAAAAAAATCACACACATTGTATGTGAGTCAAATTTTGTATG
The DNA here is from genome assembly GCF_910594005.1 of Cervus elaphus. Lineage (NCBI taxonomy): Eukaryota > Metazoa > Chordata > Mammalia > Artiodactyla > Cervidae > Cervus > Cervus elaphus. The sequence goes on from NC_057834.1 coordinate 137,558,799, forward strand.
AAATAGTCTCTCAAATTGTATCATAAAATTTATTTTTCTTTTATACATAAATCATTAAAAACAATCACCTGTTTTTTCCTATCAGTGTATGGGGTTGTGCAGTTCAGTTCACACCTGGAAAAAAGCATTTGGATTTTTAAAACTTCAGCATGTGTGCGGTTTGTTTTTCTGTGAAGACAGTTCAAGGAAATTTATATTTTCACTCATGACACCCCTTTTCTGTATAAATTGGAGTCTTACATAAGGCAGGTAAACACTTTTCAGGAATTTTAAGATCATTCATGAAGTCCTAGGAAGTTGCTGCATGTGGTTATGGCTGTACCTCGACACAGATTAATAAATCCTGTTATCTATGATTTCGATAAAATATGCAAATGAGATTATTAAATGTTTTCCTCTGTTTTGGCGTGTTAAGTTTTCCGGAAGCACTGGAGTCATACTTTAGATGTTTTAATTAAAAACAATTGAGCTGATTGAACTGACACATTTATGTTTAAAGGAAATACAGCAACCTTTGAAAAAATAACTTGGAGACTAAAATTCAAGCTTTCTGCTTTGATATTCATACTGATTTTTCTTCTCAATAAGCAACTTGAAAACTAGTAACTGGAATCTAGGAAGAGAGGTGGTGGTCTTTAGTGACAGAGTAAGTGGAGTTGGGGGCTTGGGGGGTCTGGAGTCCTCAGTCTGTCGACAGGTGCCCCTGAAGTGTTCCTGGACTACTTCTCCAAGCCGCCCTGAACTGGCTGGGATGTGTCTTCTGCTGACGTGTGCAGCGTGGGGGGACTTGAGTGAGAGGAGGGGTGGCTAGACCTCTCCCAGCTTTTGAATAAACAGCGCGGTGTCCCCAGGCACAGGCTTAGGGTGACCAACCCACTTGAGCTCCCACAAAAACCAGGTTCAGAATGAGACTGCCTTTGGATGTATCTTCCCTGAAAGTTTATAAAAACAATCAAAAAAGGAATAAAGATATTCAGTTTCTCCTTTTTCCTAAAAAAAAAAAAAGGATGATATTGCCCGTAGGACCCTGTGCTCAGGCGGCCCACCCTGAAGGGTTTCTGCACAGACTGGACTCCCCTCCCAGCCCCAGGATCCTCCACCCACTCGCAGGGAGGCAGAGACAGGTCGCCTCATTCCTCATGGCCCCCTGCGTCCTCCGCCCTGCCAGGAGCCCACGGGCCAGAAAAGCAGGTGTGTGAGTCCCAGGGCTGCCGAGACAGGAGGAAGCCCCCAGCGCGTCCACTCCCTGAGCGAGCTCACCTCTGTCCCATGATGCTCTTTATTAATAAAAAGGCTGCGTGTTTTTCTAAAAAGTGTCTTGGCAAGCACAGTTTAACACAGGCTTTACCGGCGGGTGGAAGGAAGCTCCTGAAAGAACCCCCTTCTGGTTATGTGTGTTTCCATGGATGGAAGTTGAAGAGGACCTTGTTTTTTTTAATTCATTGACAGAAATGATATTTAAATGGCTTTTGAAGCTATAAAAACTAGTGTTTAAGTCCATATTTAGAACAGAGTTCCAGATTGATTATCAGCTTCTTGAACCGAGCAAGTTGGTCTTTCTGGTAAGAAGATGGGGTTCAGAGACTTGCCTGGTGGTCCAGTGGTTAGGACTCCACAGTTCCACTGCCGGGGGCTCAGGTTCAATCCCGAGTGGAGAAACCAAGATCCCACAAGCTGGCTGCAGGCAGATAAAGAGAGCAAATGGGGTGCAGAAAAAAGTTAAGGCTGTAATCACAGAAGGCCGTGCCGGCCAGCAAGGAGGAGTCGGCTTTGAGGACCAGCGTGGTCCAGCGTGTACCCCTCAGCCAAGGTTCCACGGCTGCTCCCCGGCGACCACTGCTGCCAGCGAGGCAGGGCAGTTTGGAGCACTCTGCAGCACCGGTTCTCAGCCACACGTTGTTGGTTAACTCATAGCATCCGCCTTGTTCCTTGGTGCACTCTTGGATTCGCCATCCAATGCTCAGAAAACGCTTTCAGCATTGTCACTGCGAGGTAACAAACCAAAAAGACACATCTCTGCCCTTTACAGTCCTCATCAAGGCCGGCCCTATTCCTGGATAACAGGCAGCAACTATAGACCTCCCTTGCTGGGCCCTGGCCTGAACACAGGTGGGGCTGGTTCCTGGGTCTGGCTCTGAACTGTAGATGGAAAGGCCCCCAACAGACCCAAAGATCGAAGCTTGGGCCTGGACACTGACTTGCTCCCATCAGTGGTCTCTGTCGGGTCTGTGGGTCATACCACAGTGTCTCGAAGCCCAGGCAAGGCTCATCATGGACAGCAAGGGGCAGATGGGCCAGTCGTTGAAGCCGGGGGTGGCCTGCCGGCCAGGGGTGCATCTTACTGGCCGCCGGGGTTATGGCCGGGATGTGCCCCCCTCCCCCTGTGGCTCCTGGACCTTTCCCCCAGCCCACTGACCGGCGGAGAAGGACCGGGGTGCACCATGCGGGGGAGTGCAGGTCCCGCTCCCGGCCAGACCCCACCTCTCCGGGTGAATTCTGCCCTCGTCAAGGTGTCTCCTCTGCTCAGGCTCTTCTTTCCCCTGAACCCCACAGGCGAGGCAGGAAACTTGGTGGGAAGGAGGCCAGGGGTCTGGGGAGAGCTCGGGACTTTGGGTCTGTGTGACCTGGACGCCTCCCACCCCACCCCTGAGCTCAGATGCCAGGACAGGGTCACCAGCCTCTCAGCATCAAGGGCTTCTGGAGAGTTCTGGCTCACACGGGGCTCCTGCCCACCCCTCCATCCTGCAGGGCAGCTGGGCCCCATCCTCAGCTTGGCAGGGGGCCCCGCATCTTCTTCCTGCCCCGTGGAGCGAACGTGCCCCCGATGCACGTTAAGCGGGACTGCTCCCTCTCCCGTGTGTGGAGTGCCGGCTGCGTGCGTTTTCCTGTGAGAGACCGGAACCGTGCTGAGAGCCGAGGCGAGTCCTGCCCAGGCCTCCGCCCGAGGACACACAAGGCTGGACGCCACAGACACGTCTCTGCCTCGGCCTGTGGCCGCTGGGGGGCCTCGGGCCTGCTCTCTGCTGGTGCCGAGGAGGGAGGTGGTCCCAAAGCCGAGCGTGGGGCCCTGTGGGGCTGAGGGTTCTCCGTAAAGTGCATCAAGCCCTCTGGCCTGGGCAGGCAGCAGCCAGCACCCTGAGCAGACGCTGGCAACCCTGCCTGGTGGACAGACAGATGGGGCCAGGCGGGCACGGGTCTCCCCAGGGCCCAGCCGTCCTCCTGGTCCTAGCCACGGAGCGTGGAGGGATGGGAGCAGGCAAGGGAGGGTGCCCACGCCCCCCCCGCAGGATGGGAGGCTGCAGACTGGACCCTTGGGCACCTCTGCCCGGGAGGTGGAGAAGGGGGCCGCGGAGGTGGGCCCGGGCACACCACAGGGCAGGGCCCGAGAGCAGGCAGGCCTGCGTGCTGGGTGGGTGCAGCGTACACGGAGCGTGCCGCCCTCGGGGACACACACCGACCTTTCTCCCCAGTCCAAACTGGAGAGGAAAGACAAAACCCCCGTGACGTTACTGAAGGAGTGTGAGCTGGTGACGCACTGTAACACTAGGAATTAAGCAGAATGGTGCTGGAATAGGACAATGTAGATTAGCCAATGAAAGAGCATAGGAACCCCCAGCCAGGCACAGAAATTCTCGGAATTTTAACTTCTAATAAATGTGGTACTTCAAAGCAGAAATAACTCAGATCATTGTCCAAATTCATGGCATTGGAACATGTGGTTCTCCATATGGCAAAGAATATTACATACAAAAATTAATTCCAAAAAATTAAAGAGTTCCAAAAATATGAGAATACCAGAAGAAAATAATCGGAGAATACGTATAGCATGTGTAAAAATGTTTACATAATATATTGATACATGCTTTATACTATTTATAAATTTATTTGTGATAATCTAGTTTGTGAGAGGCAGTGTGATACATGGGAATAAAGCCCTGGAGGAGAGCACAGGAGAGCCTGGTGGTCCAGGGGCTTAGGCTCCGTGATCCCAATGTGAGGGGCGCCGGTTGGATCCCTGGTCAGGGAACTAAGATTCCACAGGCCCCAGCAATGAGTCCGCATGCTGCAACTATGGCCCAGCACAGACAAATAAATAAATAAATATAGACATATGAAAAAGATGAGAGCATACGAAGTGCTAAACATATTTTAGGGTGAAAAAGAACTTCCTTTTTCAGAAGCCATAAATGAAAAAAATTATATTGATACTTGGCTCTGTAAGAAATAAAAACTATGTAACCAAGCAAAAGTAAAAAATGGCTCACTGGGAGAAATATTTGCAATGTCTCTAACAAAGAGTTAATATCCATAATATTCTTTAATAAGAAAAATACGTATAGCCCAGTAGAATGACAGTAGGAAGATATAAATAAGCAGTCAATTCGTGGGAGAATCCGGAAACCAACATTTGGCCTTATTCTCCAGGAATAACAGGGCAGAGAGTTTGGGAATCCAGGCTGGAGAGAGTGACCGGGAATTGGGACCCCGACAGGTCAGGGTGCCCCAGCCCTCAGTCCAGGGAGGGCTCATTTGTTAGCTGGTGACTTTGGGCAAACGGCCTACATTTCTGCCTCACTTTTTCGCCTGTGTTTGGTTGGGTTCATCCACATGGTTACTGCTTCATAGGATGTTGTCAGAGGATAAATGTGTGACTGGTTATAAGGTACAGAGATCAATGATTGGCTCTCTATAAGCGCTGACTAGTATTCATGTCATGTTGGTGATGGACAGGGAGGCCTGACATCCTGCAGTCCATGGGGTCGCAGAGAGTCGGGCACAACCAACACACACACTTTATCCTGTGAGCCTCTCCGGGGCTGGGAGTCAGGCCTTAGCGACCCATTCTGCAGATGAGAAAACCGAGGCCGTGAGAGCACAAGCCTTGGCCAGGTCTAAGTCCCAGGCATGTTGTCTGGTGGCCTCTGGGGTGAGCAGGCCTGGGCTGAGTGTCAGAGCATGAGGCTGGCTCCGGAGCCCAGCGAGGCAGGCAGCTCAGAGGGCACCGCTGGCCTTTGGGCTGAGAACACGTGGCCTGCGGGTCCCCGGGGTGCATTCCTCTTGTTTGTTCTGTCATCTGGGTGAGCACATGGCTAAGAAAGGGCGGGTGGGTGTTCTGTCTGGTGCCACGGCAAGGGCAGCCCCGGCCGCTGTGCGCACGGTGAGGGTGCTGTGACCAGCCGCAGCGGCCGCGGGTCACCCCCTGTCCGGCCTCAAAGCGGACACCAGAGCCCAGACCTTAGTGCCTGGCCCATGCGCCTGTGGGCTGGACCCACCGACCCATCAGGCACAGCGCCAGCGCTCATGGCGCTTCTAGCGGCCCAGGGAAGTGCTTTCTTATAATAAAAAATTAACTTTCAGGTCAGAGTAAATGTTTAAGTGTGTAACAGTTATATATCTGCCCTTATAGCAATGTGGTTGTAAAATAGAATTTTTAATATTTTTTTTTTTTTTGGTGGAAGAAGGGCCCCCAGAGGCTCAGCTGCCGTGGGCCCTCGTGCAGCCTGAGGCCTCCCGGCCGCTGGGACTCAGGCCGTCCCGGCCCCCGTGTGGCTGGACCCACCGCGGAGGGGACCTCACCCCCATGCCACCCGGACGCGCCCGAGAGCAGAGCGGAGCCCCGTTCTTCCGGTGGGTTTTCCATTTCCAGGGATTAGGGCTCTGAAGGAAAGCGTCTTTGGGGCAGTTTCAACACAAACACCGGGATGCACTTAAAAATAGAACTTGCAAATAGAAACCCTGAAACCATGGCTTTCAGGCAGGCATTAAGTGCATTCAGCTGGGGGCAAAATCACACCTCCCCGCCTGAACGTGGTCCCTGCAGCCCGCGGTACCAGGGAAGGAGCCTGTCCCCTTAGCGGTGGCTTCTGTGTCCCTCTGCCAGCGTGCCCGCCAGACAGGGCTTGTGGACCAGCCTCCAGCACCCACCCCCTGGAGACTCTCCTCTACCACCTGTAAAACTGCGCGCCCCTCTCAGGGTCCCCCCTATTTTGACACCTGCCAAAACACCGTTTGTGGTTTTAAAGTGAGATTCTTAGACTCCTCAGCGACAAAAGGAAAGGGTCGCAGTTTCTAAAGAGCAGCGAGGTCTCCGGGGTGAGCATTCCCCTCACTGACCCTCCAGGAGGAATCTGGCAGGGCCCTGCCCAAGAAACCCCTCTGGACCTCCAAAGCCCCCCACTGCAGACACTGGCATTGCGAGGGCCTGAGCACAGGTCAGGGGGTACAGAGTGGGCTGAAGCTGCCCGCACGAGGGATTGCTAAACCTTTCAGAACTCTGAGGTGTTGTGTTAAAAATGAAGGAAGTGGATGCTGGAAACTCACTGGATGCTGAAAACTCATCGCCGCTTAGCTTGATTATTTGATCACTTTCTGCTCTCGTCTGCACCTTTGGGGCCACCTGTCGGGTGTGTAGAGTATAGACTATCTGTACTTTGCCTGATCCGAAGGCAGCTGTCACTTTGGGCTGAGGCTGAAGTATTTACATCAGGGAAACTGGAAGATCTGACCGAGTGAGAGTGTTAATAAAGCGTGTGTATCTGCAGCCATCCCACATGGAATAGCACAAAAGGAATTGAGGCAGTTCATCCCAGTATTCAAAAATGATCATTCAGTTCAGCAGAGTAATCACTCACGTCATTGCCGAACAAGCTAGGATCCTCTGCAGAAACTGGTTGAATATCTTTCCTCTTACTCGTGAAAACAAGTGAAACTGTTAACTCGCATTCAGGCCAGAGCTACATTTGGCAATTGCAACCGTAGGTTGACTGTGAACACAAGTGTTCAGCAAAAATCCACAAAAGCATTCTATGAGACTTGATTATCGACCTATATGGCATTTATAACAAAGAGTATTGTGTATTTCATAGGGCTTCCCAGGTGGCTTAGTGGTAAAGAACCCACCTGCCTATGCAGGAGACCTGGGTTCCATCCCTGGGTCGGGAAGATCCCCTGGAGAAGGAAATGGCATCCCACTCCAGTATTCTTGCCTGGGAAATCCTGGGGACTGAGAAGCCTGGCGGGCTACAGTCCATGGCACCACAAAAGAGTCAGACATAGTGACTAAACAACATTGTATATTTTCTTATTTGTAAATTATGTGCTACACATATTTACACCACTACCATTTTGAGAATATATTGTTGCATATTGTCTCACTGATGCTATTTGTCATTCCCCTCCCTCGAATCAGGAGAGGAGAGGTCTCCCGTGTGGCCTCCGGTTCTGCCTGGGCTTCCTCAAAGTTCTGGGCCTCATCCCTGCGGAAGGCAGGGGATCTGGGCTCCAGGAAAGGTCAGAGGCTCCCACCCCTGGGCAGGTCTGCAAACCCTTCTCAGGAGCAGTGACGGCGGGGGTGGGGCTGTCTGTCCTCCCTCCCAGACCCGACCTTCCGCAGCGGGGTCTTCAGGCTGCATTTCTGCCGGGCCCCCGGGTCCTCGTAAGGGGCCGGTCTGCTGGAGCTGCAGGGGATGCAGGGGAGGCGTGCTGATTGCTTTCTAACTGACCACACCTGCCCCACTTCCCGACAAAACAGCCTCTTGAGCTCACGGCTCCTCCAGGCTCTGCTTTCTCAAACACACAGACTCAGGGACTTTGGGTGTGGGCCCCTGCCCCTGGATTTCGTGGGCACAGGGGTTCCGAGGTGCTCCCCGAGATCAGCTGGGTCTCCAGGATCAGAGGAGAGCCGGAGGACTTGGGGGCGGGGTGGGGTGGGGGCACTGTGGCCACATGGACGCCAGGGGCGGGTCCAGGCTGCCCCCACCCGGGGTCCCGCCTGTGGCATCCCGCACCTGGGAAGGCCGGGGGTGGAGGCGCAGGTCTCTGACCACCCAGTGCCCTCCCGCTGATCCTGCTTGAGTGCTGGTCCCGGGGACCAGAAGGCGGCACTGGGGGTCCTCTGTGCTCTGCTCACACGGCCACTGCTACACTTTGCCTTAACGGCCTTCACTGTTTTAGCTTTCCGCCTGGTTACTGTTTGTTTACGGACTTCCCTGCTGGCTCAGTGGTAGAGCGTCTGCCTGCCAATGCAGGGGACACAGGTTCGATCCTTGCTCCAGGAAGTCCCCACATGCTGTGGGGCAAATAAGCCCACGCATGGCAAACACTGAAGCCCGTGTGTCTACAGCCTGTGCTCCCTGACAAGACAAGCCGCTGCAGTGAGAAGCCTGTGCATCGCAACAAAGGGTAGCAACTCGACTGTCGACCTATATGGGATTTATAAAAAAGAGTATTGTACGTTTATTGGGTGGCTCAGTGGTAGAGAATCTGCCTGCAACGCAGGAGACATGGGTTTGATCTCCGGTTCCGGAAGATCCCCCAGAGAAGGAAATGGCAACTCACTCCAGTATTCTTACCTGGAGAATCCCATGGACAGAGGAGCCTGGCAGGCTATAAACCATGGTGTTGCAAGAAGTCGGACACATCTTAGTGACTAAACAACAACTGACTATGATGATTGATTTCTCCTTGATGTATTTTTTCATCCTTTGCTTTTAAATCTTTGTGAATTCTTACATTTTAACAGTGTCTCTTGTAAACCCTCAAGCTGCGTAGCCTTTGTTTTCACTTGGATAATTTACTCCACTTGGATTTATTATTCTGTCTTATTAAGAAGCCTCTACTTTCCCCACTCTTTTGGTTTTGTTTCTCTGGCCTTGTTTTGGAAACAGGAAAGTGTTTAGCCTCTTTTTCATTTTCAGTTTTCCTGCTGCTGCTGCTGCTAAGTCACTTGAGTCGTGTCCGACTCTGTGCGACCCCACAGACGTCGGCCCACCAGGCTCCCCGCTCCGTGGGATTCTCCAGGCAAGAACACTGGAGTGGGTTGCCATTTCCTTCTCCAATGCATGAAAGTGAAAAGTGAAAGTGAAGTCGCTCAGTCGTGTCTGACTCTTAGCGACCACATGGACTGCAGCCTACCAGGCCCCTCCATCCATGGGATTTTCCAGGCAAGAGTACTGGAGTGGGGTGCCATTGCCTTCTCAGTTTTCCTAGAGCTCTCTAATTTGGGAGTTACGCACTTAATTTGATATCTAATCTACTTTAATCCCACTAAGTTTGATCAATATCTTTACTTTTTTCCAATAATACAAGGACAACCTCAATTTAAATACTGTATCATCTGATTTTTAGCTTTAACCTGTTGTTTTTTGCTCACAAATTGTTTTTAAAGCTTTTTAATTTTTAAAATTTTATAGATTTCCTTTTTTGAATTTGTTTTTTATTTTATACCAGAGTTGATTTACAATGTTGTGTTTGTTACATGTACAGCAAAGTGATTCAGTTATACGTATATATACATCCATTCTTTTTCAGATTCTTTTCCTATATAGGTTATTGTAGAATATTGGCTAGAGCCCCCTGTGCTATATGGTAGGTCATTTTTGACTATCTACTTTATACAGGGTATTGTGTATAGGTTAACCTCAAACTCCTAATTTATTCCTCCCCCTCCCTATCCCCTTTGTTAACCTTAAGTTTGCTTTTGAAGTCTGTGAGCCTGTTTCTCTTTTGTAAATAAGGTCATTTGTATGTTTGTTAGATTCTGCACATGTGATATCATATATTTGTCTTTGTCTGACTCAGTTCACTCAGTATGATAATCTCTAGGTCCATCTCTGTTGCAAGTGGCATTATTTCGTTCTTTCTTACTGCCGAGTACTGTTCCATCGTATGCATGTATCACATCTTCTTTGTCCATTACTCCGTTGATGGACATTTAGGTCACCTCCATGCCCTGACTGTTGTAAACAGCGCTGCAATGAACATCAGGTGCATGTATCCTTTCAGACCATGTTTTTCTCTGGTTTATTTATGCCAGGAGTGGGATTGCAGGGTCATGTGGTAGCTCTATTTTTAGTTTCTTAAGGAACCTCCCATACTGTTTTCCATCCCAGCTGCACCAGTTTACATTCCTACCAGTAGAGCAAGAGGGTTCCCTTCTCTCTACAGCCTCTCCAGCATTTATTATTTATAGACTCTTGATGACGGCCATTCTGACTAGTGTGAGGTGGCACCTCATTGTAGTTTTACAAATTAAGTATTTTGTTGTTGTTTAGGCAGCCAAGGTTTGTCAACATTCATTCATGAATTTACCAATGTCTGCTCATCATTCCTTCTTGCATCTTAGACCTTCCATCTGGAACCATTTCCTACTTTCTATAAGTGTCCTTTTTAAAAACTGGTCCTTCAAAATTTCCTGTAAGGAACCCATGATGCAGCACGCAGAGGTGGGTGGAAATAGCCCTGCCATCTCACTAAAGCTTGACGAGCCAGTGGGAAGCACCCCGCCCTCCCTCACTTTGCCTCCTTTCCGTGGGAGGTGGACCGCTCACCCAGCGTACCCCAGCATCCCCGCCCATGACATCGCCATCTCTGAGGCTGCTGGCCGCCTTCTCAGGACCCCTGTCTTTGTAAAACGTTGTGCTCAAAGTGGGACTTAAACTAAACAGACTTCCTCTAGGAAACACACAGAATCACACTGCCGCGAACGTTGCTTTTATGGACATTTCCCTGAGAAATATTTCTCTCTGGAAAAATAAATTCGCAGGATGTAATTAAAACCATTATATGTGTATGTTGGCCTGGACGCGTCTTAAGTGCTTCACCAAATGGGCCACCAAATAAAGAAATGAAGGCCGGCTTTGTTCATGTCTAGGAACAATGAGCTTTATTAACTGTAACCCAGGGCGTTCTTCTGTTCCTTTGTGGATTCAGAAGCAGCCTTTCATCGGGACCCTGGTGCAGGGCACGTGCCTTTGGTCCTGACCCCGGTGTGACCGACTGCTGCCGGGAAAAGCAGAGCAGCCCGCGCGGTGTCACTAGGATGAAGGTGACTGTTTCAGGGTCCACGGACGGTTGAATGGCTTGTGTTTTCTGACTTGCCACCTTTGACAAAATAAAATACATTCACCTTATCTTCAAACATCATAAATTCTAAAGGAGGAAGTGACCAGAGTCATAAGCCTTGAGCTACGCGGCTTAGGGAGCTACGTGGTGTGTTGTCTCCGTTTAAAAGATTTTTTTCATTTATTTATTTTTGGTTGTGCTGGGTCTTCCTTGCTGTGTGAGGGCTTTCTCTAGTTGCGGCGAGCGGGGGCTACTCTCTATTTGCGGTGTGCAGGCTTCTCCGGCTATGGAGCACAGGCTCTAGGCTTAAGAAGTTGTGGCTCTGGGGGCCCAGTTGCTTCGTGGCCTGTGGGGATCAAACCCATATCCCCTGCATTGACAGGCAGGTTCCCAACCACTGGACCACCAGAGAAGCCCCTGTGTGGGCTCCTTTTTCCAGTTTGCTGGGGAATTCTTCTTCATCCCAGTGCCCTGGTGGGGGACACAGCCACGGGTGTGCACCAGGCCTTATGGTGGGCGTGTGGCCCAGCAGGCCGGTCAGTGTTCTCCGGGATGGATGTGTGACGCAGGCCGAGAGGTTTCTCCTGCAGTCACTGAGTGAGGAGCTTGAAGGCCTGTGGGGATGCAACAGAACAAACATGGAGGAAAGCAAGTCTGAAGAAGGATGAGCTCTAGTGCCAGACCCTGAGCTCCTGGATTCAGCTGTGCCTGAAGACCATCCCATCCTCAACTTCCCATTCTAGTGATGTCTTGGTAGGGGTGATGATTCAGTTCTGTGTGTTGTCTTGGCTAGGTCATGATGCCAGTTATTTGGTCAAACACCCGCCTGGGTGTTTCTGTGAAGGTATACTATAAATGGAATCAGCATCTACAATCCACTGACTTATTTATTTAAACCTTTTGTCTGTGCCATGAACATGTGGGATCTTAGCTCCCCAACCAGGGATCAAATCCATGCCCTTTGTATTGGAAGCACAGACTCCCAAACACTGGACTGGCCAGGGAAGTTCCCCTTTGAATTTATTTTATTTTGTTTTTATGTTTTTTTTTTTTCATTTATTTTTATTAGTTGGAGGCTAATTACTTGACAATATTGTAGTGTTTTTTGCCATACATTGACATGAGTCAGCCTCCCCTTTGACTTTAAATTAAGATCACCCTGAATAATCTGGGTGGGTCTTAGGCAATCAGTCAAAGGACTTAAGAGCAAAAACAGGTTTCCTTGAGAAAAAGGAATCCTGCCCCAAGACTGCAGCACAGAAACCCTGAGTGTCCAGCTTGCTAACCTGCTAAAGAGTCAGACAAAACTTAGTGACTGAGCAACAGCAACAGTTTGCCTTTGCAGACTCTGCACTCAACACCCTCTCCTGTCTGAGTTTCTGCCTGCCAGCCAGACTTCAGACTTGCCAGCCTTCACACAGCAAACTCCTTGTCCCCAGGACAGACCCCGAGGCAAGGATTGTGTGTACGTGATTAAGGGTGGAAATGGTGGATTCTGATTTTGGCTGGATCCTGGGGGCTCTGAGGTGTGAGCTACAGTGAGTTTGCCCTGCCTTAATAAGGGCTGCCACTCCCAGGGCCTCCTCTCTCTCCCGCTGCAGACGTTCCAGAGCCCGTGGGCTACAGCGGGCCAACAGAGTCTATTGCCCTTCACTGGTCTGAGCAGAGCCTCTTCTGACACTCCCTTTGTGAATGAGGGACGCCCTCACCCTCACCTATAGACCATGCCAAAGGCTTTTAATTATTCAGGAGGCCAGACTCTGCCGGGCAGCATAGCCTTTGGAGTCCAGGCTTGGAGCAGTGGTTCCTCGGCCACAAGAAGCTGACCATGGCCAACTGGCTGGCTGGGGCTCTGTCCCCAGAATGTCCACACACAGGGGAGGTGGATGCCTGAACTGATGGCCATGTAGGGTCAGGCTGGAGTTTCTCACACAGTGAGACTGAGGGCTGCCAGGGCAGAAGCTGAGAGACGGCCAGCCTGGGGAAGTCCATCTGCAGAAAGGGGGTGGGCATGTGTCCGGCACAAGCCAGCAGAGAGACAGGGAGGGTGCTGGAGAGATAGAGAGATGGAGAGACAGAGAGCGAGACCCCAAGCATCAGGGAAACAGTGAGAGACAAAGAGAGAGACAGAGAAGGCGAGACTGTATGACCCCAAACAGCTGCAGCAAAATACATCCCCTCTCACATCTTTGCTCTGGAAGTGACACTGACATTCCTGCACACAGAGATGGGTGGGGTCCGTGCTGGCCCCCTGACCTCGGGTGGACATCGGTCACTTCTTGGACCAACAGAATGTGGCGGGAGTGATGCTTGCAGCTTCCAAGGGGTCATAAGACAGGCGTCCCCCCAACTCTCTCCCTCTCTCCCCCTGCCTGCTCTTCTTTGTCTTCCCCAGCCCCAGACCTCCCATTGAGATCCAGTAACCATGCTGTGAGGAGCCCCAAGTGTGGGTGTTCCTAGTGCAGCCCCAGATTTGAGACTTGGACAGAGTGAGAAGGCCGTGTGAGCAGACAGAGCCTGGGGGGATGTGGCCACAAGCCAAGGAAGCCGGGACCACCAGGAGCTGGAAGAGACGGGAAGGGTCCTGCCCGAGAACCTCCATAGGGATCATGGCCCTGAGGACACCTTGAGTTCAGACCTCTGCCCCCAAACTGAGCAAGAACATGTTTCCGTTGGTTTCTGAGTGTGTAGTAATCATCATGGCGGCCACAGGAAGCGCACACCCAGAATCACTGATCCCCTGGGATGGAGGGCTGAGAAGGATGGAGTGAGCCAGGGAGCAGGGGGCTTCCATGGGAGGCAGGGAAGGTGCGAAGTTAACCACAGAGAGGAGGCCTTGCAGCCAAGAGACTGGACAGTCCACAGCCAGCATCAGCCTGTGAGCCCTGTCCCTTCAGACGACCCCACCCCAGCCTGGGGGTCTGCCGGCCGAGGCCTCAGTCATGAAGCAGAGACAAGCCGCTCCTGCTGTTCCTGTCCACACTCCTGTCCACAGACCCATGTGCTGTGACACGTGGTGACACCTGCTGATTGTGGTTTGAGGCTGTGGCTTTGTTAGCCGGTGACACAGAGAGACACAGACTCGGCAGGTCAAGGAGAGAGACATGATCAGAGAGGCTCCTGGGTCCCAGGCAGCCAGGCTTCCGAGGTCAGCTCGGCCAGACGCCCTGGCCACCCTGCATCCCCAGACCAAACCAAAGGCTCCTTGGACTTGAACCAGCTTTAGGGGACGTCTGTTCTGTGTTTTGTCACCTGACTGTCTCTTGCAGGACAAACTCTTAGCTCACAGGGATGCATGCAACCACCCAGTGTTGGACGTGGGGGCAGCGGCCCTACGAAGGCCCTCAACTTCTGTTCCCTTGGGTGGCGTGGCTGGCAAGGTCACCTGGGTCTCTCTGGAGTCCCCCACCCTGCTCTTCCTTGATTTCCCAAGCAGTCAGTGTGGCTCGCCCAAACCTGGGTCAGATCACAACACTGCTTGGTAAAACCCGGCGACACAGGACAGGACTGGGCATCCTCCGGCCCACAGAGCCTCCCTCCTGGGTTCAGGAAGGGCCTCTCCCGCCTGCCTGGTCCCTTGATTTCGAGGCCTTTTTCTGTGGTTAACTCCCTACACCTTGCCTCCTGTTCCCCCGCCTCACTCCATCCTTGGCCCTCACTCCCAGGGTGATTTGTGATTCTGGTCCACGACTGGGTGTGAACTTCTTGTGGCCGCCATGACAATTACTACACACTCGGAAACCAACGGAAACATGTTCTTGCTCAGTTTGGGGGCAGAGGTCTGAACTCAAGGTGTCCTCAGGGCCATGATCCCTGTAGAGGTTCTCGGGCAGGACCCTTCCTGTCTCTTCCAGCCCCTGGTGGGCCCGGCTTCCTTAGCTTGGGCCCACATCCCCCCAGGCTCTGTCTGCTCACACGGCCTTCTTGCTCCATGTCCGAGTCTCAAATCTCCCTCTTCGTTTCAGACTCAAAGGCCTGTTGGATTTAAATTCAGGATGACTGAGATCAATAAGTTAACTACATCTGCAAACCCCCTTTCCTGCAATCAGGTCCCTTTCACAGGTCCCAGGGGTTAGGAGGGGGGCCTCATCTTTTTGGAGAACCCTATTCAATCCCTCACTGGACCACAGGCTCCGTGGTCAGCGTCCACTCTGGCTCACCCGCACCAGGCTGAGTGGCTGTCACTTTCTGACCATTTCAGTTCAGTTCAATTCAGTTCAGTCGCTCAGTCATGTCTGACTCTGTGAGACCCCATGAACCGCAGCACGCCAGGCCTCCTTGTCCATTACCAACTCCCAGAGTCCACCCAAACCCATGTCCATCGAGTTGGTGATGCCATCCAACCATCTCATCCTCTGTCGTCCCCTTCTCCTCCTGCCCTCAATCTTTCCCAGCTTCAGGGTCTTTTCTAATGAGTCAGCTCTTCCCATCAGGTGGCCAAAGTATTGGAGTTTCAGCTTCAGCATCAGTCCTTCCAATGAACACCCAGGACTGATCACCTTTAGGATGGACTGGTTGGATCTCCTAGCAGTCCAATTTGTTCAATATCAAGTCCTGACGAGCTCTTGTGAGGGAATTAAGACATCTGTCTGAACAGAAACAGCTTTCAAGGGAGCCACGTCTCTGTCCGGAGAGATAAGACGGCTCCTCCCGAGCTGTAAGTCAGGGTGAGAAGAGATGGGGGCCCAGAACGTGCGGTTGGAGGCTGGCAGGGAGCCCAGGCACCCAGCTGGTGGGGTGGGGGCTGGGGGAGCCTCTGGTGAGCTGGTGGGCAGTTCCCCCGGCCAACGGTGCAGACAGGGGGCGCCCGGGGTGCGCAGACAATTTCTGGTTACGGATTACGAACATTTTATGCCAAGCTACCTTCCAGAAAGATTGGGCCAGACTTCAAGGAGGCGTCATCTGGGGACACTGGGTGTTTTATTTTGGGGACACAGATGAGTGGGTGGCTGTGGGGCAGCCCTGAGCTGCCAGATGGCAGCAGGAGGCGATGGGGGTGGGAAAAAGCTAGCGTGCCCCTGGGACCTGGACGGGGCAGGGACAGCCCCCACTCTGCCAGAGGTAGCGCTGGCCCTGCGTCCACTCAGGACAGCTGTGCCCAGGGCGGTTGCATGATCTGATGATTCTGTCTGTAGATCCACCCGCAGCCTGGTGTTGGTGGGTGTTTTGGGCTTTCTGGACCCTAGTGGGAAGGGGAGGCCTGAGGAGAAGCTGCAGAGCTGGACAGTCCTGGGTTTGAGCCCCGGCTGGACCGCTGTGTGTTATGGGCACAGCACCGAGCCTCCCTGACCTCAGGGCCCTGACAACCAGGGTGAGGGTCAGTGCCACCTCCAGTCCCTGCTGGTGTCGAGAGCTCCAGGCCCAGCAGGCAGTTAGGGGAAGGGGTGGGACGCCTCTGATCCAGAGGGATCTCAGGTCTATCTAGAGAACAGACAAGAACCCCAGGGCAGCCTCAGAGCCAGGCACACAGAGGAAGTGACACCTGCTCAGGCCGTTTAACCCCTTGGAGCTCAGGCCCTCATGAGGGGACAGGGGGCTGGGGGACAGGGTTGCTGAAGCTGACGGGGACAGAGGTTGCAGCCTGGCTGCATGAGAATCACCTGCAAGCCCCCAAAATCCCCATGCCCAGCCCACACCCGACATTGCCTGCATCAGGATCTCTGGGGTGGGGTGGTACCAGGCCTGCTTTTTCAAAAAAATAACTGTGGTAAGATATACATAAAAAACTTGACCATTTTCAGTTCAGTTCAGTTGCTCAGTCATGTCTGACTCTTTGTGACCCCATGGACTGCAGCATGCCAGGCCTCCCTGCCCAACTCCTGGAGTTTATTCAAACTCATGTCCATTGAGTCGGTGATGCCATACAACCATCTCATCTTCTGTCGTCCCCTTCTCCTCCCACCTTGAATCTTTCCCAGCATCAGGGTCTTTTCAAATGAGTCAGTTCTTCGCACCAGGTGGCCAAAGTACTGGAGTTTCAGCTTCAACATCAGTCCTTTCAATGAATATTCAGAACTGATATCCTTTAGGATGGACTGGTTTGACCTCCTTGCAGTCCAAGGGACTCTCAAGAGTCTTCTCCAACACCACAGTTCAAAAGCACCAATTCTTCGGCGCTCAGCTTTCTTTATAGTCCAGCTCTCACATCCATACATGACTACTGGGAAAACCATAGCCTTGAATAGACGGACCTTTGACCATTTTAACTGTAGCGTACAGTTCTGTAATGAGTACATTCAGACTGCTGTACAGCCAACTGCTGTCTGGATCGTCATCATCTTGCCAACCTGTAACTTGTGCCCATTAAACAACTCCCCCTTCCCCCAGTCCCTGGTTCCACCATCCACTTTCTGTCTCCATGAACTGACTCCTCTAGTTCTTGTGAGTGGAATCAAGCAGCAGTCTTCAGCTTTGGTGACTGGCTTCTTTCACTCAGCATCGTGTCCTCAAGGTTCATGCATGGCCTCCTATCTGTTTGGATTTCCTCCCCTTTTAAAGCTAGTAATAACCCACCCTGTGAGAGGCCACACTGTTTACTCAACATCTCTGATGGACACTTGAACTGTTTCCAGGTTTCCCTGTCTTTCAAGCTCCCAGGTGTTCTGAGGTGCAGGCCTGGTGGGTCTGGACATGCCCCTGGCTCCCTGGAGCGTGGCATGTGGGCACCACGCCCAGCCCTCCTGACACTGGTGCTCTCTGGTGTTATCAAGTCCAAACAGAGCTGGAGGCAGCTCCCTTCCCCCCAGCCAACACCCTTGCAGACCTGCAGCCTGGTGGTACCACCTAGTGCATTTGAGTAACCCCCCTGGGATCATCAGCCCCGCTGCTGTGGCTCCCCTTACACCGAACTGGTCCAGTAATCACAAAGCAGGGCAGGCCAGTGGGTCACAGCACAACTGCTGGGGGTCTCCAGTGTCACCTGTCCTCAGCCATCTGCCCTCCCCCCTCCCCCTCCCCCCTCCCATTCTGCTGGAGACCTTCTCCACACTGGGTGGGAAGCATGGAAGGAGCCAAAGGAATCCATGCTTACAAACCAAAACTCAGGTCTGACAATATTTCAATAAGTGAGTGTGCAAGAAAATGATCACCTTGTTCACTAATTTATTCAATAAGCACTTTGTGTCAGGCACTGGGCTATACGTTGATAGATAGATCCTTGACTTCAAGGAAGGAATTAGGCTTCCCGGGTGGCTAGTGGTACAGAACCCGCCTGCCAGTGCAGGAGACCTAAGACACGTGGGTTCGATCCCTGGGTCGGGAAGATGCCCCGGAGGAGGGCCTGGCAACCCACTCGTGTTCTTGCCTGGAGAATCCCATGGACAGAGGAGCCTGGCGGGCTACAGTCCTTGGGGTCGCAGAGTCGGACAGGACTGAAGCAACCCCAGAACACTGACCCATCAGACTGGCTCCCCTGGGATTCGAACCCGGAGCTAGACCCTCCCTCGGTCCCGCCCATATTCTCGGTGCAGAAGGCCACGCCCTCCCAGTGGGGGCGGGGACGGGCCCGACTAACCCGAGTTCCCAGGAGATGCAAATTAGGCCCCGCCCCCAGGCGGGCATGTTTTCCCAGACTCCTCCGCTTCTTCTGTGGACCAACACAGCCCTGACGAGGCCCGACGGCGCGCGGCTCCGACAGCTCGCCCCGACCCCCCCGCCCCACCCCCATTCCCCAGAGCTCGTCCGCGGCAGCGCGCGCCCAGGCGCCGGCGCCCGTTGGGCCTCACGTCGCGTGCGTAGCGGGAGCGGGAGGCTCCAAAAGCCTTTGAGGGAGGCGCGCGCCCGCCGGAGGGCTCGTCCCCGGCACGGCCACTGCCGGCGGCGCCGGAAGCGGTCGCGCGCGCTGTGGCTCCGGAAGTGGTTCCGGCCGGCGGGGCGCGCTCGGAGGCGGGCCGCGAGGGGGGAGGTGGCTGCGGAGGGGCCGGAGGCCGGAGCCGATGGCGGAGGGCGGCGGGCGGGCCGGGCCGGCGCCCGCAGGTAACGTGCGCGCGCGGCTGCCGGGCGGTGGGGGCGGTGGGGGCGGTGGGGGCGGTGGGGGCGGCGGGGTTGGGGGAGCCGAGGCCGTCGCGCCCAAGCCGCGTCGACTCGTGACCGGCAGGGCCTCACGGAGCCGCCGGGGTCTGGTCAGCGCGGCTCGCCGGGGCCCGGGTGCTCGGCTTCCCCTCCTGTGGAGCTTGCCTGGTCACTGCCCGCTGGCCTGTGGGGTTGGAGGGGACACCCCCAACCCGCCCCCAACCGTAAAGAGAGGACGTAGGTCATTCTCCAGTTCTGAGCGCACCCAGAGGTGTGGAAAGCCCCAGGGGTCAGCCCCTGAGAGGGCGGGTGACCTTTTCTCCATGCTGCTCCGACTCCAGCCCTAGCACGGGCAAGGGAACGCGATAACGCTACCCCCAGCGAGCTGTCAGTGACACAGCAGGTCCGCTGCAGGGGCCCTTGCCCACCTCCTGGGAGGCAGCCCCGACAGAGTTTAGTTTAGAGGGCTAGAAAGGCTCACGCCCACTGCCCAGAATAGCCACGGGACTGGGGGTCTCCACCTTGAAATCTTCGTGCTGTGCAGGTGTGAATCTGCAGGGGGAGAGCATTTGCTCGCGTTTGGGAGCGGCTTCCTCTTAACCTGTGGGCTGGGGTGGGTGGGTGGCGGTTCCCCTCCTTGCCTGTTTTGAGTTGGCTCTGGGTACCAAGCGCTTCTGTGTGCTGCGGTCGGTACACGCACATTCAATGAGACACCCTTCCACAGAGTTCATTAGTTAGTAATAAACTAAGAATTTTTTTACCCCTTACTCCTAAATGTGCCAGAATTTAAGATATAATGTTGATTTGGAGACAGGTGCAACTTTTCATCGTTCCCTCCATTCATTCATCCAATAAACGGTTCATTGAGGACCTGATACCCCAGTGAACAAAAACACAAACAAAGCCCTTTCCATCCCAGGCTTTGGTTGGTATCGAGTAGCCCCAGGTACAGCCAGACCTTAGGGTCCTGGACATCATCTCCTGTGAGAGTGAGGGAAGGACTGAGAGGTGTCAAGTAGGAGGAAGAGGGTTGCCTGCTGCTTCCTGGTGTGGAGGATGGTCTGGTGGAAGGCAGACTGACTCTGCCCTACACATAGGCACTCTTTAATGTCCAGGCGGTGCTGTTTTAGCATTTACTGTGTTGCCGGCCTGGGAGTAGAGGAGTCAAGGTTGATGCTTAAGTGGTGTATTGTCGCTGGAGAAGCTGATCAGAAAAATGCAAACCTAAAGTTATGTTGGATCTGGAGCTGGGCAGGTGGTGGGTTGGAAGAGGCCAACGCAGGGAGGCTTGGAGGAGAACTTAGCAAAAGTGTGTCAGTCTCCTTATACCTTCTGAATCTTATTCCTCCTTCGAACTTTTCCACTCTGTTGGTGAATAACTCAGTGGAGAATAACTTCTGGAGGAGGATTGGCCTGGGGGCCCAAGGGCTTCTCGATGCCTTCTTGTTGATCTATTGAGGCCGGGTCGTGGCGGGTGCTTGAGGTACCCTCCCTCCTCTGCCCAACCACCTGGGGCCTTTGTGTCTAACCTCTGCTAATGAACTGTCAAATCCTGGAGTGTACTGTGGCCCAGCCTTGTATACAGTAGGTACTCAAAACATTTGATTTGGATATGAAAAGGAACTTCAGGATTGGAGAGCCCACCTGTGGCGGGGTCACATGCTAGGCCACCTGGTACTGTGGGGACTTGTTGAAGCAGTCTGAGTTCATGTTCTTTCCTTCGGCCTCCTGTCTGCGTAGTTAAGTTTATAGAACTCTTAATTATCTGGAGACATTTAGGGCTCCACGGTGAGGTGAAGAGCTCAATTACAGTTGACCTTTGACAACCCAGAGGGTTGCCAGAGCTCTGCCACAGTCAGAAATCCTTCTCTGACTTCACAGCTGACCCTCCATATTTGAGGTTCTGCATCCGAGAACTCAGCCAGCCATGTATTATGTCGTATAGTGTGTTTTTAGTGAAAAAAACTGGTGTGTGGGTGGACCCACGTAGTTCAGACCATGCTATTCAAGGGTTAGCTGTAGGTATGTCACTGTACAAAATTTGTTGACTACAGTTGACCATTGGGACAACTTGGGGGTCCTCTGCATCTGAGTTTCCTGGACATCTGGGGATTCCACCAGGCACCGACCACGGTGCAGTGTTGTGGTATTTACTGCTAAAAATATCCATGTATAAGTGGACCCCTTCAGATCCAACCTGCATTGTTCAAGAGTGAACAGTACTTGTGGTCTAGTCCATTCAGGATGTGATAGCAGAATAGACTGGATGGCTTACAAACAACAGAAATTTATTTTTCACAGCCCTGGTGGCTAGTAAGTCCAGGACCAAGGCATTGGCATATTTCGTGTCTGGTGAGGGCTTCCTGGTTCATAGATGGCCGTCGTATTGCTGTGTCCTCATGTGGCAGAAGGGCCATGGAACTCTTCAGGGTCTCTTTTATAAAGGTGCTAATCCCATTCATGACAGCTCCACCCTCATGACCTAATTAACCACTAAGGTCCTACCTATCCCATAATAATCACCTGGGTGTTAGGACTTCCAGCGTATTATTTGGCAGAACATTTTGGGAGACACAAGCATTCCATTTATAGCAACTACTCTTCCCATTCCTCACTTACTTTGATGCCCCTTTCTTACATATAATGTTATTTATGCTAAGCTCTTTTCTGGGCAGTTGATTGTTTTATTTATCTTTATATTCTAATGAGAGGTAATTTCTACTGTCTAGTAGGGTAGATGTCTTCTCATACATACTGAAAAAGCTGAAAGTGTTTCTTATTTTTATTTCCAAATAAACCTTTAGAATATTTTAGTCACATCTTGTTTAAAGGCCCCAAAGAGATTTGTTAAACCCCTTAATTTATTTGGTATCACTTAAAATTTTCCTAGCATTGACTCTCATCAAAATACACTGTGTGGTTTTCACCATTCATTCTAGCCTTTGTTGTTTCTCAGTTTTATAGTCTTCATTATATTGGTCTGGCTTTCTATTTATATCGTTTTATTTTAAAATTTTTTCCTTTTTACTGAGGTATAGCTTATATTCAATAAAGTGTACCCATCTGAGGTACCAAAATGTGTGTCACTCACGGGGACTCCCATGTGGCAAGGCTGTTACCTAGATCAGCATGGCAGAGTCATTTGTGTTATAAGGAGCAGTACTTTTTTTGGTATTGAATTTTGCTAAATTCAAGCATCTTTTTGTAATGTAGGAGAGGATTATATGTTTTTTTCCCCCAATACTGACATTCTTGGAATAAATTAGATAAATAATAAATAAATAATAATAAATAATTAATGAATAATAAATAAATAATTTTATGGTGACTTATTTTTTATTTTTTGGCCACACTGAGGCATGTGGGATCTTAGTTCCCTGACCAGAGGTGGAACCCAGGCCCCTTTCGGTGGAAGTTTGGAGTCTTAAGCACTGGACCACCAGGGAAGTCCTGTGGTGACTTTGATGTATATTTTAAAGTTCACTTCGCTAATATATTATTTAGGATCTTCTCTTTTCTTTTGGTGCCTCACCCCGCCAAAGTTTTAAACATTATATTCTTGCCTGGTTTGATGTTGGGCACATGCTAGCTTTATTCGGGGAGATTTTCTACCTCTCTCTGGCTCTGGAAGTTTCTGGAGGCAGGGGAATGATGTACTGTTGAGAGTTGGAGAGCACCCTCTTGGTGGGAAGAGCTCCCCTGGTGGCTCAGGCAGTAAAGAAACCGCCTGCAGTGCTGAGACGTGGGTTCAGTCCCTGGGTCCGAAAATCCCCTGGAGAAGGGAGTGGCAGCCCACGCCAGTACTCTTGCCTGCAGCGTTCTGTGGACAGGGGAGCCTGGCGGGCTGCAGTCCGTGGGGTCGCCACTAGTGGGGCACACTGAAGGCTGACCCTTTCCTGGGTGGGTGGCGCCCCCTGCTGGTGGGCCGGGCAGGGCCGCCTGGAGCTGACAGGCGCCCCTCTCTTCAGTGCAGGTCCTAATCTGAAGGAGTGGCTGAGGGAGCAGTTCTGTGACCACCCGCTGGAGCACTGCGAGGACACGAGGCTGCACGACGCCGCCTATGTGGGGGACCTGCAGACCCTGCGGAGCCTGCTGCAGGAAGAGAGCTACCGGAGGTGAGCACTGCCGAGGTGCGGAGCCCCTGGTGCTTTCCAGCTCCAGAGGGTGGGGGCAGAGCGCACTGAGGGAAGCACCATCAGGCTTGGGGGCGGTAGTCAGAGAGGGAGGGTGGGGACACCCCAGTTCAGGTCCAGCTCCGTCAGTGACCGTCTGGTGCTGTCCGGGTGTCCGCTTCCCTGAGGTTACCTCTGGTGCCAGCCTCGTTACTTTTTCAGCAGCGGCCCTGCCCCTTTGCGAGCCTCGTCTGGCTTTTATCCTAAGTTGGGTACAGAAAGTCTCCTTGAAGTATTGCATCGGGTCCACCATGTATCCAGCCTTCCTGACGGCCCACTCCTGACATGCTCTCCCTGGCTTCTCAGGGCCTCAGGCATTGGCCTGCAGGGCCCAGGGCTCAGCCTCTGGCCCGCTGTCTCATCGCCCAGGGAGATCTGGGTGCCCACCTTCTGGCTCCTTTGGTTGATAGTGCCCTGCCTGTTGCCTTGCCATATCCTGTGACCAGTGCAAGCCCTTCCTTGATTAATAGCATCAGAGTCTTGCTATCACATCTCCCTCCTCGAGACACCCGGGGGAGCACAGAGACTGTGGGCTGTCTGTGTGTCTGAGGCTGGAGTCTCAAATAGGTTTGAAGCTCATCTGCAGCTGGAAACTGCAGGCTTTTTCTGTGTGTCTGTTTCCCCTTCAGGCCTAGGCTGGCAGCGATTTGATGGGAGAAATGCTTGTGTACTGATACTGATATTTGTACCCTTTTTGTGGGTCATTCCTGAGAGGAGGATTTCTAACAACACAGAAATAGGTTTCTTCCTCTGCTCCTAATGTCTTAGCATCATTTCATTAGAACGGGTATTTTATTAAAAATAAAAAAGTTTCAAATACCCAGAAAGGATCATCATACAGAACAAATAGATGGATTGCACTTGAATATTTGATATCAATGACTCAAGTCCGAAGAAAACATTAAATTTTTGTGGTACTGCAGATATAACAATAGAATAAAGGAGAGTTAAGCTAGCAGTTAGACCAGGTAGTTTCATATTGCTTTTTCAAGGACTGTTTTTGTTTCTTCTAATAATTGGGTTCTGTGAATCTCTGGTGTTTTGATGGTATTTTTCTTTTGGGATGTGTTTCTTTGGTGATGAGTCCTTGGAGCATTCCTTGGCCTCCTTGGCCAGTGGAAGCTAGTCACAGCTGAAGGAGGAACCCTGACCTGCTGCATGTTTCTGGGTCACTGCTTCGGTGATCTGGATCCTGGGGCTTTGTTCAGAGCTGGGAGCTTGAGGTGATGTGTGCCTCAGCTGGTGATGTGGTGGGTCCCGTGTACTGCACGGCCGTGGCATTCCTTGACGGGGCTCTCACTCTGAGTGACACTTCCCATGCGGGCTGAGCCTGGACCATGTCCCTCTGCTGCTGCTGGGAAGGGTGGTGAATCCCGCAGGCCGTCATGTGTGCGGTGTTAGGTGGAAGGACCACAGTGGTCACCTAGCCCCAGGGGGGATATCGAGTCCCGGGGAGCAGTCCGACCTGTACCTTGTCCCAGGTGGCAGCTGGTGACCAGGGGCCTTGGGGCCCTGTCCTCCATCCTGCAGCCCCCTCCCTGGGCAGGCCCTTCTCTTTGTAGAGCACAGAGCTTTGACGGCATGTCCGGAAATTGGCGCTCTTAGCTCCGGTGCTGTCTAGCTGTGCCTCAGGTTTCCTTGTCCGTGGGATGGGGGCTTCTGCAGCGGAGCACCTGGAGGCGTTCTTAAAGTGAAGGCTGCCCCCTGCTCCCAGCCTCGCAGGCCACCCGGGAGAGGGCGGAGCGGCCGGCCTGTCCCGCACCTCCCAGCCTGGTTCCCTGTGCTCTCTCTCAGCCGCATCAACGAGAAGTCCGTGTGGTGCTGCGGCTGGCTCCCCTGCACGCCCCTGCGCATCGCCGCCACCGCGGGCCACGGGAACTGCGTGGACTTCCTTATCCGCAAGGGGGCTGAGGTGGACCTGGTGGACGTGAAGGGACAGACGGCCCTGTACGTGGCTGTGGTGAACGGGCACCTGGAGAGTGCCCAGATCCTCCTGGAGGCCGGCGCCGACCCCAATGGAAGCCGACACCACCGCAGCACGCCTGTCTACCATGCCTCGCGGGTGGGCCGGGCGGACATCCTGAAGGCCCTCATCAGGTCAGTGCTGAGAGGCTGGGCCCCGCTGCCCATAGCGGCCACTGCAGGGCCAAGGCTGTCTGCCGGTGCCTGCAGCCACCTTCTCATTCCTTATTTTCTCCTGATCTCAAAGTAGACTTGTGACAGGATTTGTCTGTTTTGTCTTTTTATTTATTTTTTTTCCATTTATTTTTATTAGTTGGAGGCTAATTACTTTACAGTATTGTAGTGGTTTTTGCCATACATTGACATGAATCAGCTATGGATTTACATGTATTCCCCATCCTGATCCCCCCTCCCACCTCCCTCTCCACCCGATCCCTCTGGGTCTTTCCAGTGCACCAGCCCCGAGCACTTGTCTCATGTGTCCATCCTGGGCTGGTGATCTTGTTTTGTCTTTTTAAAGTTGCTTCTTAGCTTTATCAGTTCTCTTATTTTCTTACTGGTTAATTTCTATTTTTATCTATCTTTTCCCTGTTTTCCTTGATCTTACTTTACTTTTTCTTTAACTTTTTGAGTTGCATGCTTATTCATTGTTTTCTTGATTAACAATGTAAACTTTTAAGGTTATTAACTTACCTTTGCCTAGAGCTTTGTTTTTGCTAAACTTGTAAAATAGGTATAATTGAAGTTGATTTCCTCTTTGTTTTTATAGGTTTTGAGGCTCTTACTGGTTTAATAAAAACTTCTGTGAACTTTTAACTTTATTGTATTGTGCCCAGATAATACAGACCATAGAATGTTCATGTTGAAGATTCTTTTTTTAAAAAATTATTTTTTAATATCAAACTGCTTTGTTGTGGATCCTTGTAACAAAGTACAAACCACAGGTGTTGTAGTTTCATAGTACAAGATTGTAGCCTCAGTTAATGCTATTCAGAGTCCCTGTCTCTGTTTTTTACAGTTTTAACTGTTGGATCTGCCCCAAATTCAGAGAAGTCTGTTAGTATCTAATTACTGTTGTGATTTGTCAGTTTCCTCTTGTATTTCTCATAATTTTGCTTACTGTATTTTGATGCTAATTGGGCTCATAAAAATTCTTGCCTATGGATTATGCCCTTTATGAAAGTAAGAGGAAACCACTGGTTTCATTGAGGGCTCATTTACATAGCATTCTGTCACTTTTAGTTTGAATCTTGTGGGTTTAAGTAACTCTTTGTGTGCTCACTTTTACTATTTGACCATCTGGGATTCTTTGTTTTTTAATACAGTTAACATTATTGCCATGGCTGATGTTAGGTCTGTTTCTGTTATCTTTCTGTGTTAACTATACCTTTATTTTATGTCTGTGTTCCATGATATGTGTTTTCTTTGCTTTCCCTTTCTGTTGTTTTAGATGGTTTATGGTCTTACTTTAATTGCACTAATGATTGTCGTTTAATCAGTTTGGACGAGATTGCATCTTTAGTCCTGTGCTCCAGTGAGTTCTTTCTACCACGGATGCTTTCTTTCCCCTCCCTTGCTCTGGAGGCAGTTTGTTCTGTGGTTGGACTGAGTGGAGTTTATATAGCCGGTTGTCTGTGTCAGGAAGGACTGCGCAGGAGGACTATAGCATTGTTACAGGCCACAGTGGGGGGTTCTGAGGGCATCTAACCCAGTGCAAAACATGGTTTTTAAATATAGGTATTGAGAATAGATTTATTATATCAGAAGGTTTTACGTATCACATGGCTCTGGAATTGGCTTTTTGAAAGATAAATGAGGGTGACATGGTTGTTATGTTAGAGGGATACAGGAATGCAATGCTTTTTGCCCCCTTTCTTTTTAAGGATTTCTAGCCCAAGAGTCTAAGCCACTTCAATCCCATGTCTTTGCATCTTGGAGAATGTAAGTCATTAATTTGGAAATGTATCCAGTAGGGTCAATCCAGGGCTTCGCTGGTAGCTCAGCTGGTGAAGAATCTGCTTACAATTCAGGAGACACCAGTTTGATTCCTGGGTCAGGAAGATCCGCTGGAGAAGGGATAGGCTACCCACTCCAGTATTCTTGGGCTTCCCTTGTGGCTCAGCTGGTAAAGAATCCGTCTTCATTGTGGGAGACCTGGGTTCGAGCCCTCATTTGGGAAAATCCCCTGGAGACGGGAATGGCTACCCACTCCAGTATTTTGGCCTGGAGAATTCCGTGGACTGTATATCCATGGGGTCGCAAAGAGTCAGACACGACTGAATGACTTTCACTTTCAGTGATAAAGAACCCGCCTGCCAGTGCAGTAGATGTGAGTTTGATCCATGGGTCAGGTAGATCTCCTGGAGGAGGAAATGGCAACCCACTCCAGTATTCCTGCCTGGGAAACCCCATGGGCAGAGGAGCCTGGCAGGCTACATACCATCCGCAAAGAGTCAGACACAACTGACGACTGAGCACAGGCATAGGGTCAATCCGTGAAATTTCGTCCTGGTTCCAGAAATCCCGTGGGGCACTTGAGTCAATTCATGATGCACTGCTGCTTTGAATTAGCCTCAGGCTTGACTCTGAGATACATACCCAGATGCTCTTCTTGATAACACGTTATTCAGACATTTGTTCCCTGCCGGAGCACGGGATGTTACTTGTGCTGTGAGGCGCCGAGAGCATGTACTGTTCTGTCGTAAAGCTTCCTATGTGCTAAGTGACCCGGTAATTGACTTCTGAAGAATGGAGTTAAGTTACTGAACAAAGCCTATGTGTAATCCAAACGCAACTCCTGCCTGCCCTATGTCACTGTCCCTCATGGGCAGGGCTCTCTGTCACTGTTGTGGTCTGATATCCCTTTGCAAGCAGCCTCCGTTTTGTTACTTCTCATTTCCCTTGGTGTTTTGTTTTATAAAGGTAAGGAGTGGTATTTCTGTGTGTGCAAAAGTTATGTTGATTTATGCAGTTGTCCCATGGTTCCTGGCAAGCGATATTAAAAGCAGTACGGGAATTTTGGAAAATACTCAGGATTAAAATTAACTGGATCCCAGCCAGTACGTTTTTATGAGCGGATGAAGGCTGTCTTTCCCACAGCTCAGCTAATACCAGATTGTCGTGTTGCCCAAAATGACAAACATTCTGGAAAACATCTTCCTAAGAATAAGGAGGAAAAAGATTTCAGTGCTTGAAATCTGGGTCTCTTAATTGGTTGTATGAAATGAAGCAGCAGTTTCTACCTGGTTTGGTTTGTGTGTCAGAATGGTTCTCTAGTCGCTCCTAGGACAGTTTGTAGGACGGGTGACATGTGCATCTGTAGTGGCTGATGGTGCTCCATGGCGTCAGTGGGGGAGCAGGCTGTCCTGTGAGCCCGTGGGTCCGCGTGCCTCAGCTCTTCCTCAGCTCTGTCGGTTCTGGGGAAGAGACTGATGATGAGACAGGCTTGCCGGCTGGGCTGTGAGTGTTGGCCTGTGTGTTTACCAAGCCCTGGAGCCCTGCACCGCACGGCGGACCCCGTCGTCATCCCTCCTGCCCTCAGATGAGACAGACTGTGCCGACAGCATCTGTGGGGCGTCCTGGGGCTGGGAGGGCGGTGGGGCTCCGTGCGCAGTGCTGCCGTCCAGCGTTTGCTCCAGGGCGGCGGTCTCAGAAGCCAGGCTCTGTTCTCCATGCATGCGATCAAGTGGCGCCTGGTTTCATTGGTCCCAGTACTGCTGACGTTCCCTTTTGTTCTTTGACCAGGGCGGTGTCTGCCAGGTTTCTCTGTTGTGAAGCTCCTCTTTTTCCCTCTGTGATTAATAAATACTTTCGTGGATAGGTACTTTGCAACCATGTATGTATCTTATTCCTCATCAAATTTTTAATCCATTTATTTATGTTCGACTCATGGTTTCCTGTGGAGTTAAACTTATCCTAGGCTCATAAGTACTTTGCCTGGTTCAGCCCTGGGCTCTGTCATTTCTCCAAGGAGAATGATGTTGAAAAGCCAAGATCTGGACACTGGGAGTGGTTATTGCTTGTCGGTGTTGCTGCTTGCAGGCCCTCTTACTGGACACATTTCCATCTACATTCCTGTGTCCATTATGCACCAATGGTTAAAGAGTATAGCCCAAGGCCTTAGTCCAGTTCAGCACCTGGACAGCCATGAAGGTTAGTTCAGGGCTGGGGAGAGCACTCCCACCTCTGGGGCTGCTCGAAGCTGCTCCGTGTCATCCTGCTTTTCTCCCTCTCCAAATTTATGATTTTGACATTGAGAGACCTGGTTCTCCTTACTTTTTCTTTTTCCTCCTCCTTTGGCCACACATCACGGCATGTAGAACTTCCCCAACCAGGGATCGAACCTGCACCCCCTGCGGTGGAAGCAGTCTTAACCACTGGGCCGTGGGGGAAGCCCTCCCCTTACCTCTGATGTGCTTGCTTCTTATTCCTCGGTGTACCCAGTTCCTGTGCTCCTGCCCCTCCCACACATGGCTCCTCACCACCCGCACCAGGCAGCATCCTTAGCAGGCACCGTCTTGACTAGGCCTGGACTCCGACACTGAGCCAGGCCACCCTCCCTGCTGTAGTCAGTGGCCTCTGCTTAGAGTGAAACGACCAGTAGGTAGTTTGCGCTTGGCCTGAGAGAACTTTACATGCCTGATAGAAAGCCATGTATTCGGGTGTCTCTGAGCTCAGTGACAAGGGCAGGTGCCTCGAGGGGATCATGAAGGCTCTGGTGGATAATGAGGTTTCCAGGTCAGGTGGCTCCTGTGTCTGCCTGTGTTCTGTTCACCCTCACATCCAGGCTGCCTCTGAGAGTCAGGAGAGGAGTTCCTGGACAGCTGTAAAGGTTAGTTCAGGGCCGGGGAGAGTGCTCCCACCTCTGGGGCTGCTCGAAGCTGCAGGCCTTGCAGGTGAATCTGGTGCTCAGAACAGTCTGGCTGCTCTCAATGTGCCATGGACCTGAAAGAAGAGCCAGCTTGGTGGGCAGGACAGACGGGCATCAGCTGGACCCACAGTTGGGTTAAGGTGTTTCCTTTTGCTTTCCGTTTTTAGGAATTGCTGTTTAGTTTTTTACATTGTGTATTTACATGGTTCCAAAGTCACATCTGTAAAACAAAGTGTATTAAAAGAAGTCTAGCTTTTGTCCTCACCTGGTTCATCCCTGCCCTGTACAGAGCCACTTATGAAGTTTTGTGGTTTATCCTTGCATCACTGAAAACTAAGCAGACCTGCCTGTGTGTCTAGGTGTGTGTCATGTGCGCGTTGATCGTGGAGCCTTCATGCCAAGGTGGGCGGTAGCACACTGCTTGCTCCTTGTCCTGTGTTCCTCGCTCGCCAGTGACCTGGAGACCGTCCCAGCGCAGCACCTGCCCTACCCCTTGTCCCTTGTCGGACGGTCCACCTGGGGTTGGCCACCGATCACTCAGTCCCTCCTGATGAACCTGTGGGTTGTCACCTGCTGTCAGCTGCTGTGGATGCTGTTTTAATGAACTGCCTTGTGTATACGGCTTTTCAGAGTTTTGCAGATGTTACAGATTTCTCTCTGCAGGGATTGCTCCATTTTGTATGACCCTCAGAAATGGATAGGACTTCCTTTTTCTTTAAAGCCTGGTCAGTAAGCTTTTGGATTTTCTGCAGTCCGAAAGGTAAGAAGTGATATCTCTGAGTAGTTTTAATTTGCGTTTCTGTATGAGCGAGGCTAACCATCCTTTCCTCTGTCTCTGGCTCATGTACCTGTAGGACTGTTGATCTTCTCCTTTCAGAAGGTCTTTATAGAGTAAGGATGTTAACCGTTCGTTACCTTTTCTCCAATTTTTTCACTTATTGCTGTTTTTTTGGCATGAAAAAGTTTTTCTTTAATTTTCATGTTAAAAACTTTGTTTTTATATCTTGTCCTGTTTGATCTTCCAAGTGAACTTTATAATCAACTTATTTAGCTTCAGGGATGTTATTTTTATGTATTTATATTTATAATCAACTTATTTAGGTCTAGGAAGAGTATTTTCATTTGTATTAATAAACTTACTGATCTCTTAATGAGGTTGGGTGTTGTTATCCAAGATTGTGGTATGTTTTTCTTGCTTGTGTCTGCTTTTGTGACTTTCAAAAAAAATGTTTTTTTTCTAATTATAAAATACAGTTCTCATGCAAACTTTGGACATTTACTGTTACATTTATGCTTAGCTATCTCACTTTAAAGTTTATTTTGCTGTTAGAAATGAAATATTTGTCACTTTATCTTGTAACTTGTTTTTGTTTGAATATGTAAAGACTGTTGGTGTAAAACCTGCTACTTCATTGCTTCTTAATTGTATTTTCATTAATTATTTAGGGCTTTTCAGACATAGTCATGTCCTCTGTAAATAGGAAAAAATACCTCTTCCTTTCCAATTTTAATCAGCTATTTGCTTTCTCTGTCTAATTACACTAATACTTTAAAAGAAAAACACGCCTTTAGAAATAGTGGGCCAGAAAGTGGGACCGTGTGTCTTGCTCCTGGCTGAGCTGCTGCTCATGTTTGCCCGTTAGGTGAGATGCTGACTTCTGGCATGAGGAAATATTTTTCATCATGTTAAGGAAGTATTCTTCATGTTCTATTTTATCAAGTGTTTTTAAACATGTCTAAGTGTTGAATTTTGTCATATGCCTCTTTTGAGTTTGAGAGAGAATTATGGCCTTTTCCCCTTCAGTTCAGTCGCTCAGTCGTGTCTGGCTCTTTGCGACCCCATAGGCTGCAGCACGCCAGGCCTCCCTGTTCGTCACCAGCTCCCGAAGTTTACTCAAACTCATGTCCATTGAGTTGGTGATGCCATCCAACAATCTTATCCTCTGTCGTCCCCTTCTCCTCTCACCTTGAATCTTTCCCAGCATCAGGGTCTTTTCCAGTGAGTCAGTTTTTTACATCAGGTGGCCAAAGTATTGTAGTTTCAGCTTCAACCTTAGTCCTTCCAATGAATATTCAGGCTTGATCTCCTTTAGGATGGACTGGTTGGATCTCCTTGCAGTCCAAGGGAGTCTCTACAGTCTTCTCCAACACCACAGTTCAAAAGGATCAATTTTGATGCTTTTATAGGTGCTCAGCTTTCTTTATAGTTCAACTCTCACATCCATACATGACTACTGGAAAAACCATAGCCTTGACAGGACAGACCTTTGTTGGCAAAGTAATGTCTTTGTTTTTTAGTATGCTGTCTAGGTTGGTCATAACCTTTCTGCCAAGGAGTAAGTGTCTTTTAATTTCATGGCTGCAGTCACTACCTGCAGTGATTTTTGGAACCCAGAAAAGCAAAGTCTGCCACTGTTTCCACTGTTTCCCCATCTATTTGCCATGAAGTGATGGGACTGGATGCCATGATCTTAGTTTTCTGAATGTTGAGCTTTAAGCCACCTTTTTCACTCTCCTCTTTTCACTTTCATCAGGAGGCTCTTTAGTTCTTCTTCACTTTCTGCCATAAGGGTGGTGTCACCTGCATATCTGAGGTTATTGATATTTCTACCGACAATCTTGATTTCTTGATTCCAGCTTGTGCTTCCTCCAGCACGGCGTTTCTTGTGATGTACTCTGCATATAAGTTAAATAAGCAGGGTGACAGTTTACAGTCTTGACGTACTCCTTTCCCTGTTTGGAATTAGTCTGTTGTTCCATGTCAAGTTCTAATTGTTGCTTCCTGACCTGCATGCAGATTTCTCAAGAGGCTGGTCAGGTGGTCTGGTATTCCCATCTCTTTGAGAATTCTCCACAGTTTGTTGTGATCCACACAGTCAAAGGCTTTGGCATAGTCAATAAGGCAGAAATAGATTTTTCTGGAACTCTTGCTTTTTCAGTGATCTCGCGGATGTTGGCAATTTGATCTCTGGTTCCTCTGCCTTTTCTAAATCCAGCTTGAACACCTGGAAGTTCACAGTTAACATATTGTTGAAGCCTGGCTTGGAGAATTTTGAGCATTACTTTACTAGCGTGTGAGATGAGTGCAGTTGTGCAATAGTTTGAGCATTCTTTGGCATTGCCTTTCTTTGGGAGTGGAATGAAAACTGACCTTTTTCAGTCCTGTGGCCACTGCTAAGTTTTCCAAATTTGCTGGCCTATTGAGTGCAGCACTTTCACAGCATCATCTTTTAGGATGTGAAATAGCTCAACTGGAATTCCATCATCTCCACTAGCTTTGTTCATAGTGCTGCTTCCTAAGGCCCACTTGACTTCACATTCCAGGATGTCTGGCTCTAGGTGAGTGATCACACCATCGTGATTATCTGGGTTGTGAAGATCTATTTTGTACAGTTCTTCTGTGCATTCTTGCCACCTCTTAGTATCTTCTGCTTCTGTTTGGTCCATACCATTTCTGTCCTTTATTGAGCCCATCTTTGCATGAAATGTTCCCTTGGTATCTCTAATTTTCTTGAAGAGATCTCTAGTCTTTCTCATTCTATTGTTTTCCTCTATTTGCACTGATCACCAAGGAAGGCTTTCTTGTTTCTCCTTGCTATTCTTTGGAACTAATGTATTCACATGGGTGTATCTTTCCTTTTCTCCTTTGCTTTTTACTTCTCTTCTTCTCACAGCTATTTGTAAAGCCTCCTCAGACAGCCATTTTGCGTTTTTGCATTTCTTTTTCTTGGGGATGGTCTTGATCCCTGTCTCTTGTACGACGTCATGAACCTCCGTCCATAGTTCATCAGCACTCTGTCAGATCTAGTCCCTTAAATCTATTTCTCACTTCCACTGTATAATCGTAAGGGATTTGATTTAAGTCATACCTGAATGGTCTAGTGGTTTTCCCTACTTTCTTCAATTTAAGTCTGAATTTGGCAATAAGGAGTTGATCTGAGCCACAGTCAGTTCCCAGTCTTGTTTTTGCTGACTGTATAGAGCTTCTCCATCTTTGGCTGCAAAGAATATAACCAATCTGATTTCGGTATTGACCATCTGGTGATGTCCATGTGTAGAGTCTTCTTGTGTTGTTGGAAGAGGGTGTTTGCTATGACCAGTGTGTTCTCTTGGCAAAACTCTTATTAGCCTTTGCCCTGCTTCATTTTGTACTCCAAGACCAAATTTCCCTGTTACTCCAGGTGTTTCTTGACTTTCTGGTTTTGCTCCAGTCCCCTACAATGAAAAGGACATCTTTTTTGGGTGTTAGTTCTAGGTGGTCTTGTAGGTCTTCATAGAACTGTTCATCTTCAGCTTCTTCAGCATTGCTGGTCGGGGCATAGACTTGGATTACTGTGATATTGCATGGTTTGCCTTGGAAACGAACAGAGATCATTCTGTCATTTTTAAGATTGCATCCAAGTACTGCAAATTCCAACTCTTTTGTTGACTATGATGGTACTCCATTTTTTCTAAGGGAATCTTGTCCACAGCCGTAGATACAATGGTCATCTGAGTTAAATTCACCCCCTCCAGTTCATTTTAGTTTGCTGATTCCTAAAATGTTGGCGTTCATTCTTGCCATCTCCTGTTTGACCACTTCCAATTTGCCTTGATTCATGGACCTAACATTCCAGGTTCCTATGCAATATTTCTCTTTACAGCACTGGACCTTCCTTCCATCACCAGTCACATCCCTCAACTTTTCCTTAGTTCTGTGAATATGATGGATTACGTTAATAGAGTTTCTAATATACGAACCACCCTTGGAATAACCCCCATGAGGTCATCATGTGTTGCTTTCTTAATGTTTTTGGAGTCCCTTTGCTGACATTTTATTGGAGGTTGTAAGTTGATGCTCCTAAGTGCAAGTCACTGGTAATTTTTCTTTATGGTATGACCTTTGTTTGGTTTCGGGTTTATTCTATTGTTAATTGCATAAGATGAATTTGGGGATTTTCCTTCTTTATCTTTGCTTGACATAGTTAAAATAGTCTTGGGATTGTTGGGTCTTCACAGGTTTGAAAGAATTCCCTTACGAGTTTTCTTGTGTGAGAGGATCCCAAGGTTCTGAACTGCCGTGGTGCCTGCTGGGAGTCACGGGTCCACTGCAAGCAGGGGACTCTCCGGTGCTTCGGGCATCGGGCTGTCCCCGCAGGCGCGGCTGAGATCTGCTGACGGTGCTGGCCTGACTGTCCGTGTGTCTTCCTGCAGGTATGGGGCAGACGTCGACGTCAACCACCACCTGACTCCTGACGCCCAGCCCCCTTTCTCACGGCGGCTCACCTCCTTGGTGGTCTGCCCGCTGTACATCAGCGCTGCCTACCACAACCTGCAGTGCTTCAAGCTGCTGCTGCAGGCGGGGGCGAACCCGGACTTCAACTGCAACGGCCCTGTCAACACGCAGGGTTTCTACAGGGGCTCGCCCGGCTGTGTCATGGACGCCGTCCTGCGTCACGGCTGTGAGGCGGCCTTCGTCAGCCTGCTGGTGGAGTTTGGAGCCAACCTGAACCTGGTCAAGTGGGAGTCCTTGGGCCCAGAGTCGAGAGGCAGGAGGAAGGTGGACCCCGAGGCGCTGCAGGTCTTTAAAGAAGCCAGAAGTAAGTGGCCTTAATTCAGCTCCGCCTGGCAGTCTCTTTAAGTTGGTTGAATGAACCAAGTTGCAGCAGTGAAAAAAAACCTCCTAATTAGCACTTGGTCAGAACCTTCAGCTAGGACTAGGAATTTTTTAGAATGGTCTTCCAGATTAGTTTCTTTTTAAATTCCTGGACACCAGGGGTTAATAGCAAGGAATCTGTAATAATACATGTTCTCAGAGTTCCTGGGATTATGTTCTCTTTACTCCTTTTCTCTACTTTGTGATCTGAAATTCTTTCACT
Organism: Cervus elaphus; assembly: GCF_910594005.1. Taxonomy (NCBI): domain Eukaryota; kingdom Metazoa; phylum Chordata; class Mammalia; order Artiodactyla; family Cervidae; genus Cervus; species Cervus elaphus. The sequence goes on from NC_057834.1 coordinate 137,594,513, forward strand.
CATGCGTTTATGGCTTTTAAGTGTTTGCTTTACAATAGATTTCAAGTTCTTCCTTCTCTAGGGTGCCTCACTCCCCCTTCTTCAATTCCACTCAAATACCATCATTCTGGATTGTGAATTAAGCCTGATTTTTGCTAGAATTAAGTCTGAGGTTTCTTATTTATGAAGAAGGGCTTTGCCAGGGAATTAAGTTGATGCACAGGGAGTTTGGGGTTGATCCGTGGCTTGGTCTCGTTATCATTCTCCGGGACTCAGGAGTTGACCCTCGGTGCTCCCTCTGACCTGCCCACACCTGGCCTCTTTCCCACCTGGGTCTTGAGGGCATCTGACTGACCACCTTTCCCCAGTCCCTTACCTCTTCAGAACTTCTGTGTGTTGTGTTCTTGTTACTGGCTTTCCCTAATCCAGTCATTAAAACTTGCTCCTGTTGAGAGTTGGTTACTGGTCAGTTGGAGCTATGCTGATAGTTAGGCTGCCTGTGTTCATGCCTGTTTGACGAGGCAGGGACACAGTGAGGCTTTTTTTCACCCAGAGTAAAATTCTCAGCCTACCTTCCTCTGTTGCTTGGTCTGTTCCCCTCAAACCCCTTTGGAGCTTTGGGGTGGACCAAGAGCAGAGGCTGACAGAGGGCAAGGGTCAGGGCTCGCAGTGGTCAGCTCTAGTTTCTCTGCCTAGGGAACTCAGCAGAGGTGAGCAGATGCTTGGATAGTGAAGATTCTGCTCCTTGTGCAGATGAAGGAGCAGGTAACAGTCCTTTGTCACCAGAGCCAGCTCTCCTCTGAAATTGGGATGCTGGCAGCAAGCACTGGTGTGTCCTGCCTGCCGTCCCCACCAGCCTCTGGTCTGAGGCGATAGGGGAGAAATGGTATTAACCCCCCCTTCCTCTGTCTTTGCCTTTCCTCCCCCGCGTTCCAGGTGTCCCCAGGTCCCTGCTGAATCTGTGCCGCGTGGCTGTGAGAAGAGCACTCGGCAAATACCGCCTCCATCTGATCCCCTCGCTGCCTCTGCCAGACCCCATAAAAAAGTTTCTGCTTTACGAGTAGAATTCTGGAGCGCCGTTGATTGCAGTGAAGAGGCGGCGGTGACCTGCAGTGCAAGTTGACACCGACTCTCGCCGCGTGACCACATCGTGTGCTGCCGAGTCCCGCCTGGCTGCAGGTGAAGCAGGACTGGCTTTGTTCCCCTGGACTGTGTTCTATCTCAGGTGTTTGGGCATCGGACAGTCTTGGGGTCATTATCAGTATCAGCCAGGAGGCTCCTACACAACTTGATTTTGTGCTTCCTCAGTCTGTTTGGAAATTAGTGCAGTGGGCCTTGAAATGTGAGCAAGTTGGGGCCGAGGCTGGAGGCCTGTTGATGTCCTGAGTGGAGAGGACTGGCATCTTCCAGACTGCTTCTGGGTTCACTTCTCAGCTTGGTGGCTTGACTGCAGTCAGATGAAAAGGGAGTTTGTAAAAAGTAGAGTACAGAAATGCAGTTCCTGAACTTGTGAGTTTGTGTTCCCAGCTCCTCTGTTGAACATGTGATGTTTACACACACACGCTTTCCTTGCCACCTCAGTGTTCTCTCCATCTGGTGGGGGCATCGTGTCAATTGGCTTCATTCAAGGATGGTTTCCTGATCACTTGGGTTGGCTTTATGTCTCAAGGTCAGTACCTGCAGTGCTCACAGTCTCTTTAGGTAACGCTCAGAGCTCGACACCTAGCACCACACCCAGCTGTGCCTAGCATCATGCCAACAGTCTCACGAGTTCTCTGCCATTTCACTCTGGGGAGCTTCCAGAAGTCCACTGATTTCAGGAGGCCCACTGCCTCCACTCGGACCAAGGACCGTCCAACAGCATCCACTGCCAGTTCTAACAGAAGTCTGTGCACGCACTGCGAAATAGAAACTTCACTCATCTTCTGGGTGGTTCAGAGCTTTCAGTTCTATGGTGTCCTGTGGACAGAACATCTGGTGTTTGGTTGATTGCGCTTCATTTGTTTGGACCTAATGTCTTGGTAATTGCTTCTAGAACTGAAAATGGGGATAGCAGTGAGGTTAGAGGTCTCCTGTGGCCTGCCGGGGTTTGGGGGAAGGGAGAGGGATGATCTGGGTTATCACCCAACAGCTCAGCTGTGGGCAGGGCTGCGTGGCCGGGAGTGTGTCATGTCGGCACAGGTGGGCCGGTGGCTGCCTCTTGGAAGCGTCCAGGTGCCGCTGTTTGCAGGGAAATCACATCTGTTTGTTGAGGCCTCAGGACCATTGGGTGGATCCATGGAAAGTGTTTAGAGATGGGCAGATTTCACATCTGTGTTTAGATTTTCTGTAACAGTTGAACAAATGATATGGGTTTATTTAATTATCAGCATTATTGTGTGTCTTCACTGACCAGACAGGCAGTGTCTGGTCATGGTCTTCCGTGATTGAGGAATTCTGAGTACACCTCCTGGCATGGATGGATGTGTGTTGGAAGCCAGGCTGGCCCATGTGCACAGGAATGAGGTCTGAGAGGAGAGAAGTCATCAGTGATTCAGAAGGGAAGATGCAGCCATTGGAGCTCATTGCAAGCTGAGGCTGCGGCCTTGGAGGCTCAAAAGCGGGCTGTATGCTGCCACTTTTGGCTTCGAACCTGCTGGGTGGGTTGCGTTCAGAGTTCTGGGTTCCACCTGCAGCAGGAGAGGCGTCCTGAGAGAGGAGGGGCCGCCAGCAGGTGGCTGATGGTGCCTTTGCCACCAGATCCAAGCGCTGCGGGGATTTGGTTCGGGAGAGCGACAGTGTGCCCGTGGCCCTCGTGGTGGGACTCACCAGCTCTGGGCAGTGGTTTCGATTGCAGCTGTTGGGGGAGGGCTCTCCCTGGTATAGAGGAGGGTTGTAGGATAGCTGGAGCCGCAGGAGGGGGCGGAGCCGCCAGAGAGGGGGCGGAACCACTGGAGGGAGTGTCCCTGGGGCGCAAGGCAGCACGTCATGTCACTTTCTCAGTCTGGCTAGAGGAGTCTCAGGAGCAGTCACTCACCTCGCTTTACGCTCCTGCAGCTGCCCTTTGGCCTGGATTCCCTTCCTGGGGGCCGTGCTGCAGGCTCGCAGGACCCTATGTGCCCTGGTGGGCATTTCCTGCAGGGGTTTGTTAGGGACAGAGCCTCCCTGGGGTAGGAGGTGACTCTGTTCACAGGCCTGGAAAGCAGCATCAGGGGCGCTGCCAGGCAGGAGTGTCGGGCTGCATGGAGGCAAGGGCCCCCTGCTGGCCTGGCGGGGTGGCTGTCAGGCTGCTGTGCGGGGTGATGAGTGTAGGACTTGTTTCTGGGGTCCTCTAGAAGGACTGGACTGAGTTGATCCTCATTGTTGGGCCTGGCCCAGACCTGGCCAGGGAAGGACTGGGACTGGGGAGGACTGGGACTGGGGAAGGACTGAGCCAGGGAGTGGGGCCCCCCCGCACCACCCCAGAGCGAGGTGGGCTCAGGGCCAGTCGTCCTTTATAGAGGCAGGTTGACTTTCTGTGTTCAGCCAGCCTTTAGATAATTTTTTCAGAATCCCAGCAACTGAGGTTCAACCTCTAGTTAGAAATTCCATACGTGCCAGACAAGACTCTGAAAACAGCATAGCTAGATACTTAAGGCCATTCCTCCTTGTTTTGAGCCTCATGTTACTAAAGCTCCCTTTTTCTGTTGTTGGCAGGGATAGGTAGGGTTCAGACTAGGAAGGCGTCATTCTCTCCACAGAGCACTTTATAAAGCCCAGGCTCCAAGCCCCGGGGTGCCCACTGCCACGTAGCCAGCAAACGTGGACTTGGGTGATGAGGTTGTGGCCCAGAGCACCATGCCCACGGGGCAGGGCACAACAGACCGGTGGGCAGGAGCCGGGGCCCCCAGCCTGGCTCAGAAGTGTCCTCACTGTCCCTGGGGCGCCTGAGGGCCATCGGGCCGAAGGAATCCTGTGCTCACGGCCTCGGCTGCAGTGGATGGGTGGGGGTGGGGCTGGGGATGTGGGGCGGCGCTGAGACCTTGGAGAGGGTTCCGCTTTGGCATCCTGGTGGGAGTTCCCGAATGTATTTCCGAAACCCTTCAATGTCATATGTATCCGTGCCTTTTCATATTATTTCTGGTATTTATGTATTTATTTATTTATGCCCTGCCGTATTCCAGGAAAGGGTTCAAGGTCGGCATGCTTAGTTTTGATGTTCTCTTTTGACGTTTGATAAGTTTTAGTCAACATGCGCTTGTTAAACAGGACGTTTTAAAAAGAAAGGACAATTTTTTTTTTTCAGTACAACTTCCTCATGTTGAATATGTTTCTGTTATCAGGCCTACGTGCCATCATTTTTCCCCTTTCTTCTGTGAATTGACTCTTCAAATGGAAGGGTCATGCAGGAGTCTAAGAGAGGAGCCTGCAGGCAAGGTTGGACCGAGCCAGGGAAAGTCCGCCTTGGAGAAGAAGGCTCTTCTGTGCTGAGCTGCCTGCTGCCTGGCCCTGAGCGGGCCCGGCCCTGGGGAGGCCGCCTTCTGACGGCAGGACAGGCGGACACGCGGGAGAATGTCTGTGAAAGCACTGGCACGTGAGCCATCCTGGTGAGGTAGCAGCGGCTGTCTTTGTGCACGTGGTCCCTCTCCTCAGTGGGTGTGCCTTTGAGGTGCTGACGGCCTGTGGCCTTGCTGGTCAGCTGGGCTCTGTGCCCCGGGGACAGCGAGAGTTATGGTGACCGTGACACAGGCCTCCTGCACTGGTAAGAAGGGCAGGGACACGCGTGAAATAACATAGGAAGTCAAGTTTACTCCATTTAGAGGGTTGTCTTTTAATCTGAGATTATGTTCTTCCTAATTTGGGTGATAAAATGTCCTTTTATGTAATGAAGGTGATAATAAAGGGCAACATTGTTTTTTTTTATAAGCACCTGGTTGCAGATTAAAATGTTGGCTGCCCTTCCTCAGATCCCAGAACTTCTTTTTTATAAGTTGGTCAGGCTCTGAGACCCAGTGTCGGGACCCACAGTCTGTCTACAGCCTGTGTTCATGACTGAGGAGTTCCTCCTGGAGTCTCTAGCGGCCTGTCTGTGGCTGAAGGAGAGCCCATGGCTCCACTGCCTGGTAGTCCAGGCACAGGCCCTGCAGTCCCCAGGCGGGTCAGGAGCACGTGCTTGTGTCTGCCAATGACAGCACTGTCCCTGGGAGGTGGGCCTCTGGCCACCCCCGAAGGACACTCCCAGGAAGCTAGCGTGGCTCCTCAGTGGGGCTGCCGCTTACCCTGGGCACCTGAGGCACCTCAAGGCTTGGCGCTGGTGGTGGGGTGGGCCTTCGGGTGCCAGGGCTCAGGCTATTCCCCTGCCCCTGGGGCTGCCTGCCAGGCACTCAGCAGCCGGGCCAAAGGGGTCTGGGTGCCCCACCAGCTCGGCTCTCCCTCCTGGAAGTGTCTGATTCGGCTGCCTGGCATCTCTCCCTCACTCACTTAGGCCTCACTCCCCTTCTCACGCTCCCCATCCTCCAACCTGACTCCTTTGATGTGGAATAAAATGACTGAAATGCACACGAGTGGTCAGTGGGATCCTGTCCTCGGAGAATTCCGCGGGAGGGACACGCAGGTTCTAAAGTGCAGTGGTCTGTGGAATATACGCCGTAAGTTGTAGGGAGACGGTTGGATGGGGAAGTGAGCGAGGGTGGAGGTGGCTTCTGTTGCCTTAACTCATAGTTGCTCAGTGTCTGGAGGGCATGAGGATCCTTTCTTTATTAAGTTGCATGGATCTCAGACCTCTACCATGTGATGTGTGCGTGTGCACATGTCCAGGTCTGTGTGGTGTCTGAGCGTGGCTCTCCCGTGTGTCATCACCTCAGTTTGCTGCTGTGGTTTAGCCAGCAGCACCCCTGCTCCTCCCTGCACTGTTTGCACAGCCCCCGTGGTTTCTGTCTGGTGTTGTGCACGTGCGGAGTGACATGCCCACGTGCTGTGGGAGCGCTGGCATCAGCCCTGGGTCTTTGCTTTCTCTTTGGTAGTGACCACACTTATCTGCAGCAGCTGGGACCATGGCTGTTGCTGCACTTGGGCCTGGTTAGGCGCTTTCAGAAATGGGATGGACATCTTTGGTAGGTTATTGTAACTGTAATGAATGCTTTACTCCCCGTTGACTCCCCCCAAATGCCTTAATTCTGTGTACTGTTTATCTCATTGGAGAGAAGAATTGATCACGTGACATCTTTGTATATGCACTTCAGGTAGAGGCAGTGGCTCTCTGGAGAGCTGCTCATGATTTGCAGAGAGGGGCATCTGTAAATGGGAGTCTCAGCGGCTTCTCTCCACTGCTTGGGGGCCCCTGTGCTCCAGGGAGGCGCTCATAGTGTTGCACAGGTTTAAACTGGGATGAGCCTGTTTCATTTAGTGGGTTTTTAGTCTGAAGAGAAAGTGCCTCTAAAATGTTTGAAACACATGACTTTCCATCATGGTGACACTGTCCCTACAGTGCTCTCTTGGGTGGGGAGGTGGTGGGGACTGTGTTATATGTGACTTATTTGACAGTGGGAGGGTGAGTTGTGAAGCTTCGGGAATGAATGAACTAAATAAAGCATTTATTCATTTCTCCATGACACGTCTCTGTATTTGCTATTAATATTTCAGATATTTCCTTCGTTCCTCACACCAGTCCCCAAGGCCCACCCGCAGACGTACACGTCTCCTGCTCTACTGAAAAATGGCCTCACTTTGTCTCAAAAACCAGCTGCCTGTGTGGCAGGGATTGCTGGTTCTCCTTCACTATCTGTTGTCTGTGTCTGTGATAACAGAATGCACAGTTATAGCTGGAGACTTGAATCCTCTGAATAAAGTCTTCACTTCCCAGACTTCTTATAACTACATGTGGTTGTTTATCATAGTTCCTTCCTGAAATCCCATTAAAATTACAGGGAATTTTAATTTTTTAAAAAAGCATCAATCCACTAGGATGCCTATAAATGGCAACAAAGTTTTGGAAACTCTCAAGAAAATAGATGAATGGTAAGTGACTTAGAAGTGCCTGAGAAAACGACTTCGTAGGAAAGAAACGAGAACAGTTGAGAACCTGGTTTTACTGCAGAGCTCCGGGAAGCTATGGGGTTGGCAGTTCCAGGCACCTCTAGAAGTGGATGTGAGGAGTGAAAGCAGCAGGACTGGCCAAAAGCCAGTTTGGAAGCAGCTGTAAGTCTCCACTGCACACAGTCGGGCACTTGTTGCTGCCCTAGCCCATTGGGAGCTGAGACATCAGCCTTCAGTACGTAAAGTCCTCAGCACAGGAAACAGGCCGTGTCCTCCAGGCAGGAAATAAAGGAGAAGGAGGCTTCTTAAGGAGTCTTACCAGCCTAAAAGGAAACACTCAAAAGATACCAGTACTGAATGGGACCAAAAACAAACATACACTTCAAACAGTGGATACTGGAAAAGAATTCGAGAGAATCCTGAGAATGAAGGCTGTGTCTCCAGATTACAAGGATCAGCTAGTACTAACTATGGCACGTGACCAGCCCTGACACATTACTGTGGGATTCCGAATCACTGGGGAGAAAAGATTCTATAACTCAGGGGTCCCCAACCTCCCGGACTAGCCTGCGGCCTGTTAGGAACTAGCTGCACAGCAGGAGGTGAGCGGCAGGTGCGCGAACAAAGCTTCACCTGTATTTACAGCTGCTCCCCATCACTGGCATTTCCACTTGAGCTCCACCTGCTATAAGATTAGCAGAGGCATTAGAGTCTCATAGGAGCTCAAACCTTACTGTCAACTGTGCACGCAAGGGATCTAGGTTGCATACTTCTCAGGAGGCTCACCACCCCTGTGTGCACCATCCTGCGTTCCACCATCCGTGGAAAAATTGTTTTCCATAACGGTTTCTGGTGCCAAAGATGTTGGGGACTGGTGCTATAATTTCTGGAGAGAACAGGACGTACACAGGTTGAGTGAGTTGAGTTCAGCCACTCAGTTGTGTCCAACTCTGCAACCCCATGGACTGCAGCACGCCAGGCCTCCCTGTCCATTACCAACTCTCAAGAGTTTACTCAAACTCATGTCCATTGAGTCGGTGATGCCATCCAACCATCTCATCCGATGTTGTCCCCTTCTCCTCCCGCCTTCAGTCTTTCCCAGCATCAGGGTCTTTTCCAACAAGTCAGTTTTTTCCATCAGGTGGGCCCAAGTATTAGAGTTTCAGCTTCAACATCAGTCCTTCCAATGAATATTCAGGACTGATTTCCTTTAGGATGGACTGGTTGGATCTCCTTGCTGTCCAAAGGACTCTCAAGAATCTTCTCCAGCACCACAGTTCAAAAACATCAATTCTTTGGGGTTCAGCCTTCTTTATGGTCCAACTCTCACATCCATACGTGACTACTGGAAAAACCATAGCATTGACTAAATGGACCTTTGTTGGCAAAGTAATGTCTCTGCTTTTTAATATGCTGTCTAGGTTGGTCATAGCTTTTCTTCCATGGAGCAAGCATCTTTTAATTTCATGGCTGCAGTCACCATCTGAAGTGATTTTGGAGCCCCCCAAAATAAAGTCTGTCACTGTTTCCATTGTTCCCCATCTATTTGCCATGAAGTGATGGGACCAGATGCCATGATCTTAGTTTTCTGAATGTTGAGTTTTAAGCCAACTTTTCACTCTCCTCTTTTATTTTCATCAAAATTCTTCACTTTTCTGCCATAAGTTTGGTATCATCTGCATATCTGAGGTTATTGATATTTCTCCCTGCAATCTTGACTCCAGCTTGTGCTTCATCCAGTCCAGCACTTCTCATAATATACTCTGCATATAAGTTAAATAAGCAGGGTGACAATATACAGCCTTGACATACTTCTTTCATGATTTGGAACCAGTCTGTTCCATGTCCAGTTCTAACTGTTGCTTCCTAACCTGCCTACAGGTTTCTCAAGAGGCAGGTCATGTGGTCTGGTATTCCCACCTCTCAAATAATTTTCCACAGTTTGTTGTGATCCACACAAAGGCCTTGGCATAGTCACTAAAGCAGAAGTAGATGTTTTTTTGGAACTCTCGCTTTTTGATGATCCGATGGACGTTGGCAATTTGATCTCTGGTTCCTCTGCCTTTTCTAAATCCAGCTTGAATATCTACAATTTCACAGTTCACGTACGGTCGAAGCCTGGCTTGGAGAATTTTGAGCATTACTTTGCTATCATGTGAGATGAGTGAAATTGTGCAGTAGTTTGAGCATTCTTTGGCATTGCCTTTCTTTGGGATTGGAATGAGAACTGACCTTTTCTGGTCCTGTGGCCACTGCTGAGTTTTCCAAATTTGCTGGCATGTTGAGTGCAGCACTTACACAGCATCATCTTTTAGGATTTGAAATAGCTCACCTGGAATTCCATCACCTCCACTAGCTTTGTTGGTAGTGATGCTTCCTAAGAGGTCCGCTTGACTTCTCATTCCAGGTTGTCCGGCTCCAGGTGAGTGATCACACACCACTGTGATTATCTGGGTCGTGAAGATCTTTTTGGTATAGTTCTTCTGTGTATTCTTGCCACCTCTTCTTAATTTCTTCTGCTAGGTCCATACCATTGCTGTCCTTTATTGAGCCCATCTTTGCATGAAACATTCCCTTGGTATCTTTAATTTTCTTGAAGAAATCTCTAGTTTTTCCCATTCTATTGTTTTTCTCTATTTCTTTGCATTGATCACTGAGGTTATCAGGACACAGGTTATCAGGAATCCAAATAGCTTTGGAACCCTCAAATATGACATCGGACAAAACAGGAATCAGACCCTTCAGAATCCTCAAAATTTGGAAGGAAATACATACAAAAGTCATGCTAAAGACTTGTAGTTTTTTTGAAAATGTCTGTTCCACTCACCCTTTCTTAAGAAACTTGGAGGATGTACTCTTCTAGACGAAAGAGTACACGAAGAAAGGAGAAAACCTAATATTCAGGAACTGTGGATCCAACACAAAAGAGGAAGGTGAATCCAGGAGCATAGTGAAAGCTTTGGGGATGGCAGCTGTGTGTTTAGGCCAGAGGCAAGGGGCTGAGACCCCAGAGAAGACATCCTAATTACTAGGATACCTGTCGTTTCTGAACATATTTAGATAGGAGTTCGGAGTGACTTATTGACAAATACCTGAGAAACCAGGGGACATAACTCTAAGGAAAAGAAAAGGTTGGGGAAGAAAGAAAAAGTTACCATGGTAATACTAGACACCTCAGCTGTGATTAGTGTTCACGTAGTCATACAACATCCACCTATGACCATAAATGCTCTGGGTGGGGGGGTGGGGATGGAGGGGTGGGGACGTGCGTATGAATGAAAGCTAAAAAAGAGCAGAATTCATTACAACCAATGGCGGGCAGCAACAAAGCCCAGTGTTGCTTCTTTCTAAAGAAAATTGATACACCTCCATAGAAGGCAAAAAGGGCATTCAATTCAGTTGCTCAGTCTGCCCGACTCTTTCGACCCCATGGACTGGCAGCCCACCAGGCTCCTGTGTCCATGAGATTTTTCAGGCAAGAATACTGGCATGGGTTGCCATTCCCTTCTCCAGGGGATCTTCCCGACCCTGGGATCGAACCTGGGTCTGCTGCACTGTAGGCAGATTCTTTACCGACGGAGCTACAATTTAAAGGGCAATTTTATAAATTACGTAAAAAGACAGGATATATTACAAACAACTTTATGATAGTAAATGTGAAAATGCAGAGGAAACGGACACATTCCCAGAAAAATAGAACTCTTCTAATTTAAGGAGATGTTGGGACAGCCACCCGGGCGGCCACCACTGGAAGGAAGCGGTATTGGAGTCCTTACCGCGGAAATCTCGGCGCGTCTCCTTTAAGAGAAAGTGAAGCCCCGCCCCATATGGAAACACTTCTCTGCGCTGTTCCGGTAACTTTCCGACTGGGCCGGGCCAGGAAGGACCCAGGAGGGGCGTGTTTTCGTGCGTGCGGCTACGTAGGGGCGGGGCTTCCTGAGCCGTCCTCTGGTGACGCGGCCCTCACTTGGTACGGCCATGGTCCGGTTCCTGAGAGTTGGGTGGGGCCGTTCTGAAGTGTTCCCTGGTTGTAGGGCGCGTGCTCCCTGAGGACGTGGGCAGTGCTTCTCCTGCTGCGGGCCCTCCTGCGGGGAGGTGGGCCGGCGGGGACTTGCTCTTGCGTCCCCGGCATGGTTGGTGTGGAGCAGAGCGGGAGGCCGCTCCCGCGCTGGGCGGTTTTGTAAGAGCGTCTCAGGTCTGGACTGCCCCGCGCGTGTAGCCCGCTCAGGCCCGGCCTGTGAGAAGTGCGGCCCAGGCTGGAAAGACCGGCTGCCCCTGGGCTGAGCGCCGGGAAGCCGCCGTGGGCAGGAACTACGGCGGGGAGGCGTGTGGGAGAGGCTCCGGTCCGGCCTCCGCCTCCCCGGCTCCTGAGCGGACGCGGGCAGGGGAGGGCCTCGAGGCGAAGCGCTGTGGGGTCCACGTGTCAGAGAAACCCTTAGTGCTCGGGGAGGACGGCCCCGGATCGCCGCGGGCGGGGGGGCCGTTCACCACCCCCACCCCCCACTCCCCGGACAGAACAGCAGGTGTGGGGAAGCCCACGGCAGCCACACCGGAGGCAGGTGTGAGTGCAGTAGCTCCGGCCTCTTTTTGACACCAGAGAAGCCAGGCTGGAGAAGAGCCTTATGAGCGCAAACTGTGGGGAGGATGCGTTCAGAGAAGGATACACGTTCTTTTTTGCCATCAGAAGCTTCACAGCAGAAAGGCCTGATGAATGCAGTAACTATCTGAGAACCTTCAGTCACGTGTCTAAGCTCATTCAGCAGCAGGAAGTGTATACCAGAGAAAACCGCTTTGAGTTCATGGAATGAAAGCTTTTTTCCAAAGGTGTGCCCCGATTTACACTGGAAAGTTCACAGCCTGGAAAAGCGCTAGGAGTGCAGCAAACGTAGGAAAGCCTCCTGCCCAAATGTCCAACTTGTGCTGCACAAAAGCTTGGTAGGTATGACCAGTGGAAGGAAGTTTGAAGTTGTAGGTCCAACCTCATTCACCCCTGGCAGGCTCACCGTAGATTAAGGCCAACCAGCAGCAGATGTGAGAAAACCTTCCACAAAAGGCCTCACCTTGTGAAGCATCAGGAAGTTCGTGCCAGAGAAAGGCCTGAAGTATGCAGGGAACGTGTCTTCTCCTTCAGCGGAAGAGGCTGTGTGTCAGCCACAGCTTTGAAAGCCTTTGTGAAGATGCTGGATGTTGAGCTTCATGTTGTCAGACGCCCACACAGGATATTCCTAAGGAGTGCTGTGTGCATGGGGATCTTTGAGGTGCAGAGTCAGACTTGCTCACCTCGCTGGGGCTCTTGCCAGAGTTCTCTCACTGTCAGTGTCTGTGGCAGAAGCCATACCACCTCTCTGCTAGTCGGGAGGGACTTGTTACCTGTGATCCTTCGGGTCCTTGGAGGCCCCCATTAGCAGCTTGAGCACATGGATGGGCTGTATCCCCTTCCTGACTAGTTCAGGCATGGGTGTGACCTGCGTAGACCAGGAGGACCTCAGCCGGCCTCTCTGGCTCTCGGGATGGTTTTCCTTTTTTTCAGGGACACTGTTGTCCTCAGGTGACTGGATAAATCTGTCCAACTTCTGACTTAAACTTCCTGGGAACTCTCGCTTCCCATTATTCTGCTGGGGTGGAAATAAAGGCATTGTTGTTTAAGCCACCTTGAGCCTGGGAATTTCTGCTTACTGTGTAGGGTGAGCTTAGAACAGAGTTGGGGGCTGTCAGCATTAAGGGTGCAGGTGAGGGAGGGGAAAGAAAATGAGAGAACTCTCTCTGCTTTTGGCCTGGTTTGTATTGCTGCCCAAGACCTCCTGGGAATGACTGAAGCTTTGAGGCTTAGTCCTTTGGTCTTTAACCAGGATTGTTTTTGGACAGAAAGGTCACCCCGAGTTGGGATGGTTGGTATGACACCCCCAGTGCCTCTCAAAGCTGCCTGAGTTTGGTCCCTTGAATGCAGGGTGTGTCTCGCATTCCCCAGCACTGCTGACGGGAAGCTTTTTCCTAGTGCTTGCCTAGGAGCCATGTTCCCTGAAGTTCAGAAACCGACAGGTGTATGTCATTGGCCGTAAGGCCTGCGGGGCTGTGTAGGAGCCATAACTAGTGCAGAAACACTAGGCATGATAGTAGGGAGTAGGGGAGAGTGCCAAAGTTGGAGGGCATGTGCCCCTTTTAAATGGATATTCACAAATGTTTGGGTAACTTTGGCTCTGAAAAATGAGAGTGTACAGCAGTTCTCATGATCTCCAGATGGCATGTCTCTCCTACGACCAAGCTCACTGTCAGTAAATAAAGTTTCTGCAGTGGCTGAGTGCCTAGTTCAGGGCAGAGAGATTCACTGGGCGGTCCTGGGCCGCTGGGCCAAGGCTGGTGGGCGGGAGGCCACCTGTGGGCGTGCCCAAGAAATCCGCCAGGCAGCTGCTTGCAGGGGCTTCTGCTGAACTTGTTGGGAAGCTGGTGGGAGCAGGCCAGACTCCTGGGGAGAGCTGGGAAGCTGCCTGTGGGGAAGTTGAACTTGGTGGGAAGCCAGTTAGGATTCCTAAAGACCCCAATCAGGAAGCTGCCTGCTGGGTGCTGCTGGGAGTTGAACTCCACTGATGTCTCATGGCAACCAAGCACCGAGGGAATCAGAGAAAGTGAAGTGCAGTGGAACCACGAAGAGAAATGCCCTCCTTCCCAGCGTCCCTCCAGCAGCCACTCCTGACAAGCTTCACATTGTTCCAGCTGGCAAGTTAGCAATGCTCCAGGCTCACAGCCGAGCAGTGGAGCTTGGATTTGGGAAGCTTTGGAAGAGGATTCATGTAGTGTTCTCGAGGCAACGTGGCAGGCTTCTTCCTCCAGGGGCCCCAGCCTCCCCTTCAGTCAGGGAGTCTGGCCTGTGAGTTGAATTAGGTCCGGGCACTGGGTGAGAGGTAGTCTCTATTACAGTTGTGACTTAGGTCGGGTGTTTGACTGTTTCCTGTTTTATAGATTAGCCAGTGCTCATAGTCTGAGGGTTTTTTTTTTTTATTGTTTAGTCACTAAATCATATCTGACTCTTTGTGACCCCATGGACTATAGCCTACCAGGCTCTTCCATTCATGGGATTTCCCAGGTAACAATACTGGAGTGGGTTGCCATGGGCTCCTTCAGGGGATCTTCCCGACCCAGGGATCAAACCCGAGTCCCTTGTTTTGGCAGGTGGGTTCTCTGCTGAGCCATCTGGGAAGCTGATTCTTGGGGTACCATGTTCAAGTAACTGCTGTCAGATCCCTGTGGATCAAGCTGTTTTGATTATGGGTGCACATCTGTTGTCTTTCTTAGCAGACATGCCCGCCCGCCCCCCGCCCCTGGCCTTTGAGGGTCAATTCCTGCCATTTGGGCTCTACTCGTCTGGAATCTCATCATCTCTGTTAAAATTGGGGAGCCCATCTCGGTGCAGCAACCCCCCATCCCATCTGCTGCTGAGGAGAGCAGCTGCGAAGCTTTCCAAGGATATGAGCGCTCCTCTTCCTCATGTTTCTCAGCGCCTTAGTCTTCCTGGATCTCCTGAAGGCTGTAGCTGGGAGATGGGTGTGCGGGTCACACAGGCTGTATCCAGTCCAACCGTCCTGTGTCTCTAGGTGTTTGGATTCCCTTTTCTGTGCCAGGGCAGCTCTGGCATCTCAGTCTTGCTAAATGTAGACTGTTCCTGAGTAGCAACTTTGCCAGACAACCAGACATGTTGTTTAGAAACACCTCCAGCTGCTCGAGTGCCCTAAATCTGGACTCTAGTCACTTCACCATCCTCCATGAATTTGGCCTCAACTAGTGTTATGTTCCACCCTCCGTGGTTTGACATCCTGAGTCCACTTGACATGTTTCCCATGTTTTTGATATATGTTCCCAAGATGTATATTAGAAAGGGCTTGCTCATTGGGAAAGACACTGATTCTGGGAAAGATTGAGGGCAAGAGGAGAAGGGGGCAACAGAATGGGACAGTTAGATGGCATCACTGACTCAATGGACATGAGTTTGAGTGAGCTCTGGGAGATGGTGAAGGACAGGGGAGCCTGGCGTGCTACAGTCCATGGGGTCGCAGAGTCGGGCATGACCGGGTGACTGAACAACAACACTTTTCTAGGTGTGTAAGCTGTTCTACCTGGAGTTACCAGGTGTGTTCCTGGCCCGCTGGAACATGTGATCTGACCTGTCACGTGTCTGGTGGCAACAGAGCGGTGGCTGTGGGTCTTGAGACCCACAAGGCCCCTTTCAAGGCATCTACCCTTGGCAAGGTTTTACAAACAAAGGAAGAAGAATCTTTTAAGACGTAATGGACAAATGACTTCTCCTGGTGAGGGAGGCTAAGGACAACTGTTGGGCTTAAGATGTTCAGTTTTCCTGGGTCCAGCCAAAGGTCCCCATTCCCAGCTTCATGCTCCCACACTTTCCCAGTCAATGTCTGATTTTCCCTTGAGACACTGGTGAGACTGAATCCAGCTGTTGTTCACAAGCAACATAATGAACTTTTCTGTATTATTTTTAGAGTTATCAGCCCTGTGACTGCAAGAAAAGAGATCATTTTGAGAATTGAAGTATTCTGGTCCTCACTGTTGCTTGTCCTGGAAGTTGAGTCTCCATGACTTGTTAATTTTTCTCCGTGTACACTCTTGTGCCCTGGAGGCTCTGTTCCAGACTGTACCCCCTGTAGTCATCGTTACTACCATTTAGGAAGAAAAGAGAGCTTCAGCTGTCACAGGGGCTCCGAGCCCCCTGCTTCTGTCAGTACTTCACGAACAACCCAAGACCACGGCTTGATTAACTGGCGCCAGTGCCTGTGGGCATTCTGTTTCCCACTGACAGTGAGCTCAACACTGCTAGAGCTGAAAATCACAGCAGGTCAATCCGCAGGTCTCGTCTCTGCCAGTCTATCTCCTGCCACCACTCCTGGCACCAGTTCTGTATCAGGGTCCAGTCTAGCAGACAGGAACCACACAATGATTTGAGCCAGGAAGGATCATTAATTATTTCCAGGGGGAAGAAAGAAGATTCTAAGATACCTCCCGGGAGAGCACCCAAGGACGGAACAGAGAGGGAAGCGGGCGGGGGGGGGGGAGCCCTCCCTGAGGCTGGATCGAGACTTTGTTGGAGACGGCATTGTTTTAACTCAACAGATGGCAGAAAAGTTGGCAGGGTTGATCTAGACCAGCCGTGGCCCATGCTCGTTGGTCCAAGACTGATAGGCCAGAGCTCTGAGCTGTCAGAAGGTGGGAACTTCCATCGCCAGCACTCCCTTTCCCCGAACTTGGGATGCCTGCATGATTCATCTGGAAGCTGGCAAGCTGGTGGAGGGAGGTGCTGTCCACTTTGCTTAGGAGCCTTCTGGGGCATGACTGGGCTTGCTGGAGAGCTGCTGAGAAACCCTCTAGGGGGTGCCCTTGAACCCACTAGAAGCTACTTGCAGGGGCACATTGAGCTCCATCTCAGGCTCACTGCGGGGTTGAGCTCCTGGGTTTACAGCGGTCCTGTTAAGCACCTGGGGAACCAAGAGGAAGGAAGGCACCTGGAGCCGGGCTTTTGAATTGGGTCCACTGAGGCAATTAGCAGTCAAACAAAGGAAAACAAATGATAGAATTGGAAAGGTGAAAGCAGAACTCGTTATTTGACAATAGGTGTAGCAAATCCAAAAACATTTACAGTTACATTTTTAGATTAATAAGAAAGCTTATAAGGTTGTTGAATATACATAATCAACTAGAAGGCCAATTGCATCCTGTGCACCAAAACCAGAAAATTAGAAATTAAGACTTAAAAAGTTCAATTTACAATGGCTTAAAAAGTTCAATTTACAATGGCATAGAAATCAAGTACCTAGGAATATGTGTAACAAGACACGTAAGAAAACTTTGGGAAATATTCAGAGAAGACACAAAGAGAGTATAAAGTATGTCAAATTTCTCCACATTGACCTATATAGATTTACACAATCCTAATGAAAATCCTTAGTGGTTTCTTTTTGAATTTGAAAGACAGTTCTGATAATCACACGGCAGCATAAAAGGAGGAAGCATAAAAGTCAACAGGTTCTGGAAGGAAAAGGACTTCCTGAGAGGTCATGCTCTCCCAGATATCAAGACTTAGCATCAAGCTGAAGAGAGAGTGGAGTTGTGTAGGCAGGGAGACAAGAGGACCACTGGGCCAGATCAGAGAGCCCAGGGATGGATCAACGTACACATGTTTGTGCTTGATTTACGGTGAAACGGACAGTGCAGAGTAGTGGGAGAGATGGTCTACTGAATGATAGTGTTGGAACAATGGGGATCCATATTCACACACACACATGCACAAATGAATCTCCATGTTTCACCATACTAAAAAGTCAATTCCAGTTGCATTATTGATAGATAGGAGAAAGGCTAAAACATGCAAATAAAAAGGATAATCTTCATGACCTCAGGGTCTTAAAAAAGGCACAAATTATAAACCACAGAGCAAGAGACTGACAAATTAATCTGCATTAAAATGAATTTCTGTTCTTCAAAAGACACTATAAATTGAATGATAGACAAAGCAGTAAGTGGGAGGATATACTTGGGATGAGACAAAGGTCTTATATCTAGAATAAGTAAATAATTTATACAAACCAATAAGAAGGAATGACTGATAACCAAATAGAAAAGATCTGAACAGGAACTTCATACGAGAGGAAATGCAAAAGGCCAGTGGACACATGAAGACTGTTCCCCTTCAGTGGTGATCAGGGAAACATGCAGGTGGAAACCACAGTGGGAGCCCACACCTGACCGGTCGGCAGAAAGCACAGAGCCCTCACTGTTGGTGGGAACGTGAAACGGCCCTCAGTCAGTTCAGTTGCTCAGTCGTGTCTGACTCTTTGTGACCCCATGAACCGCAGCACGCCAGGCCTCCCTGTCCATCACCAACTCCCTGAGTCCACCCAAACCCATGTCCATCGAGTCAGTGATGCCATCCAACCATCTCATCCTCTGTCATCCCCTTCTCCTCCTGCCCCCAATCCCTCCCAGCATCAGGGTCTTTTCCAATGAGTCAACTCTTAGCATGAGGTGGCCAAAGTATTGGAGTTTCAGCTTCAGCATCAGTCCTTCCAATCAACACCCAGGACTGTTTTCCTTTAGGATGGACTGGTTGGATTCCTTGCAGTCCAAGGGACTCTCAAGAGTCTCCTCCAACATCACAGTTCAAAAGCATCAATTCTTTAGTGCTCAGCTTTCTTCACTGTCCAACTCTCACACCCATACGTGACCACTGGAAAAACCATAGCCTTGACTAGGCAGACCTTTGTTGGCAAATTAATGTCTCTGGTTTTTAATATGCTGTCTAGGTTGGTCATAACTTTCCTTCCAAGGAGCAAGCGTCTTTTAATTTCATGGCTGCAATCACCATCCACAGTGATTTTGGAGCCCAGAAAAACAAAGTCTGCCACTGTTTCCACTGTTTCTCCATCTATTTGCCATGAAGTGATGGGACCGGATGCCATTATCTTAGTTTTCTGAATGTTGAGTTTTAAGCCAGCTTTTTCACTCTCCTCTTTCACTTTCATCAGGAGGCTCTTTAGTTCTTCTTCACTTTCTGCCATAAGGGTGGTGTCATCTGCATATCTGAGGTTATTGATATTTCTCCCGGCAATCTTGATTCCAACTTGTGCTTCCTCCAGCCCAGTGTTTCTCGTGATGTACTCTGCATATAAGTTGAATAAGCAGGGTGATAGTATACAGTCTTGATGTACTCCTTTTCCTATTTGGAACCAGTCTGTTGTTCCATGTCCAGTTCTAACTGTTGCTTCCTAACCTTAATACAGGTTTCTCAAGAGGCAGGTCAGGTGGTCTGGTATTCCCATCTCTTTCAGAATTCTCCACAGTTTTTTGTGATCCAAACATTCAAAGGCTTTGGCATAGTCAATAAAGCAGAAATAGATGTTTTTCTGGAACTCTCTTGCTTTTTTGATGATCTAGCGGATGTTGGCAATTTGATCTCTGGTTCCTCTGCCTTTTCCAAAACCAGCTTGAACATCTGGAAGTTCACGGTTCTAACCCTTGGAAATGAACAGAGATCATTCTGTCGTTTTTGAGATTGCGTCCAAGTACTAGCCCTAGCACTTTGCAAAACAGTGCAGCAGCTTCTAAAAAGGTAAACTTACCTATGGTATCCTCTGACCATAGCACCCAGCGATTCCATTCCCAGGGGTTTGCCCCAAAGAGATGAAAACATTTGTCCACACAAAGACTTGTATTCACATATTCATATTTATTTATAAATCTCTAATTAGTAAAGGCTTCCCTTGTGGCTTGGCTGGTAAAGAATCCATCTGCAATGTGGGAGACCTGGTTTCGATCCCTGGGTTGGGAAGATCCCCTGGAGAAGGGAAAAGCTACCCACTCCAGTATTCTGGCCTGGAGAATTCCATGGACTGTATAGTCCATGGGGTTGTAAAGAGTCGGACACGACTGAGCGACTTTCTCTAATTGGTAAGATCCCAGTATCTATTGAGAGGAGGTAAACCATGATGCACAAATATGAAGGAGAATGGCCCCGTGATTAAAGGGGCTCAGACTAGCGCTACTGCAGCGACGTGAACCCTGGAAATGTGCTTGGTGAGAGGAGCCAGACACAAAAGGCTGCATATTCCAGGATTCCACTTTGATAGAATTTAAACAACGCCAACTATAGTGACGGAAAGCTGCCCAGCGTCACCTGGTGTGGGGCAGTGAAGCGGTGCAGAAGAGGGGTCACCAGGGGGCGTGAGGCACTCCCAGGGCGTATGGCCCTGTTCCCTGCCTTGAACCTGGTGAGGGCAGCCCAGGGGGACGTGGAGGCCAAAGGGTACGGATTGGTGCACTTTCAGTGTGTGCGGTTTACTGTGTGTCGCTTTATCTCACAGTAGGGCTGTTAAAACCACACACATTGTATTCCATCAAGAAGAAGAAAAATAAACCACACAACTCTGCCAGTGCCTGATCAGAAGACCGCGATAGTACACACTGCAAATTACTTTAAAGTAAAAGCCCCGTAAGTTTCCCGTGAAGCCGTTTCTCCAGCTCTGACTGCAGCCCCTGGTGGGTGCTCTGGTTTGGGGGGTGGTTGCCAAGCCCTCCATGTCGGCCCCCAGCGCCATCTCCTGCCCATCACAGCTGAGGAGAGAAAGGCCATCTCCCCTGGGCATGGCACGCCACCCCGCTCTGCCCCCCATGCTGTTTGCACCCCTGCCCCTCTGCATACCACAGTCCCCTGATGCTGACCACCCCCTGACACCTTCAGATGGCCCACACAGGCCCCTAAATGCCCTTGGCACCCCAGGATGAGGGTCTGTCGTGCATGGGATGAAGCGTGGCCTGGGCAGAGCCTGGAGGCCTGCTGGCGTGTGTTCAGGGGCAACGGGAAGGGCCTGGTGTCCCAGGAGGAGGGAGGTGGCCGTCAGGAGATTCTGCAGATCCAGAATGGCTGGGGTGCCCCCCAGGGGCAGGGGCACTGGAGTGAAAGCGGATGGAGCCCCAGAGAGCATGTGTGGAGATGAGCTTAGGTCTTGCCCCACAGGACGATGTTTCTCAACATGTGCCCTTGGGTCTCCTGGCAGCCTCAGGAAACACGCCGGAGAGGTTCATAAAAAGTCCAGGGAGCTGGCATTGATTGCATTCGTTTCACAGTCTGAAGGGAGTGATAGACGGTGGGCTTCTCGGAGACCTTCTCGGGAGCTCAGTGGTCACATCCTGCAGGCTTCACAGGCCTGCAGAACAAGGTTGTGTTACCTCCCAGGGCTGCCAGTGGCAACAGGGTGCAGTGTGTCTGGGCTTCAGAGTTCTTGTAGTTTACCAGTTACTGTTTATGTTGAAGTTTTCATTGAGAATTCTCTCTATTATGTTGTGACGGCCAGAATAACGGCTTTCCTCAGATGTCTGTGCTCTCGTCCCTGGAGCCTGTGAATATGATACCTTGAGGGGCAGAAAAGTGTTAGTGTGTCAGTCATGTCTGACTCCTTGCCATCCCAAGGACTGCAGCCCGCCAGGCTCCTCTGTCCATGGGATTCTCCAGGCAAGAGTACTGGAGTGGGTTGCCATTTCCTTCTCCAGGGGATTTTTCCGACCCAGGGATTGAACCCAGGTCTCCTACATTGCAGGCAGATTCTTTACCATCTGAGCCAGCAGCGAGGGGCAGAAAGGACTTTGCAAATGGGATTAAGGTGGGGGGAAATGAGCTGGAACAGTAACCGGGGTTTTCTCGGGAAACCAGTGCCCTTTGTTCTGAAGAGGCGGCCCCTTCATTGGCTGTGTGTCCTTGGCCCCTCGTACACGGCTGGCTTCCAGTAGGTGCTTCATAGATGCTGGCAAGTGATGTCTTTCCACAAAAGTGAAAGCATGTTGTGGATTGAAAGAGCCCCTGGAGAGCCGGTTGCTAAGACCCTTGCGTGCAGCGGTGGGTCTCCAGGCTCCGCCTCCCCCCAGGGTCTCCTCTCTGGGGTGTCTGGCTTCTTGACCAGCAGCCCTGGGGAGGGGGGGCTGGAAAATGTGCACTTAATCCAAATGCCATATCCATACGGTTTCAGAAGGAATGAGAGCCAAGCTGTGGTGAGCAGTGGGTTCGAGGGCGGCTCCAGAGCATGGAGGGGCCCAGGGCCCCAGAGAGCTCGAGTTTCCAGGCCTATAAAACCCAAACGGAATTCCAGGTGTGCGAGATGAAACCACACTTAACGTGCATGTAACAGCCAGGGTGGGCGACTTGAGGACAGACCTTGAACAGCTTGGTGGAGCTGCATTGCCAACTTCAGCTATCTCCCGCCTCCCCCTTTGTTGCTATGGCAACTCAGGGACGGTCCCCACCACCAGGTCCAGGGCAGGGACTCAGAGAATGCTGTGCAAGAGAGATTCTGCTGAACCAGGCTTGAGTGGGGAGGTGGGTGGGGGCTCCTTGGTGCCTTGCACCACCTCCTGCCCCAATTCTTCCCTTCCATCCTCACCACGTCCATTGCCTGGGTGCTCCTATGCCAGCTGGGACAGCATCCTCACGCCTGTCCTACCTCCTGTCTGCTCCACTCCGTCCTCCCACACTGCTGGAAGGAGCTTCCCTGAAGGTGGCTTCACCTCCCACCTGCCCGTGTGAAAGTGAAAGTGCAAGTTGCTCAGTCATGTCCAACTCTTTGAGACCCCATGGCCTATACAGTCCATGGAATTCTCCAGGCCAGAATACAGGAGTGGGTAGCTGTTCCCTCCTCCAGGGGATCTTCCCAACCCAGGGATGGAACCCAGGTCTCCTGCATTGCAGGTGGATTCTTTACCAGCTGAGTCACAAGGGAAGCCCAGAAATACTGGAGTGGGTAGCCTATCCCTTCTCCAGGGGATCTTCCCGACCCAGGGATTGAACCGGGGTCTCCTGCATTGCAGGCGGGTGTAAATGGCATCATCTCCAGTTCTTTCCTGGCCCCGCCGCCCCCACCCCCACCCCCTAGGTACCCGGAGCCACTTCTTCCCTGCCTCCCACCCACCACATGCCAGCTCCTTCCCACAAGCGGTGCTGGAAACCTTCTTGGGGGGCAGTACCACTTCTGCCGGGATGCCTTCTCTTCCCTCCCAGCTAAGTGGTGGCCTCCCCCAGTCCCCCATGCTCTGCACCCTGGAGGGTTGTTTTCCTGCCAGGAAGAGCTCCTATCCTATAGACGCTAGTGATTTAAACCCTATAGGGTTGCCAGACAGTACAGGATGCCTAGTTGCATTTGAATTTCAGATAAGCAAGGAATAGTTTGTAACTGTGTCCCATGTAATAATTAAATTTAACTGGGCACCGCATATTTTTATTTGTTAAATATGGCAATTCTATTTGGAATGAACTTGGGGATAAAATTAAAGCTTTTACAAATATGTAATTCTGTCAGTGGGAAATCTGATCTATAGATAGGAATGGGGAGTATTTTGAGAAGCAAACAAAGTAGCCAGAGATACATTGTTTTTAATTTATGAAAATTGAATGAAACTCTTCTAAATTAGCTTTAAAAAATAAGAAAAGCATCAGTTATTTCCCAGGTGCTCACCATCCATGCCTCTGATAATGGTAACCATTGAAAAAGCCTGAAAAAATATGAATATTTAGCAAAATATTTTCCTAAAGCCTGACCTGGTGTATTTACTTACAGATTTACTTTTTGTGTTGTTTCGATACCCTTCTTTTATCATTTCCTTTCCATTTCAAGTGCTTCCTTCAGTCATTCTTCAGGGCAGCTCTGCTGTCGACAGATCCTCATAGTTTTCCTTCATCTGAGAATGTCTTGGATCCTGTTTCATTTCTGAAGGGCATTTGCACTGATGGTTCTGTTCAGTGCCTGACAAATACTGTCCCACTTCCTTATGGCCTCTGCAGTTCTTTTTATTTATTTATTTTATATAGTGAGAACTTTCATATCTGGAATTAGCCAGCTGGACTCAGTTTAGATGATCCCAATTTTGTTGGCAACATCCAAAGCACCGTAGTCAGGAGCCAGCCGAACAGATGCCTCTTCTCTCCATCAGCCTGATCAGGGTGTTGACCTTAGCCACATCAGTGTCATAGAGCTTCTTCACAGCGTGTTTAACTTGTTGCTTGCTGGCCTTGACATCCGCAATGAACACCAGTGTGCTGGTTTCTTCTGTTTTCCTCGTGGCTGAGTTGGTGGTGATGGGGGAACTTGATGACGGCATCCTGGTCAAGCTTGTTACTCCTGGGAGTGCTCCTCCCAGGGAGTGCTCCTCCCAGGGTTTGGGCTGCCTCCTGAGTCGCAGTGTTTTTGGCCAATGGAAGGTGATGCCTGGATCTTCTCTTTTTTGTGGCTGTGGACGCCTTTCAGCACTGCTTTCTTTGCCTTCAAGGCCTTGGCTTGGGCTTTGGGAGGGGCAGGGGCTTCCTTCTTCAAGATTGGTGCTGTCTTTGTGAAGAGCTGGCTTCTGCAGTTTCTGATGAGAAACCATGTCTTTCAGATTGCTTTTCTCATAGAGGTTACATGTTCTGGTGCAGGTTTCTTTGGATTTATCCTCTTTGGTGCTTGCTTAGCTTCTTGAATCTGTAGGTTTGTGTATTTTGCCAAATTTGGGAAAATTTCAGCCGTTACGTCTTTGAGGATTTCTCAGTCTGCCCCTCTTTCCAGGTCTCTGATGATGCGATTGTGGCATCTTTCATTAATAATTCCCACAGACCCCTGAGGCTCTGCTGTTTTAATTTTTTAAGTATTTTTTCCTGTTGTTGAGATAGCTAATTTCTGTTGTTCTCTCTTCTAGTTCACCAGTTATGTCCTCTGCCTTCTCTAGTCTGCTGTGAAGCCATCTAGTGAGTTCCAAAAAAACCCCCCAAGACCCTCAAGCTTTGGTTATTATATTATTCGGTTCTAAAATTTTCATTAGCTTCTTCTTCATATCTTCTGTTTATTTGCTGAGGCTTTTGTTTTTAAATTTCTTTCCAGTGTATTTATGGTTCCTTGTTTAAGCATTGTTATGATGGTTGCTTTAAAAGTCTTTTCAGGGAACTGCCCTGTGGCTAAGAATCTGTGCTTCCACTGTATGGGGCCAGGGTTTGATCCCTGATCAGGGAATTAGATGCTGTATGTTGCAACAAAGAGTTCACATGCTGCAACTAAAGAATTTGCATGCCATGATTAAGATCCCACATGCCACAACTAAGACCCAGCATAGCCAAGTAAATAAATAAAATTTTTAAAAAAGAGCTTTGTCAGATAATTCCAGCACATGTGTCATCTTGGTGCTGGCATCTGTTGACCGTCTTTCCTCATTCAAGTTGAGATTTCCTCAATGTGATTAGTGATTTTCAGTTGTATTCCAGACATTTTAAGTATTCAGGATTTTATTAAAACCTATTTAAGCAGGCACCCTCTGCCACCTTGTCACTGGGAGAAGGGAGTGTGGCCTTATTCCTACCAGGTGGGACTGAGGTCTGGGTACCGCTCTTGGGCCCCGTTGACTCCATGGGGGCTGGGGGGGGATGCCTCCCCTGGGACCCTGTAGGGGCAGGGTGGCTGCCCCGTAACCACTGGGCAGTGGTGAAAGTCCTGGCTCTGCATGAGGCCTCCTCTGACCGTGCCTGGAATGGTGTGTAAGCTGATTTCCTTTTTGGGGGGAGGCAGGCATGCTGGGATTTTAGTTCCCTGGCCAGCAATTGAACCCAGGCCCTCAGCAGGGAAAGCACCAAGGCCTAACCACTGGATTGCCAGGGAATTCCCTGCTGATTTCCTTTAGACTATAGGGCTTCCCTGGCAGCTTACATGGTGAAGAGTCTGCCTGCAACGCAGGAGACACGGTTTCAATCCTTGGGTTGGGAAAATCCCCACTCCAGTATTCTTGCCTGGAGAATCTCCATGGACAGAGGAGCCTGGGGTCACAAACAGTTGAACACAACTGAGCGATTAACACTTGAAGTCTATGTCGTAGCTCATCAACCACCTCAGGGGAAGCCCTCAGCCCAGTGTCACCTCATCACTGATGCTTAGAAGGACCTTGAGGACGTTATCATAATCTTTACAGAAAATGAAATGAAAAACAAAAGCAGTGGCTTCGCAGAGCCAAGACATCAAGCAGAGGCTGCTGGGGCTGGTCACAGTGTCTGAGTCCCGTATGGTCTTCATGCTGAAGGAGATGGATGCACCTGACCTAAAGCAGGTCTTCCTGTGGACAGAGAACCTGCCGGAGGGGCTTCGGGGGCTGCAGGCCTGGGGCCCCTGGGACTCCTGTCTCAGAAAGGTCATCTGTGCTCTGGGTCCTGCTTTCCTCATTTGTAAATCAAGGGGAGGGGCTCTCTCTGGTGACTGACTCTGAGCGTCTTCGGCATTCCTCATGCTTGTCAGTGATGGCAAACAATAAAATGATGGGAGGCCCACAGAAGTGGGGAAACTGAATGTACTCTGGTGGTTAGCACGTGGGGAGCTTGTGCAGGGTTTGAATCCAGTTTCCATGAGTGATGAAACAGCATGAAGTCGTAGGGGTCAGCAGTTCACAGGATCACTGTGTGATCTGTCTGGTTTGACTCTAGAAACAATTAGCATTTTCCAGTCTAAGCCAACTCACATACCATCCAGCTCACTGGCCAGTCGTGGGGCATCCTGGGGATGGAGGTGTGGCCTGGGGGCAGCTTGCACGTTGTCCTCAGGGCTGGGCCCTGACTGTGTCCCAGGCAGGCCTGGAGAAGATGCAGCATCCCCGAGGGCTTCACAGACCCTGAGAAGCTCTGTCCTGTTTAGACTGCACTACGAGGCACGTGGGATCCTAGTTTCCCGATAAAGATGGAATCAGCGCCCCCTGTGCTGGAAGCACGCAGTTTTAACCACCGCATCGCCAGGGAAGTCCCCTGGCCTGCTTCTAACATTGCAAAAGTCCAGGAAAGAAAGTGCTTCATCCAGGGAAGAAGAAAGTGCAAACTGGTGTTGGGATGAAAGGAGGACTTTTCAGTACTTTAGGGAGAGAAACCTTTGAATCTTTTCTGCAAAATGAGCAGGTTAAGCAAAGAGCCATCATGGGATGCAGGAGTGAGTGCCGCCGCCCTGAGGAGAGAAAAGGGGCGGGGCAGAGGGCTGGTCCCTCACCGGATCCTGGGGAGGTGGGGGAGGAGACATGTGAGACCAGCCGGGATGCTGCCCACTTCCCAGGGCATCTGGGCTGTTGTGGGCAGAGCTGCTCTGTTTGGGATGTTTGTGATCACAAGCCTCCACTCAGTTCAGCAGGTGGAACTGTTCGTACCTGTACAGAGCTACATGGCTTCTAGAGCCCCAGGGACATCCGGACCCCAGGGGATCTGTCCTCTGCTGGGGGGGCTCCAAGCAGGCACAATGCTCACAGCCTTTTCATTCTGGCAGGAAAAGAGTTTCTCAGTAATTACCCACTCCCCCCGCCCCACCCCCCAGTTCCCAGATGGTGCTAAGGGTAAAGAATCTGCCTGCGAATGCAGGAGATGTAAGAGACTGCAGGTTCGAGACTGGGTCGGGAAGATCCCCCGGAGGAGGGCACGGCAACCCACTCCAGTATTCTTGCCTGAAGCATCCCATGAACAGAGGAGCCTGGGGCCCTACAGTCCATGGCATTTGCAAACAGTGGGACACGACTGAAATGACTTGGCCCATGCACACCCCCCAGTTCATCAGAGCCTCTCCAGGGCTCGGACCCCTCTGGCAGGGGCCTGAGGTGTGGGGAGGGGAGCGGGTTAGGGCTCAGGCCTAGAAGAGTTGGGCCCAGGTATGAAGACCCTTGAAGAGTGACCGCCTCAGCTCCACCACCTGCTGCATTTAATCCAGGCCACAGCCAAGTTTCCAGCAAGTTAAATGGGGCTTTTATCCTGAGTTTATTGTTCTTTGATATGTAATTTGACCTGATGTAGGGCTGAGAAAATGCATTGTCTTATTTCACCCGTGACATATTTATTGCAGAGAATTTTCAAATTTGTGGGAACGTCTGTTCAGGCTGTTTCCTTGGGAAGAATTTAAAGGGAGACGGGTCAGCTACCGAAAGCAGGGCCGGAGGAGCTCAGCGGGGAGAGGAAGACGGTGCAGGAGGAGAGGCGTTTAGGAGAGGGAGCTGCTCTCACAGCATCTTACTGCTCTGCTTGTTCTCAGCAGCATCGTTTTCCAGGTAAGGCGCCCTCCTGATAGGTTTCCCCCTCCCTTAGTGAGATGTGAACGGAGTCTCCTGTCCCTTCAGCGGGAGGGGCTTGTCCTCAGCCCTGTGAGCTCAGCCTGCGTCTCTTTGCCTGCAGGTGTGTTGTCCACTGCTTAGGCTTATTTGAGGGGTTAAATGAAGCCGAGCAAGGGATGCACAGAAAGAAGTACGGCTTAATCAGGCATCAGGGCTGAGTGTGTGTGCGTGTGTGTGTGTGTGTGTGAAAGGGGCCCCCATAGGAAGCCACACTTTAGCAGAAATCTGATCTCAGGGAGTTTTCTGGAAGTGTGTGTTAGTTGCTCAGTCGTGTCCGGCTTTTTGTGACCCCAAGGACTGCAGCCTGCCAGGCTCCTCTGTCCATGGGATTCTCCAGGCAAGAATACTAGAGTGGGTTGCCATTTCTTTCTCCAGGGGACCTTCCTGACCCAGGGATTGAACCCGGGTCTCCTGCATCGCAAGTGGATGCTTTACCATCTGAGCTAGTAGGGAAGCCCTTACTAGGAGAAGGGTGCGAAATAAAATTCATATTTTCTGGCAAGGCAAGAAAAATTTCAAACAAAAATTCTTCTCTGCCCTTCGGCCCCCTCGCGGCCCTCAAGGTGTATCGTGTGTCTGCATTACTGCATGGACCGAACCTCCCTGTGGGCAGGAACACCCGCTCAACCATAAAGAGCAGCCTTCTCCCAGATCAACAAGATAACTCCTTAAACGGTAGCACTCCTTCCTGATCTGGAGGAGTCACGTGACCACCGGGGTGACGTCTAGACCTGGACCACGTGAGCTGCCAGTAGTCGGTCATTTGATGTACAGCCCTCTGTCTCCAGCTGTGTCTTGATTTCTAATCGGCCTGTCTGTTCTCAGAGCTTTCCGAGATGCTCTTGCCCAGTTTATAACCCTCAAGTTTGGCTCAAATACAATTCTCCAGTTCTTTCTTAGGTTGACTGATTAACATTTCATCAGTGACAGGCAGGTCTGAACACAGAGGAAGTGGGGAGCTTACGCAGACTCCTGGGGTGGAAGGGCACCCAGTTATCTCGTTCTCCCCTTCCTCCTTGCAGCCGGGCTGGCTGCCTCCCCTCAGCCCCTCCAGGCGCAGGTAGAGACCATGGAGCGCCTGCGAGGCCTGCTGAGCACTCTGATCATCATCCCCCGAACTTGAGAAGCCACCTACTGGCTTAAGCTGGGAAAGTCAGGTGGGACTTGCATTTTGAAAGGAGCACTCTGTGGCACTAGTGGTAAGGAAGCTGCCTGCCAACTCAGGAGACATAGGAGACGTGGGTTCAACCCCCAGGACCAGAAGATCCCTTGGAGGAGGGCATGGCAACCCACTCCAGTATTCTTGCCTGGAGAATCCCATGGACAGAGGAGTCTGGCGGGCTATGGTCCTCAGGGTCACAAAGAGTTGGACACGACTGAAGCGACTTAGCAGGCAGCATGCATCCTGGCCACGGGAGCCAGCCTTGACGACTAGCGTAGGACAGCGATTTGATTATTGCCCAAGGCCGGCTTTGATCCTGGCAGTCTGGACTATGGCGGTGGCTGGTGGGGGGGCAGTGGTGGAGGATGGAGAGAAGTGAGTGGGTCTTAGAATTGCCAAGGAGGTCAGAGCTTCTGATTGTGGTTGGCTGATGGGATAATGAGGGATGAGGAAAGGAAGGTATCAAGCACCGCCCTATGAGTCTACCTTATGGACTCCTTCCGGGGTTGGTTCCTTTGTCCTTCTCTCATTCAGCCTTTCCTGAGGCAGGTTGAATTGCACCCCTGAAAAGGGTGTGTCAAGGTCTTACCCCGGGACCTGTGAACGTGACCTTGTTCGGAAGCAGGACCTTTGCAGAGGGAAATCAGTTAGGACAAAGGCCTACTGGAGCAGAGTTGGCCCTAAAGCCAAAGAATGGTGTCCTTCAAAGAGGAAGGAGCTGGAGGTTTGGACATGGAGACTCAGAAGAGACTTGGAGGGGAGAAGGCTGGCTTGTTCCGTTGCAGGAGACGCCAGGGCTGCTGGCAGCCTGTGGAGCCTGGGGAGGGGCCTCTAATGAACTCCCCCCAGCACCTCCCGCAGGAGCCAGCTCTGCAAAGCCTTGGCTTTGGAATTCTGGCCTCCTGACCGGTGAGAGAATACATTTCTGTTGTTTTCAGTGCCAACTGTGGTCGTTGTCATGGCAACCCCAGGAAATGCAATTCTTGGAGCATCTCTGAGACCCCACTGAGCAGCAACCACTGTGTCCGGGAATAGGACCTGCTCTGGGACTTTCAGCTGGTGGCCGAAGAGAGACAGCAGGGTGGCTTGTGGAAGGAAGGGGCTGGCCTGTGGGCCCCGGGGAGGGGCTCCACCGGTGACACGGGGATTCTGGCTACCAGGTGACATGTCCTGAGGCCTGTGGACCTCAAGAGGAGCGGGTTTGTCCAGAAAAATCTGAACGATTGGGAGTGGGGAGAGCAGGCAGACGGTGGTGAAAGGTCATGGTTCAGGGTTCAGGTTTAACCCTAGCATCCTGGGCATGTTCAGAGTCAGCCTTTGGATGGCACAGATGCCCCTTGGGCCCCGCCAGCCTGGCCTCTCCAGGCTGCACCCTGCATGTGCCTTGACCACACATTCTGCGTTGTTCCCAAAGCTGCTTCTAATGAGCCTCGTTTTCAGCCTCTGTGGCCGCAGGCCTAAGGTGTGTCCACATTCCCGTAATGTGTTTACAGTTTATTCCAAAGCAGCGAGGCTGCCCTCGCTCTTTGATCAGACTTCAAGTGTGTGAGCCCCTTCTGTCAGTCTCCAGTTTCACAGACTCTTCCTCCTCGCTGTCTTCCCCCTACCCTCCATGGTTCCCGCCCGCGGTTCCTGCCTGAGCCCCCCGTCCCCACCCTCACGAAGTCCAGGGTGGAGGGAGGACTGAGGCTGGGCCCACATGGCTCCATCACAAGCCTCATCAGGCCCTGGCGACCCTGCAACGTTACTCATGGTTTTCAAGAGAACATTAATTTCCACTTGAATTGACTCCCCCTTGGCGGGGCCTGTCCCCTAGAGGCAGCTTTTAGAACTGTTCTGCTTTCCTCTCAAAGGAAAAGCACGGCAGTGGCCAGCAGCCTTTTAGAGAAGGACTTTGGAACGAGGAAGTCTTCTGCCCTAGGGGTGCCGCCCATCTGAGCAGTCAGACCCCCTCCCGGATGGACAGAGGGACGGATGGACGGAGGGACAGATGCGCATGGTGTGGGTGCCGAGCACAGGGCCTCTGCTCCTCTGCAGAAGCAGGAGGCCCGAGGGTCAGGAAGGAAAAAAGGAAGGATGATGGGTGGATGGAGAAGGAATGGGACTTGCCCTCCAAGCTTCTGACCGTGGCTTTGGGCGCAAGCGGCTGGGCGGCAGCCGTTTTGAAGCCCCGCCACCACGTTCTCGCACCTGATGCTGTGCCCTGGGGGACGTTCTCCAGTGTCTCAAACCCTCCAGCCGCCCCTGGAGGTTGAAACTGTCTGCTTTCTTGTGGGAGCAAGCCTGAGGAGATGTGTGGGCAGCTCTGAGAGCTGTGCTGTCTGGGCAGCGGCTGGTCACCCCAGTCCCATGTCTCCCAGGTGGCGTTCAGCCAGAGGCACATGGTTTCCCATCTGCTTGCAAGAGGCGGCAGGAAGGACAGCCCTTGGCCCAGCAGTGTGGGCTGCTCCCTCGTGGAGGGGGGCTGGATGAGCCCCTCTGTGTGGTCCCTTGTACAGTGCGGGTGA
The DNA here is from genome assembly GCF_910594005.1 of Cervus elaphus. Lineage (NCBI taxonomy): Eukaryota > Metazoa > Chordata > Mammalia > Artiodactyla > Cervidae > Cervus > Cervus elaphus. The sequence continues at coordinate 137,625,785 of NC_057834.1, forward strand.
GGGCACTGCTGTACCGGATGCAACTCTGCAGGTCGGGTTGACCAGATCCCTCCCTGCTAAATATAGAAACCTCACTTTTCTTTACATCCCTTGACTATCCCCCATGGATAATATCGGGCTTCCCTGGTGGCTCAGTGGTAAAGAATCCTCCTGCCAGTGCAGGAGACGCAAGTTTGATCCCTGGGTCAGGAAGATCCCCTTTAGTATGAAATGGTAACCCACTCCAGTATTTTTGCCTAGAAAATTCCATGGGCAGAGGAGCCTGGCAGGTTACCATCAATGGGGCTGCGAAGAATCAGACACGACTAAGCACATGTATAATATCAGTGTTTTAAATAGTTCTCCTAAAATACATTTAGAACTACATTGCATGGTGGTATAATTTTGTTTATCAATAATCTGGAAAACTCAAATGGAGAAGAAAAGCCTATTGTAATTCTCTGTATCTTTTTCTTCCTTTCTGACACCCCCAATTTCCTTCTTTTGTTGTTTCCTTTATGTTTAGAGAATTTTCTTAGTTATTCCTTAAGGCAAGTGTGCTGGTAACAAATTCTGTTAATACTCATTTGTCTGAGAATGTCTTGATTTCTGCCTTCATTTCTGGAGGCTATTTCCTGTGGATACGGCATTCTGGGCACAGCTTTTGTTTTGACATGTGAAAAATATTGTGCTACTTTTTTCTGGACTCCTTGGTTCCTTATGAGAAATCTGCTGTCACTCTAGTTGTGTATTCTCTACTGTAAGATGTTTTTCTCTAGATGATTTCAAGATCTCTTTTTTTGTCTTGAGTTTTGAGTTTTCAGATATGTAATGATAATGTATCTTGGCACAGATTTCTTTGGGTTTATCTTGTTTGGTGTTTGCTCAGCTTCTTGAATCTAGAGGTTTATGTCTTTTGCTAAATTGATGAAGTTTTCAACCATTATATATTTGAATATGTTTCAACACATTCCTCTTTCTCCTCTCCTCCTGGAACTCTGATGACGTAAGCATTTGATCTCATTATATTCCCACAGGTCTCTGAGATTTTATCATTTTTTTCCAGAACATCTTCCCTCAGTATTCAGTTTGGATGATGTCTGCTGTTCTGTCTCCTGCTTCACTGAGTCTTTCCTCTGTCTTCTTCATTCTCCTGTTGAGCTTCTCAACTGAACTTTTTATTTCAGTTATTAAACTTTTTAGTTCTTAATTTTCCACTAAAATATATTTTATTTCTTAGTTGAGACTTTCTTTGCTGGGACTTTCATTTGTTTCATTTCAATTTTTTCATTTGTTTCAATCATATTTGTAATTGCTTCTTGAAGCATGTTTATTATGGTGGCTTTTAACATCCTTGTCAGACAATTCTAATATCTGCCAGCTCACTGTTGACAGCTATTGTTTTTGTTTTTTTTTCTCACGCAGTTTGAGATCTTTCTGTTTCTTGGTATGATGAGTGCTTTTCATCTGAAGCCTGTGAACTGCTCTGGTGGAGGAGGGGGTCCTGCCTTGTTACTGCCTGGTAGAAGTAGAGGTCTGAGTTCCCTGGCAAAAAAGTCTTTGCTGTTGTGGGTGAAGAGGGGGGCACAGTTTTCTCTATGGTATTTGGCTACAGCAGAGCAGTCATTCTCTAAATGTTTTCTGTCTGGTCAGGCTGCCTCTTTTCTGATCCTTTGGCTACAGAGAACAGATTTTTGTTGTTTTCTTGGGGTGTTTGCCCATTGAGAGTTCTGGGTTGCAGCCTTGTTCATATCCAAGTCTAGAATATACAAGGCAAAAGAGAAGCTAAACATACCCTATTGTGCTGTCTCTGGGACCCTGGTCCACCACCTTCTCTCCAGCCCTCAGAGTGTTTTATGTTTGTTTTACATATAATGTTCAGGGTTTTTAGTTGTGCTTAGGGAAAAGTAGGTTTGCTTCATCCCAGAAGCAAAAGAAACACGAATTCCTTTTATAATCAGAAAAACACAGGATGCAATAATGTTTCATCCAATGTTGCACGTTAATTGGGTTGCAGAGATTAGAGAATGAACAGAAGACTGCCTTCCAGCTGAAATAAGCTGGAGGGAAAACTCAAGGGGCTGGTTGTAACAGAACCGAACAATAAAAGCAGCTCTTTTGCTCATAAACTTTTCTGTTTAAATATTTTGACCAGAATCACCAATGAAGTTCTGTCTGTTTACATTCATCCGTGACAAAGGAAGGTTGATGCAGGGAACAACTGCAACCCCATGTAGTTCGTAAAATTAATAACTGAGAAATTGGACTTGTGCTTCCCCATTCTTATTTTGCTCTGGCTTTTAGCTAAACCAATGACTATTATTTTGTGCCAGAAAGTCCTTCCCAAAAGGTCTGCTTAAGTGTTCCGGCAGATTGGGAAGGCAGCAGAGGGGGGAGCGCGCGGGGACTTCGGCCCACAGCCGACCTGCAGGCTTCTCTCCCCGACTACAGACGCCCCCTTCCCACTCCTCCAACCCGAACTGTTTCCTCCCTCGAGGGGAGAGCAGGGATGAGGTTTCCAGATTCAAAAGGAGGCCAGCCACGACCTCGGTCCTTTTTATGGCACTTCCTTTCCTGGGCAGCGCGTGAAGGGAAGCGTCCGTGTGTTCTGAGGTCAGGGTGGGACGGAGCAGGCCCCCAGGTCCCCATCCTCTCTTCATGCCCCGGTCCTGCCGTTCTCACCTGCAACACAGGTTGCACTGATGCAGGTGGGGAGGGGGACTCTCACTGACTCCTCGTTGTCACGGTCACAGGGATGGTCAGTCCCTTTGGTCCTGGGGGCAGCGATGTCCTGCAGTTTGTTCATTTCTCAAACACGCAGAGTCTGACTCTCAGACTGCATGCACTCAGCATCACAAGGCTCTTTTTTGCAAAATATTTTACTTTTATTTATGTATTTATTAGGCTTCCCCGGGTCTTAATTGCAGTCTGCAGGATCTTTAGTTGTCACATGCGAACTTAGTCACGGCACGTGGGATCTAGTTCCCCAACCAGGGATTGAACCTGGGCTCCCTGCATTAGAGTCTTAGCCTCTGGATTCACCAGAGAAGTCCCCACCACAAGATTCTTATATCCTCTGGTGCTATCTTCATGGGGAAATATGTAATTGCCTACTTAACACCCACAAGGTGAGGCTCTTCACAGGCTGGTAAAAGGGAGACAGAGACTGGATGTAAATGGGCCAGTGGGCACTTGCTCAGATGAGGCTGTTCCAGGGAAAGTTGGTTTCCATTTCTGGATAGACTCCTCACGTCCCTGTTTGTTGCCACACCACTTCCAAAACACCAGGGGTAGAGCATGTGCCCACACCCCTGCCCCCCCACCATGCAGGTCAAGACTAATAGAAGAATTGGGTTATGCTTTGCATCAAAAGCTATTTTCTGTCTTCATCACCCCCTCCTTCTTCCCTTGTGCCACCTGCTCCCAGCTGTACCAAGCTGGTTAGTGTTAATTCCAGTTTCTTCCATCTTTCCTTGCTCCTCTGTAATTTAAAAATCCAATAAGCTAGGGGAAAAAGTGAATCACCCCAACCTCTGCTTGTGGTTTCCACTCTGCCACAAACCAGTGAGGCCACCTTGGGCGTTGCCCACCTTTCCTGAGCCTCAGTTTCCTAACTGCCGGTAGAGGCCTGGGCCCCGGGACAGCCCATCACAGGGGCAGTCACCTTGGGCATCAGCTGCGGGGAAGGGAACATGGGGCGGGGTTTGAAATATCTGCTGACCTGAGACCCCTGACCTTTAAGCTCAGTTTTCTGTGCTCACCCTAATTGCAGCATGCTCGTGCCTTTGGATTTAAATGTACCCGCGATTTAAACGTAAGTGAGTCCGCCTGTGCAGAGGACATGAGACAATAGTAAGATGCTGCTGGCGGAGATGCAGAGGGAAACTACACGGTTAGCAGGTGAGCACCAAGTGGGGATGACCCTGCAAGGCCTGGGCATGATCCGAGCAAGGGCAGGGATGCTCAAGGGCACCTCGTGGGGTGCATCTGCTGGCAGCTCATGACTTTCCGATAGAATGGTAGACGAGATGAGGGAGGTGGGAGCTGAGGCAGTGTTGGGGGCTCAGCCAAAGTGGGTGCCAGCTGTCACCTTGCTGGACCAGGGTCTGGGGCCCCAGGCCCACCCAAGATAAGGTCCAGGTGAACGGGCTTCCTGGCTTTTCTGGGCCATGTCACCAGCCAAGGGGAGTGTTCTCCACTGAGCTGGTGGCGAGGCTGCTGCTGGGGAGGATGCAGCCGCGACCTGATGGCCTCAGGCAGCGATGGACACACAGGTGTGATGCGGGCCTCACAGCTGTTGGCTGATTCCACCTGCTTCTTTTCTGCTTTTTTAGCAAGTGGCTGTGAGAAAATTTAACATGACAGTTCAGTTCAGTCACTCAGTCATGTCCGACTCTTTGTGACCCCATGGACTGCAGCATGCCAGGCCTCCCTGTCCATCACCAACTCCCGGAGCTTGCTCAAACTCATGTCCACCAAGTCAGTGATGCCATCCAACCTTCTCATCCTCTGTTGTACATCTATGCCACCGTTAAAACAGTGAAACAGGTGGCATTCATTTTAATAATATAGTTTACTTAACTCACTCTTTTTTTTTTTTTAACTCACTCTTTTAAAATATTATTTCAATCCATAATCGGTACAGAAATTATCAATGAGACATTGCATGCCCCTTCCTGTGCAGAGTATTTGACACTCGCAGTGTGTGGGACCCTCCCAGAGCCCTCCAGTGGCCTTGTATGGCCAGTGGCCACTGTCCGGGACGCCGCAGCTGTGAGAGGCGAGACAGGGTCAGGGCAGGGGGCCTGCTCTGTGGGTGGCTTATGAGAGGGTCAGGGCTCCATGAATGGAGGGGTGTCTTCCTCTGGGAGGAGTGGGTGGAGGTGAGTGGAAGTGAGTGGGGGGGCACTGCCTCTGTCTGGAGGGACTCCTCCCGGTCTGGACACTACAGGGACGCACTTTCTAAAACATGTCCCCTGGGGGAGGAAATGGCCACCCACTCCAGTACTCTTGCCTGGAAAATGCCATGGATGGAGGAGCCTGGTGAGCTACAGTCCGTGGGGTCGCAAAGAGTCGGACATGACTGAACGACTTAGCACGTCCTCAGACTCTGGGGAGACTGGCAGGACCCAGAGCCCGCGGCCACACGGGAGGCCCTCCCCATCAAGCTGCGCTCCTCACGGGCTTCTGGTGCCTTCTCTGCGGCTCTCTGGTCCATGCGTCCCGGGAGGAACGCGGGTCTCCCCTCACCTGCATGGAGCCGAGCAGGGGCTGGTCAGGAGCTGGTTATGAAGGTGGATTGGGGCTGAAGGTCCAGTTCTGGGACAGAAGTGCCCCTCTGTGTGACTCCCACCACCACCACCCCCTGCCAGGCCGCGGGTGTCGGGACGTCCACTTTGACTGTCCAGATATGTTGATCCTGTCATAATCATGTCAAAAACTGTTCTTTTTCTACCAAACCCTTAGAGCAGACCACAAACATGACAGCCTTCGTAATCTCACGTTCATCTTTGAACATCAGTTTTGTGTTTATTGAGGAGCCATATCTTGACAGCCTAGTTCACCTGCAAGCCTTACTTGTGAGCAGTTTCTTTTCTCAAAGCTTCGTCTTCCTGCGGTGGAATCAGGGTCACAGTGAGGACTGGAGATCACAGCCTGACGGGGCAGTCACATGGCCAGGACCCCCTGGGAGGGGACCTGAGTGCAGGAGGGCGCCCCAGCCCCTGTGGGCCTCAAGAGCTCTGGGAACCAGGGAGTGGGGCCTCACTGTCCTCCCTGGAGGTGGACGCTCCCAAGACCAGGCCCGCCTCAGGGGTTGGGGGTCAGCACACCTGGGGTGGGCAGGGGCTGGGGCTGGAGGCCTAGCTTGGGGAGGTGGGAGCTGCCTGTGGAGGCCCCGGGGCGCGGTGAATGGGCTGTTTGTGCGTTAGGAACACCCCAGTATCTCAGGAATGTGGCCCTGCCCACAGCAGGGAAAGAACCAAGCTGAGAGCCGAGAAATCCTAATAAAACACCACTCCCGGGAAACCACTTAAATGAATCACTGTTAAGGTAATAATAACCCTTTTGGCAAATGCATTTTCTCTGCCCCAAGCCAACACATATTCAGTCCCACAAAGGACCCTGTGATGGGTGGTGGGGCAGCCCCCGCCAAGGGGACGTTCTCGCGGCTCTTAAATTCGGTTCCTTTCACAGGGCTGGGCCCGACCAGGAATTTAGAGGACTCTGCTGCTTAATGAAACGTTCCGGGGCTGTATTTATTTAACAGATACATGCATTTATTGGGCTCCTAGACAGAGCAAAATAAGCTTTTAAAAATATCTTTATATTGATCTCATATATAGTTTTTTTTTTTTTCATTTTAAGCAATTTTGGGGGCTAAGAGAACGGAAAATACCCTGAAGAAGGCTGGCAGCCTGAGGGTATTGAATGAACCATTGATCATTTTTTTCCCTGTTAAACTCAGCCCCAGGCAATGCGGTTACAATTGGCCAGTGGAAAGGCTGAGGGCGAAAAAAACCAGTTCACCTTTTCTGCACTTGGCCATCTCAGGCTGGGGGCGGGGGTAGGGTGGGGGGCTCCCCCTCCAGCTGCCCCCTCCAGCTGAGACTCCCTGCTCTGCTGCAGGGGGACCTCCCTGGAGGCGGTTCTGGTGACCCAGGCTCTGGTGATGCTCTCTCCCGACTCAGACCCATCTGGGGTCACCTGGAGGACCTCACTCTTCGCTCAAGCCTCAGTTTCCTTATGTTTAAAATTAGGGGGAAGGGCTATTTAAGTCAGCAAGCCTGAAGCCCCTGACTGCCACGAGCCCCTCCCACGCCCACCCTGGACAACACCCTGCGTCCGTGGGAAACGTCACCGTCACTGAGGACAGACGCGGCTTCAGGGGCGCCCTCTGGCTGTGCAGGAGGTGAACCCCGTTAGCCATCAGGACAGCCGGTGGTCCGCTGGTTCACTCACACAGTCACTTTCGTGGCTCCTTTTCCGTCCGCTCAGCGCTGTGGGGGCAAAGGTCACCATGACTCCCAGCCCCAGCTTGTCTGTTAAGCTGGAGTGACTGGAGGTCAGACGAAGACACGTGACGAAGGTTCTTGCGAGTAAAGCAGGCGGTTATAGGGAGGGCAAGAATCTCCTGGGGATTTATTAGGAGAAATAAAATAATGACATTCCTTTATTTACTTAACAAGTACCCATTGCTGGCCTGTGACAGACAGCCCAGTCTGGGCTCTGTAAGAAACAGGAGTGTGGATTAGGTGTGGATTGTGTGCACCGTGAGCATTCGTGTGTGCCTCTGTGTGCAAGTACACGCACACCCACATCCTGTGCTGGGGCTACTGACAAGGAGCTGGTCTCTTTCCCAGAAATATGCATGGATTCTCACTCAATTTTTCACCACTTCTTACACTGAGTGGCGTTTATCAACTGCTGCCTAAAAACAAGAACAGGTGACCAAACTCCTTAACTATAATACGAAATGCTTCTCTGGTGGCTCAGTGGTGAAGAATCTGCCCGCCAATGCAGGAGACAAGGGTTCGATCCCTGAGTTGGGAAGATCCCCTGGAGGAGGAAATGGCAACCCACTCCAGTATTCTTCCTTGGGAAATCCCATGGACAGAGGAGCCTGGCAGGCTACCGTCCATGGGGTCGCAAAGAGTTGGACATGACTGAGCAATACACACACACATATATCTGAGTATGTACTCAGGTGATGGTGTAGACTGATAGGATAGTATGACATTAGCCTTAACAGTATGTGTATGTCTATATAGTGTGTGTACAGTCTAGCCACATATACATACGTACACACATGTTGTAATTTTTCTGACAGTATTTGTAATGACTGCTCATTGTACAAAATTTGGTAAACACGGAATATATGAAGAAGGAAGTATAAACCCAGTTACCCACCTTGCTGAGAAATACTGTGAAGAGTTTTATGTGTTTTCTTCCAGGCTTTTGTGGCATGCACACTCATGTAATTGTGTCCTGTGGGGCCCAGTGTCCAGGCCCATCTGTGTCCAGATGCTGGCACTTGTCTCCAAGCCCTGAGGGCTTGGGGTCCCTGTGATGTTGGATGCTCTCCCAGGGAGATCTGCAAGTTGCCCGTGATGCAGGAGCCCATTGCTTGTTCTCACACAGCCCATGGGCTGTCGAGGCCACTTCAGACCTTTGTCCCTGGGCATGGCACCCTTTGTTACTGAACCAACCTTGCCCGCCATGTAGCAAAGTCAACTTACTGACACTGGGTTGTGTGAAGAAAAGTACAGTGCTTATTTGCAGGGCAACAAGAAAGGATAATGGACAGGTCATCCTCAAAAGACCCAACCCCCTCACTGATTTTCAGGGAAGGGGTTTTAAAGGCAACATTTGGGATGAGGGTTGCAGCTCATGGACCCTTCTTCTGATTGGTTGGTTGTGAGGTAACAGAGTGGTGTTTTGGGATTTTTGACCAACAGTCTTCTGGTTCCAGCCAGTCTGGGGTCTGCATGCTTGTGGTGAGTATGTGGTCGCCATCCCCCACCTGGGCGGGGGTCCCAGTTTCTGCAGAACAACTCAAAGATACACATCAGATTGTTATGCATGTTCTATGAGGAGGACCTGGGACTCTGATTGTTGTTTAAGCTGTCATTACTTTTCTTGCTTAACTGCTTTTTCTCTGTTTCCCCACTCCCTCACTTTGCTAATTAGTAACTGCTTGAGTCTGCTCTTTGGAACTCAGGGAAGACCTGTGGGATCACAGCCTTTTTCTGCAAACAGGAAACATGGGACACAGAGGTGTTTCTATGCTTGGGAAGGTCCTGCTTTGTTTCAATCCCCGCTTTTCTCTGATTCTCCGCAGTCTTGAGGGGGATGGGGTTAGGATAAGAAAGGGAATAAAGTTTTGGATAGAGAGGTTCACAAACCGGCAAGGGAACCTTGGTTTCTGGGGACTTGGTTTCACCTTTGCCTTGGTGTCCTTGGCTTGGCTCCTCCCCGCTCCGTGGCCTCCTTTTTCAGCATGCTGGTCGGCAGCAGGGCCTTTTCTAGACCCGATGCCGCTGCCACTGACAGAGGTGTATTTTCTCTACATCCAGGGTGGACCCCGGGTCACTGAGCTTGGCCGGCTATATAATTTGCAGGCCTCAGTGCCAGGTGAAAACACAGGGTCCCTTGTTCAAGAAGTAGGAAAAAAAAAAAAAGCTTTTCCTGTGGTTTGTCTCTTGACCTGTGACCGTGTTTTTACTGCAAGTGCAGACCCTCACAGGAGCCCCGGGCCCACCCTGTGACTTGGCACCTGCCCCTGGCCCTCCCGGCAGGTCGCTGGGCTGGGGGGCCGTGCACTCATTTGTCCCACTGGACTTCATCCACCAAACACAAGTCCAAGGGGAAATGGTGAAGTGTCAGGACAGTGACAGCAGAGCACTAACTGCCATGGTCAGAGCCCCCTGCCAAGCGCAGGGTGCCCTGTGACTTCGTGGTCACACCCCAGGAAGCTGCCCCAGTGGCTGAGGAGGGGCAAAGCCCAGAAGGACTCTGACCGTAGGAATGGTGCCCGGCTGCACTGGAAGGTTGGCATGGGCTCAGGCCTGGGACCTGGGGCAGCGGGGAGGACTGCCCAGGCCCCCCCTGAGGCAAACAGTCATCACCTGCCTGAGGCCAGGCCCTGCCCTTTCCTGACACCAGAGCAAAAGCAATTTCTCTAAAACGTGTGGGTTTACCGGCTAATCGTATTATTCTGCTCTTCTGTCCTTTCGATACTTCTTTTAAAAAACCCCCTTTAGCACAAGTGTAGGTGGGGTTATGGGAGGAAGGCAGGGAGAGGTTTGGGGTGTCTCACCTCATCTGTAGACAGTTCCCTCGCCAACGCTGTCGCAAATCATTAGCCCTGGGTTCAGACAACTTATGTGACAGGTGAGCCCTCCTGTAACTGCTGTGTTTAAAAGGCCCAAGAGAGGGCTGCCCCAGGGGCACCCAGCTGGGCCCCGACTGCACATTCATCACAAAACTGTTTAAAAGAAACTGCCTCGGGGCCCACCCCGCTCCCGGGGGAAGCGGATGGAGCAAATGCAGAGGGATATCCAGATAGGAAACACCTGTCCCCGCCTGGAGCTGGCCTGCCATTGTTTTATATATTTGTGTTTTCCTTTCAGTTCATTCAAACTCAATATCGAGGTGAAATTAAGTACATCATCGACCTAAAGCTACCAAACCAAATACATAAATGGTGGGATTTAAAAACCGTGCTGCCGCGGGGCCGGGTCTGGCCTGTGGCCAGTCTGGGCTCATGTACAATGGGGCAGTGTGTGCTTCGGGCCCGCCAGCTCGGCCAGACCGCAGGCACCCCGGGTGGCCCGGCCGGGATCGCGTCCGAGGAAGGTGGGGGTGAGGGAGCCGGGGGCGGGGGGGCTGCAGGGGGCTCTAACCTGCAGACGGGAGCCCCCAAACTGGCTGTCGTCAGGGGGCCTCGGGGCCAACGGTGTGGGGAGCGGGGCGCCGGACCTGCAGGGGGAAGGTGTGGAAATCTGACACAATCGCCAATGTTTTACCTTCTAAATCACCTGGGTCTCTGCAGTTGAAATGCATCCTGAACTTCCCACCCCACATGTCTCGGGCGGGGGGACCCCAGGCGACTTCTCACTTTCCAAACTCACAAGTCGTAATTCTTTCTCCGGGGGCAACCGGTCACGGACTGAGCTCTGGGCGCGCTGCTAAGACGCCGTGAAAATCCTGGAAGTGTCCCGGGACCCTCCTCTCTCCTGCTGTCCGCAGGGAGCAGGCTGAACCCCCGGCGGCGTTTCTAGAGCCAGTCCTGTTGGGTTGGGTTTTTCCAGAGCCACTCCTGGTTGCAGAGGGGCTCCTGTCTCTCAGGTGTGACTCATGGCCCACCTTCAGCCCAGCAGGTTGGCCTGTCACCTGTGCCCTCCTGCGTGCAGTGGCATCCTGTCTGAGCTGGGCGGACCCAGTCCCCAGCACTTTGTCAGCTGTCCATGAGGCCTGGATGCCCCACTGGGGGCAGGACTGGGCCCGTGACCCTGCACGCAGTGCCCATGGGCTGGGTGGCTTCTGGTCTCAGGGTCCTCGTGGGCACTTGCCCCGTCCAGTCTCTCTCCTGTCTCTTCTCTGTTATAAGCCTCTCCTCCAAGTCCATGTCAACCGCAGAAAGGCTGCTTCCAGGAGAGGTGCATTCGTGTCCTGGGCCCCTGGAAAAATCGAACTGATTATGGATTGATCACGGCCCATTCTGTATTGGCTCTTGAGCGTTGGGTTCTCCCACCCTCTCTGGGACCCAGGTCCAGACTAACAACTCATGTGGTTTCCATCTTCCCTGCAGATCCCTGACCACTGACCTGGAGGGGACGCCTCCCCCAGGCTCCTCCTGCCACCATGGCTATCAGTGACTCTCTTGGTCCGCTTTCCAGCCCCAGAGCGTGGCAGGCATTATGCTCCCATCTCTGGGGGGACTGGGACGGTTAAAACCCTTCTTCCAATGGCCTAAGCCTCTCTATGTCATCCCTTGTTCTCCGTGATAAATTAAGACCTGGACACAGTGCACAAATGACCACAAAATTCACGGGCTTAAAATAACACAGATTTATTCTCCATACAGTTCTGGAGGTGGGGAGTTCTGAGTGAATGCTTCCTGGGGCCCTGAGGGGAAGACATGCCTCCTTGCCTTTCCCAGTCTCTAGAGGCTCATGACCCCTTCCTCCCGCCCACCCGGCCTCCCATTTCTGCATGTGCTAGGTCTTTTCAGTCTTGTCTGACTCTGTGTGACCCCATGGACTATAGTCCATCAGGGTCCTCTGTCCGTGGGACTCTCCAGGCAAGAATACTGGAGTGGGCTGCCATGCACTCCTCCAGGGATCGTCCTGACCCAGGGACTGAACCCGTGTCTCCTATGTCTCCTGTGTTGGCAGGTGGGTTCTTTACCACCGGTGCCACCTGCCTCTCACTTAGGTTGTCCCATCTGCAGCCACCAGACTGTGGTCGGCTGAGTAATGGCCCCCAGAGGTATCCCCAGCCTAATCCTTGGATCCCGTGAAGGTGACCTTCTGTGGCAAGAGGGTCTTTGCAGCATGATTAGGTTCAGGATCTTGGAATGGGGAGTGTCCTGCTGTATCTGGGATGCAGGGGCCTCTGGAAGGGGACAGGCAAGGAGATGGTTCTCGATGGAGGTACACAACCCCGGCGATAACTTGATTTTAGCCCCATGAGTCTGATTTTGCATTTCTGAGCTCCAGACTGTAAGATAATCAATTTGTGTTATTCAGAGCCGCTAAATGTGAGGTACTTTGTTCAGCAGCAGTAGGAAATTAGTACAGGTGCTCCTGGAATGTAGGGGAGGCAGGTTAGTTAAAAAGGGTGAGGGAGGAGGGGACTTGGCTTGAAGCTGTCTATACTGAGTGCATGAGCTGTTTTCACCTAGAATCGAGGTCCATTCAGGATTAACACGGCTTCAGCATGTGTGTGTGAGATGAAGACTCAAGACTGATATCTTACTCTCACAACCCACTCCCGTCTCCTGGACTTTGGCTGAAGATTCTCCATATCTACTTTGGCTTGAGCTTGATATTTTCCTAGGTTAAAAAAAACCTTATTTCTATTTTTTTTTTAAAAAAAACCTTATTTCTATAAATGTTTAGTTGTTCTGTCCATCATTTACAGGTGCAGAGAATTTAAAGAGTCGACACAGGTCTTCACAAGTCCCCTCCTGCAGTTCCTCACTCTTGCGGCCAGTTCTGCTGGTGTTGACCCGGATAACACTGAGTAACATGTTTATGTGGGTACTTCCTGATTTTTCAAATCTGTCGACTCTCCATGTAGGGTACTGGCTTTTTGGGGCCTTCACTTACATCCTGTCCCCCCACACAGACACACAGATGGACATATACATACTCACACACACAGACACACACACACGGACACACACACGAGCATACACATAGACTCAAACACGTTATACATACATAGACACACACAGACACATGCACAGTTACACATGCACAGACACACATGGACACGCATGCTTACACACAGATGCACACATGCGCACACCTCTGGTTCTTCCTCCTTCTAATATGGTTGGCATCATTTGACTAAGATGAGTAGCCCATGTTTACTATTCACAGCTAAGCCATGAAGAGCAGTAAGTTTAATTCCTCTCGTTTTCTTTTGGGTTAATGGATTTTTTTTTTTTTTTTAACGTATTTTACCCCTTATCACAGTCTCAAACTCTCTCTCCCAGTGGTATAAACGCTGTTTCTCGGTTTCGTCTTCTTGGAGAAGGATCCATCCCTTGTTATACCTGCAGCTGCACCCTCTAGGCATCCATGGGATGGATGGTTTGCTTCTCGGCCAACCCAGCTCCTGGCTCCTGGGAGACTTGGCAGATTCGGTTCCTGGATCTGCCACGCTGGTCCTGCTTGTCCATCCCTTGTTGCTGTTGTTGCCTCTGCTGGTTCTCTCCGCCTTTGTGGATTTATGCCATCAAAACACATTCTCTGCCCTCCACGCTGGGCCTCTGGAGGGGTGGTTGACGCACCTCTGTCCTTTGTTGTCATGACATCTTTGATGGGAGCTCTTCCCTGCCTCTTCCGACGGGCGGGCGTCCCCTGCCGCGTGTTCACTGTACAACAGCAATGGCGGCGATCCGTCCGGTACTGACTGCCGTACAGTGCCAGGCTCTGCCTTCACTTCATGCAGCCTCCCCGGAAGGTGGGGCCTCGGCCCCCAGTGTTTAGATAAGAAGAAGGGGGCCTAGGTTGGACTTCAGGTCCCCCAGATGCTGAGTGGGCAGAGCTGGGCGTGGGACTCCTGTCCTCTGCCTCTGACCGTGGACTCCTTTCCTTCCTAATTCTAGCTGATGGAGCTGAGTGTGTTTGCGCTATGCTGCCCAGAGTGTCACTTGCTGGGAGGGTGTGGGTGTGGCAGTGCTCACCTGACGGATTAGAGCGGATCCCCAATGGGGGGAGGGCTGTGTCCACTGTCTACCCCGGCCACTCCGCGTGGGGGTCAGCTCAGAGGACCCCAGAAGCTGCCCCCACTTCACTGCCTTCTTTGTGTGTTTTCTTAACTTTTTTCAGTGGAAACTCTAGATACTTTAAAAAAAAATAAGCGTCTCTTCTCACTGTTTGGATACCATATTATTGGTAGAGTATTAAAAAAAAGCCCTCCAAACTATAGCTTTCACATGCCCGACTGAGAAGATTGATTTTAAAAGGTGAGTCTGTGTTTTTGTGCTGTGTGCACTTATGCAAAGAAACTGAGCAGCCTTGGCAAACTCGGGTGCGCTTTTGTTCTGTATTTATGTCTAATACTGACGGTTTTGTGGGAAAGCTACATTTTTACGATCCTGAAGTACCTATTTCTTTCCCCCATGTACAGTGTAATTGCGTCTTATTTATTGCACTGGGTGTTAGCACTCATAGTTCATTAAGAAATTCTCTCCAGGGCTTGTTGGGGCTGGTGCGTGGACAGAGGTAGAGTTAACATCCAGACCTGACGGCGGGGACAAGAGGTGACTCCACGTTCTGGGGACGCGCCAACACCCAAGCCCCACGGGTCCCATCCAGACAGGTCTCACCTCTGAGCCTCTGGACCCCAAGACTCTCAGGACTCATTTCTCAGCTTGAAGAGTGAGGTGGAGCTCAGAGCTGTTTCTTTTCTGGCATTGACTCTGCAGCAGCCGTACAAGGGCCTCCTGGGCAGCGTGAGGCTCAGCCAGACCCACGGGGAGGGAAGGCTACTGGCTACCCTCGGAAGTGGCAGCTCCTGAAAGGAGCGAGCTGACCCTTCCCCGGGGTAGGAAACCCATGAGGGGTCAGCTCCACACTCGTCCTAATGCCCTCAAGGGCCCTGGCAGGGAGCAGGGACATTCGGTGACATTCATCACCAGCTCTCCCAGAAAGTGAGCAGGACCCCCACTCCAGAGGCAGGTGTAAGGTTTGGCTCAGCGTGGTTCTTGTTTCAGGAGCAGGGGACCCTGGTGGGGAGATGCTGTAGGTCAGGTGGGTGTGGCCGGAGCCCAGGTTCTCTTCCTCTGGAGAAAGACCTCCGGTGACACAGATGTTTGTGGGGGCTGGTGGGCACTCTCCACCTGGAGCTGGGGAGGCTTGGGTGGACAGAGGGTGCTCTTGCCTGGGCCCCCGTGAGGGTGGCACTGATGACCCCATTAGAGCACAGTAGGCCCTGGTCCCTGGGCACTTCTGGACTTGGAGGACACCTTGGCCAGCTCTGGGGTCAGTGTCTGTGTTTTTCTGGCAATGCTGGGTGTAGGGTAGTGAGGGAGGACTCCAGAGCTCCACCAGGACATCCTCGTCTCTGTCTTGGAGAAGGTCTCCTTGTCTGGGTTGGTGGCCACCCTCTTTCTGGTGTCAGCGCAGCTGCTTTGGGTAGCCGTGAGCGAGCTGTGGTCTGTGGGACTCACCCTGGCCCCGGCTCAGCTCCATCGCTGTGCACACCATGCTGTGCCCTGCGCAGATGGCCTCAGCAGGTACCACCCTAACACCTGCAACAGGAGAGCTTAGCTCTGGAAAAGCATCTCTTCTGAGGGTAGTTCAGTTGAGGGTCTTCAGAGATCATCCTGGATTATCTGGGTAGCCTTAAGCCAATGGCAAGTGTCCTTAGAAGACAGAAGACAGAAGAGGGGAGAAATAGACTCGCAGAGAAGGTGACGTGAGCCTGGGAAGATGGAGCCACACCCAGGAGCGCCAGTAATCACCAGTAGACAAGGAGGGACTCTCCCCCTTTCCACCTGAACCTCCGGGGGCAGCATGGCTGAAGTCCCTGTTTCCTGGCAGGTCTTGCACTTTTCCAAAGAGAAATTAGAAAACGCAAAGTGTAATCAGTCGGGTCACACGAAAAATATAATGAGAAATGTGGGTAGCCTCCCTGGTTGACAGCCAGCCAGGACATAAATAGAAAGTATCCAGATTGGAGAGGAAGAAGTAAAACTATCTCTATATACAGATGTTGTGATATAAGGCATGTCAAAGAATCTGTGGCCATCTTTAATCCAGTTGGCCCTGGCTGGAACCTCTACTACAAAGTATTGCAGACAAGTAAGAGCAGCTGTTCCTGAGTTTAGGCAGAAAGCATTCAGTCTTTAACCATCAAGTATAAATTTAGCTGTGGGCTTTTTGTAGATGCCTAAGTTTGGAGAAGCTCTCTTTGTTCCTCATTTGCTGAGTGTTCTTATTACAAAAGGTTGTTGGATTTTGTCAAATGCTTTTTCTGCATCTGTGGTGATGATCATGTGATTCTTGCTTTTATACTATTGATATGATGTATTATAGTAATTAATTTTGAGATGTTGAACCAGCCTTGAATTCCTGGGACAAATCCCAATTCCTTTATATATTTCTAGATTTGGTTTAGTATTATTTTATTGATGATTTTTATGTATGTATTCATATGAGATATTGGTCAGTGGTTTTCTTTTCTTGTGATAGCTGTCGACTTTGGTATCAGGAAAACAATGGCCTTGTAGAATGAGTTAGTAAGTATTCTCTCCTCTTCTATTTTTTGGAATAGTTTCTGAAGAACTGGTATTAATTCTTCTTTTAATGGTTGGTAGAATTCACCAGTAGAAGCCACCTGAGCCTTTGTGGACAGTTCTTTGATTACACTTTGATTTCTTCACTTGCTAAAGATCTATTCAGATTGTCTTTCTATTTGAGTCAGTTTTGGTAGTCTGTGTCTTTCTAGGAATATGTCTACTTCACCTAAGTTATATAACTGATTGGCACATAATTTATATATGTATATATACACACCATAGTTCCTGGCATGCAATAGTTCTTTTATACATTTTATTTCTGCAAGGTCAATAATAATGTCTCTTTCATTTTTTAAAAATAAATTTTTTATTGGAATATAGTTGCTTTGCAATGTTGTGTTAGCTTTTTGCTGTCCAGCAAAGTGAGTCAGTCATATGTATATGTATATTCCCTCCTTTTAAGATTTTCTTCCCACTTAAGTTCCCTGAGGTGTACTGTAGGTTTTCATTAGTTACCAATTTTATACATAGTAGTGTATTCTTCTTTCATTTCTGATTCTAGCAATCTGAACCTTCTTTCTCCTTCTCTCTTATTTTTAAAAAGTTAATTTGTCTAAACGTTTGTCAATATTGCTAATATTTTCAAAGAACCAGCTTTTGATTTCACTGATTTTTCTCTATTTTTTCTCTATTCTCCATTTCACTAACTTCTATTCTAATCTCATTATTTCTTCACTTTTGCTTGCTTTAGGTCTAATTTGTATCTTAAGGTGGAAGGTTACTGATTTGGGGTTTTTATTCTTTTTTTAAAAATTAAGGTATAACTGACATGTAATGCTGTATTAGTTTGGGTGTACAGTATTGTGAATTAAAATATATTTATGTTGTAAAATGATTACAACAATAAGTTTTGTGAGCATTTATCACCATAAAGTTTCATTGTTCCCCTTTGTGGTGAGGACTTTTACGATTTACTCTCTTCAGCTCAGTTCCATCGCTCAGTCGTGTCCGACTCTTTGCGACCCCATGAATCACAGCATGCCAGGCCTCCCTGTCCGTCACAAACTCCCCGAGTTCACTCAAACTCATGCCCATCGAGTCGGTGATGCCATCCAGCCATCTCATCCTCTGTCGTCCCCTTCTCCTCCTGCCCTCAATCTTTCCCAGCATCAGGGTCTTTTCCAATGAGTCAACGCTTCTCATGAGGTGGCCAAAGTATTGGAGGTTCAGCTTCAGCATCAGTCCTTCCAATGAACACCCAGGACTGATCTCCTTTAGGATGGACTGGTTGGATCTCCTTGCAGTCCAAGGGACTCTCAAGAGTCTTCTCCAACACCACAGTTCAAAAGCATCAATTTTTCGGTGCTCAGCTTTCTTCACAGTCCAACTCTCACATCCATACATGACCACTGGAAAAACCATAGCCTTGACTAGATGGACGTTTGTTGGCAAAGTAATGTCTCTGCTTTTTAATATGCTGTCTAGGTTGGTCATAACTTTCCTTCCAAGGAGTAAGCGTCTTTTAATTTCATGGCTGCAATCACCATCTGCAGTGATTTTGGAGCCCCCAAAATTAAAGTCTGACACTGTTTCCACTATTTCCCCATCCATTTCCCACTTACTCTCTTAGCAACTTTCAAATGTACAATACAGTACTATTAGCTATTATTTCCGTGCTGTACATTACATCCCCAGGACTTGTTATAACTGCGAGTTTGTACTTTCTGACCTTCACCCATTTTTCCATCCCCTACCCTGTTCCTCTGCTCACCACCAGAGATCTTTATTCTTAACATAGGCATTTACAGCTATACATTTCCTTCTGGGCACTGCTTTTGCTGCAACCTAAAGGTTTCCATAGGTTGTGTCATTGCTTTCATTCATATCAAAGTATTTATAATTTCCTTTGTGATTTCTTCATTGAACAATTGGTTATGTGTTGTTTATTTCCTTCAGTGTTTTTTTTTTTTTTTTTTTTTTTTTTACCATATGCAGTATGAAGTTTCAGCCTTTCCTGATTTCGGAGTGACTTTTTTTCCTTTAAAAGATTAGTATGGTGGATTAAAGATGCCCATAAATTTTTTGAGATTTCTCTTATTAAGAGGTGAGGTCTCTGGCTCCCCTTCCCCTCAGTCTGGACAGGCTCTATGACTGCTTTGGCAAACAAGATACAGGAGAAATGAGGCTACATGACATAAGGCCACAAGGCCAGATTGAAGCAACTTTGCAGCATGTGCTTTGGAATCTTGGAATGCTTGCTTGGGAGGGGGTCAGGGTAGAGAGCCACTAGGTAAGAAATCCAGCTTATAAGAAATCCGCCATACTATGCGGATGCTCAGCTAGCCATGTGGAGGAGCTACTGAGGAAGTGCTGACCATCCCTGTGTTAGTTTGTCCAGGCTGCCATTACAAAGCACTGCAGAATACTGGGGAGCTCAAACAATAGAAATTTGTTTTCTTCCTAGGGAAACTAGTTCTAGTGCCTGGAAATCTGGGATCAGGGTGTCAGCATGGTCGGTTTCTGGTGATAGCTCTCTTTCTGGCTTGTAGATGACCCCCTTCTCACTGTGTCCTCATATGGCAGAGAGAGAGAGCAAGCTCTTTGTTGTCTATTCTTGGAAGGAAATGAATTCTATCCAATCAGGCCCTCACCCTTATGACGTTAGTTAACTTTAGCTACTTCCTTAGAGGTCCCATCTCCAAATACAGCCACACAGAGGGCTAGGGCTTCAATATATGAATTCTGGGGGGACACAGACATTGAGTCCATAACAAGTACTCAGCTGCTCCAGCCATCCCATTCTGGGTTCCAAGTAGGTGACAAAAGAAGTCACTTTGATAGTTCCAGCCCCAGGAGATAATCTGGTGGAGCCACCCCTGCCCTCTCTTGCTATCTGAGGCATAGTGGCCAGGCTGTGGACGTTGCACAGCAAGGATGTGCTTTCTTCCTTGTGTCTGCGCTGATTCCTGACCTGCAGAATTATGAACAAAACAAAATGACTTTACTGTCCCAAGTTTTGGTATGATTTACTGCACAGCAAATGGAAATGGGAACAGTGAATTTGTCGCATTTATATTTATTGTTATTATAACAATCAATTCCCTTTAATGGATCACACCTTTGTCGTGGCAAAGAGGCTGGCATAACTCAATGAAGCTATGAGCCATGCCATGCAGGGGCATCCAAGATGGATGGGTCATAGTGAAGAGTTCTGACAAAACGTGGTCCACTGGAGGAGGGAATGGCAAACCACTCCAGTATTCTTGCTGCAAGAACCCCATGAACAGTATGAAAAGGCAAAAAGATATGACACCAGAAGTTGAGCCCCCGGGTTGGAAGGCGTCCAATATGCTACTGGGGAAGAGCAGAGGGCACTTACTAATAGTTCCAGAAAGAATGATGTAGCTGGGCCAAAGCAGAAATGACACTCGTTTGTGGGTGTGTCTGGTGGTGAAAGTAAAGTCTGACACTGTAGAAAACTATATTGCATAGGAACCTGGAATGTTAGGTCCATGAATCAAGGTAAATCTTTATTTTGGCCCAGAAGTGTCATATGCCACACCTGCTCAAAGCCTATTGGTCAGAGCCAATCATGTGACCCTGCAAGGGTGTTGAGCAGTGTGAGCAGCAGGTCGAAAGTTTACGAATGCTACTGTTCCTGCTATGAACTCTATCGTAGTATATTAAACATCAGATGAAACAGATGCTTTTGAGGGATGTATAAATTAGCAGAATTGATCCAAGAAGTAAGAGATGGCAAGAGTAAACACCGACATCTTAGGAATCAGTGAACTAAAATGGATGGAACTGGGCAAATTTAATTCAGATGACTATTACATTTACTAGCAGGGGCAAGAATCCCTTAGAAGAAATGGAATAGCCCTCATAGTCAACAAGAGTCCAAAATGCAGTTCTTGGGTGCAATCTCAAAAACGAAAGAATGATTTTGGTTCATTTCCAAGGCAAACCATTCAACACCAGAGTAACCCAAGTCTACGCCCCAACCACTGATACTGAAGTAGTTGAAGTCGACTGGTTCTATGAAGACCTGCAAGACCTTCTAGAACTAACACCAAAAAAGATGTCTTTTTCATCATAGGTGACTGGAATGCAAAAGTAGGAAGTCAAGAGATACCTGGAGTTACAGGCAAATTTGGCCTAGGAATACAAAATGAAGCAGGGCAGAAGCTAATAGTTTTGTCAAGAGAACACGCTGGTCATAGCAAACACCCTTTTCCAACAAAAAGCAATGACTCTACGTGTGGACATCACCAAATGGTCAATACTGAAATCAGATTGATTGTATTCTTTGTAGTCGAAGATGGAGAAGCTCTATACAGTCAGCAAAAACAAGACCTGGAGATGACTGTGGCTCAGATCATGGGCTCCTTATTGCAAAATTCAGGCTTAAATTAAAGAAAGTTGGGAAAACCACTAGACCATTCAAATATGATCTAAATCAAATCCCTTATGATTATAGAATAGAGGTAATGAATAGATGCAAGGGATTACATCTGATAGACAGAGTACCTGAAGAACTATGTATGGAGGTGCCTAACACTCTACAGGAGGCAGTTACCAAAACCATCCCAATGAAAAAGAAATGCAAGAAGCCGAAGTGGTTCTCAGCTTTTCCAATAGCTGAGAAAAGAAGAGAACTGAAAGGCAAGAGGGAAAGATATGCCCAACTGAACGCAGAATTTCAGGGAACAGCCAGGAGAGAGAAGAAGGTGTTTCTCAATGAGCAGTGCAAAGAAATAGAGGAAAGCAATAGAATGGGAAAGACTAGAGGTCTCTTCAAGAAAATTGGAGATATCAGGGGAATATTTTATGCAAGGATGGGCATGATAAAGGACAGAAATGGTGAAGACCTAACAGAAGCAGAAGGTATTAAGAAGAGGTGGCAAGATGACACAGAAACACTATACAAAAAATGTCATAATACCGGGATAATCACAATGGTGTGATCACTCACATAGAGCCAGACATCCTGGAGCATGAAGTCAAGTGGGTCTTAGGAAGCATTGCTGCAAACAAAGCTAGTGGAGGTGATAAAATTCCAGCTGAGTTATTTCAAATCCTAAAAGATGATGCTGTTAAAGTGCTGCACTCATTATGCCAGCAAATTTGGAAAACTCAGCAGTGGCCACAGGACTGGAAAAGGTCAGTTTTCATTCCAATTGCAAAGAAGAGCAGTGCCAAAGAATGTTCAAACTACCACACACTTGTGCTCATGCTAGTAAGGTGGTGCTCAAAATCCTTCAAGCCAGGCTTCAGCAGTACATGAACTGAGAACTTCCAGATGTACAAGCTCAGTTTAGAAAAGGCAGAGGAACCAGAAATCAAATTGCCAATATCTGCTGGATCATAGAAAAAGCAAGAAAAACATCTACTTCTGCTTTAAATGACTATGCCAAAGCCTTTGACTGTGTGAATCACAGCAAACTGTGGAAAATTCTTAAAAAGGTGGGAATATCAGACCACTTTTCTTGTCTCCTGAAAAACCTGTATGCAAGTCAAGAAGCAACAGTTAGAACGTTACATGGAACAATTGAGTTATTCAAAATTGGGAAAGAAATATGACAAGGCTGTATCTTGTCACCCTGCTTATTTAACTGATATGCAGAGTACATTGTGTGAAATGCTGGGCTGGATGAATCACAAGCTGGAATCAAAATTGTCAGGTGAAATGTCAGCAGCTTCAGATATGCAGATAATACCCCTTTAATGGCAGAAAGTGAAGAGGAACTAAAGAACTTGATGATGGTGAAAGAGGAGAGCAAAAAAGCTAGTTTAATACTCAACTTTCAAAAAATGAAAATCATGGCATCTGGTCCCAGTACTTCATGGCAAATAGAAGGGAAAAAAGTGGAAACAGTGACAGACTTTATTTTCTTGGGCTTCAAAATCACTGCAGATGGTGACTGCAGCCATGAAATTAAAAGATGCTTGCTCCTTGGAAGAAAAGCTATGACCAACCTAGACAGTGTATTAAGAAGCAAAGACATCACTTTTCTGACAAAGGTCCACATAGTCAAGGTTATGGTTTTTCCAGTGGTCATGTATGGATGTGAGAGTTGGACCATAAAGAAAGCTGAGTGCTGAAGAATTGATGTTTTCAAATTGTGGTGCTGGAGAAGACTCTTGAGAGTCCCTTGGACTGCAAGGAGATTAATCCAGTCAATCCTAAAGGAAATCAATGCTGAATATTCATTGGAAGGACTGATGCTGAAGATGAAGCTCCAATACTTTGACCACCTGATGTAAAGAGGTGACTCATTGGAAAAGACCTGATGCTGGGAAAGATTGAGGGCAGGAGGAGAAGGAGGCAGCAGAGGATGAGATGGTTAGACAGCATCATGGACTCCATGATGGAGCTTAAGCAAACTCCAGGAAATATGAAGCCTGCTGTGGTGCAGTCCATGGGGTTGCAAAGAGTCATACATGACTTAGCAGCTAAACAACAACAACAACATAATTAACAATTAATTTAGGCCTCAGTTTTCTTACCTGTAAAATGAAAATAATACTTAAGGCTTAAATAAGATGATATATGTACAGCTCTTACTTAGCATGGTGATACATATCTATCTATCTAATATGTGCATGCTAAGTCACTTCAGTTGTGTCTGACTTTTTGTGACCCCATGGACTGTAGCCTGCCAGGTTCTTCTGTCCATGAAATTCTCCAGAGATGAATACTGAAGTGGGTTGCCATGTCCTCCTCAGGGGATCTTCCTGACTCAGGGATTGAACTCTTACCTCTTACATTTCCTGCATTGGCAGGTGGGTTCTTTACCACGAGCACCATCAAAAGGTAGTTTGACTAAAGATACCTCAGTTCAGTTCAGTCGCTCAGTTGTATCCAACTCTTTGTGACTCCATGGACTGTGGTAGGCCAGGCCTCCCTGTCCATCACCAACTCCCGGAGTTTGCTCAAACTCATATCCATGGAGTCGGTGATGCCATCCAACCATCTCATCCTCTGTTGTCCCCTTCTCCTCCCGCCTTCAATCTTTCCCAGCATCAGGATCTTTCCCAATGAGTCAGTTCTTTGCATCAGGTGGCCAAAGATAACTAGATGCGTATATTTTTGTATATAGTCTTTCATTTGCTTGAGAAAGTTGGCAGTTTTCCTCTGAACTTTGATTTCTTGTGGCGAGTGTTTTGAATCATTCTCTCCATCTGCTTTCTTACCTACTATATTTTGATGTTATGATTTAAAGTTCTTTCTTAAGGGAAGGTGCTGGATTTCTTGTTTACTCATCTTGGAGGGGAGTTTCATATGGGTTTTCCGTTAGCCCCAAGTCAATGAGAGCAGAAGTTTTTGTCCTATATGCCTGGGCCCTGGTTTTGCTGCCCTCCCCCTCTGCTCCCCTCACCAGCCCCCTGCCCCCAGCCCTGAGATGAGCATGGAGGCCTCTCTACACATCACGAGCTGGTTTTCCTCCAGATCATCCATCGTGAGGCTGTGGCTTTTCCTGATTTCACAATCCTTGATCATTTTATTTACTTTTGATGGTAGTGGTTAAGAGAGAGGGCATTTTGGGGTGTGATTTATGTAGGAATGTATGGTATTATGATAAATGTGCATTATTATGCCATTTTCTTTCTTTTGCCATCCAGGATGGAGCAAAACCTGGCCTCAGCCCTGGAATTTGTCAAAGTTAATGAATAGAAATCTCCTTGGTCCATTCACGGGGCAGCCACGTCTGTTAGCTCAAATAACAGCAATTCCCTCACATCAAAGCTCTTGCTTCACTAAAATGTCCATCCGGCTTTTGAGTGGGAAACTCATCGGGAAAGAATTCCCATCTTGTCGGAGGTTCAGGAAGGACTGACATGAAGCAATACTCTTCGGAATCCTGCAGGGTTTCAATGGTTTTCATGGAATCGCACAAACTCTTAGGCTCGACAGGCTTCAGTGGGACTTCTAGTGTCCATGGTTCATCCTGGGTGGGTCATGTTTAGCCTCCTCTGTAAAAGCACCAAGCCTGCAGAAGCTCCTGCGAATGTGCAGGGGTCACATCAGTCCCTGGAGAGGGGGGCGGCGGGGAGCGGGCAGGAAGCTCGCTTTAATTAGACTCGAGCTTTCCATCCAACACAGGACTGCATCTGATTTTCACTCTGTGGGCTTCCGCCTCCCAAGGCAAACAGAGGGTCCGAGCACTTGATGTTTAAACACATTTCACACACACGTCGATTTATTTACTTACATAGACACGCACTCGCACACACGCAGACCCACCCGTTCCCGGCCTCGCCATGTGTGGGGCAGATTTCGCCTCCTTCCCCACCCTCTCTGTGGGCCCAAGCAGAGCTGGGTCATCTCTCTGTTTGTTTTTACACGGAGGGATTCATCAATTAAACGTTCAGCTTGGAGATCTGGGCTATTGGGGCTGTTCGCGCAAAGCCAGCTCCTCACTTTAATCTCCACCCTCGGCCCCAATTAGCTGCCCTTCAATCAACAGTATTTGGACAAGGATTCTTGTCCAAAAGAGCAGCTTTTCTTACCCAGAGGGCCCCAAGGAAAAGCCGGGGTGTTTTCATTGTCCTCAGGGGTCCCCACTGGTTCTGAGCTTGCATCTGCTCTCTGAGGAACCCCACCCTGCCCACCCCTCACCCAGGGAGGTTGTACCAGCCACAGCTGTGGGTGACTCCAGAGGTCCTTGTTCACTTTCCAGGGTTGTACTCCGAGGGGTGTCTGCTGAAAACTGGGCCTCTTCCCTGGGCCGTGCACACACCCACACATGTGTGTCCACTTGCATGCACACACACACAGAACTTCCAGACTATGGGGCAGTGCCTGGTTCAGCCTGATCTTAAGGCCCAGAAAGCAAGACTCAGGTGCATAAACAAGTCCCTGGTGACCAGCGATGCAGCTGGACTGGAAGCCGCTCCCCAGCCCTTGTCTTCACTCCTACGCCAGAGCCTGCCCTCCCCATCCTTGCCCAGGTGCTCCCTCTTATCCTGAATAGGTCTTTACTTCTCCCATTTCAAGAGGTCTGGCTTGGCACATAGTGAAACCTGGTGGGGTCCTTGGAGAAGGGTCATGGGAGGGCTCTGCCCAGGTCACGTTTGGCTTGTCCCTGGAGCCCTCACAGAGCTCCCAGCCACATGTATCCCTGTCCCTGGGGGCTTGACCACTGGCAACTGCAGTCCCTGGAGGTGAGCTAGGCACTGGGGACTGCTTTCCCCCGTCCCTGCTCTTCCCATGTCCCAGGAGAAGGATGTTTTTCTAGGAGGTTACTTGGTGAGCATATTACTGATATGTTGCATGAAAAAGGCAGGTCACAAGATAAATCTTACACTTTGGCTGGTAAATATGTATATGTTTATTATATATAATATAGAAAAAACACAAGAAAGAAAATGCTAAGCAATTATTTCTAAGTGGTGAGATTTACAAGGAATAGTTTTCCTTTTGGGGGCTTATCTCTTATTTCTAAACTTTTGGCTATTGAAAGGTATTAACTTCATAATTAAAATGTTATTAAAAAATAAAATGGAATGGTAGAAGAAACTGTTTTGTCTGAAATAAAAAGGACTTGGAGACACAATGGTTATATCTGAGCTAATGTCACATGAAAGAGAGATGTTGACATTTTCTGCTGATGAGGATGGGGGTGCTGATTTACAGCTGAAACAAACAGACAAAATGGCAAAGAACTTACCATTAGCAAAATTGTCTATAAATAAGTTGAGCTCACTCAGATGGTGCTGTTCTCTGTCACAGAAAGACTTCTGGATTGGATGGGGTGGTGGCAGGACTTCAAGTAATGATGATGTTGATGGTGATTATGAGGGTGAGGATGATATAATCTTTTACGTTCATGTTATGCTGACAATAGGCTTCCCTGATGGCTCAGTGGTAAAGAATCTGCCTGCCACTGCAGGAGATGCAGGTTCAATTCCTGGGTTGGGAAGATCCCATGGAGACGGAAATGGCAATCTGCTCCAGTATTGCTGCCTGGGAAATCCATGGAAAGAGGAGCCTGGCAGGCTAGTCCATGGGGTTGCAAAAGAGTCAGACACGACTAAGCAGCTAAACACGAAAAACATGGTGACAATACAACATTGCTTTTCATACCCAGCTGATACTTGCCCAGCCCTCTGGGGAGGTGCCCAGGCACTATATCCATCACCCAGCAGAGTGAGTGAGTCCAAGAGAAGACACTACTGCTGACCCAGAGGAAGAGCAGGAAGTTGACCCAGACCTTTCACTCCCCGGCACAGTGCCCTCCCTCTTTCATCTGAACGTGGTGGCATGTCAGGGAATGTTTGACGGGAGGATTCCTACGTGCTGTCTCTCATGAGTCCTTTGTCCCTCTTCAAGCGGAACAGCACGCTGCTCCCAGGGACTGAGGTCATTGTGTGAGGCAGGCTTGGGTCTCCTTTAGTAAACATTCTCTTTAGGACAAAACTGCTTAGTCTCGTTCCCCTTTCTTGAGATATGGATTGTGTCCTGACCTTGTGACTAACATTACCCCTTGTTCCCTTGGTAACGGTTGCTGTACATTTGGTTTTCTGATCTCTATCATTCCCGAAAGAAGTTTCTTGTACCCCAGCCTATATATACTCATAGGAAAATCATTAAAGCACCGTTGCTCCACCAGAGCTTAGGTCCCCGGGTCTTTTTTGTCTCTTTCTCTCTCTCTCTTTCTCTCTTTCACTTTCTTATCGTCGACTCCATACCACAAGGTTCCGGTCCATTAAAGGACCCCAACAGTGGCACCTTGTGCAAACCAAAGACTTCTGGAAGGAAAGGTATATTCCATGGACCCCGCTGCATAGGCCTGCACTCCCATGGGCTCAGAGAAATGCACCACAGCCTGGGCCCCAGGACCAGAACAATGTGGATGGGGAGCAGGTTTGCAGGGACTCAGGTGGAAAAGAGTGTTTCCGTGGGGGAACCAGCCTGCGATGAGGGTGGAGCCTGTGCCCACACGCCTTCGGACCGGCCCCTCCTCCAGCAGGGCCCAGAGAGGGGACTGTTTCCTGCAGCAGACCGAGCCCCCCAGGCCCCCATCTGGCACCCTGCCCACCTTCCATTTCTGAGCCCAGCCCTTGGATGGGGAGGTTTCCCTGGATTCTCTCCGACCTCAGCCTCCACTTGCAGTTCACATGGCTTTAGGTCCCTCCCGGCTCTAGCCCAGACTGCCCTCACCTCCTGATGCTGCCTGCTCCAGCCCAGCATCCTGCCCCCAGTTTCAGTCACTTCACCCTGAACGCGGCCAAGCGGAGTCCCTCTCCCACCCCTGCTCCACAGATTGCTCTCAAGGGAGCTGGTGGTGTGATTATCACTTGTCCCCATCTAGTCCCGAGTCCCATTTATTCTCCCCGACAGTTCTCAGCACTGCCTCCTCCTGCCGTCTCCCGGGGGCCCTCGCTGCTGTTCCAGGGTGGGTGGCCTCTGCACAGCCGCCCACCTGCAGCCCCATCTCCTCCTTTGCTGCCCCTCATCACATCGTCACTTCTGCCCATTGGCAGTTTTGGCGTTTTGGTTCCAACCCACAGGACTGAGTCCCTGGAGGTCCCCAGGGAGTCCCACTTGCGTGTGTCTCTAGGAACCACAGGCTTCGTCCTCTGCCTGCACTGGTCTCCTCTCCTCCTTCCCTTGAGGGACTTCTCTCCATGCTTCAGGCCTAGCTGGCTTTGGGCTCAGCCTGAAGGAATCCTGCCTGGCTCCTCTGCTGGAGTAAGATGCTCCCACCATCCATCAGAGCATCGTCGTCCTTGTTACCTAATCATAGGACTTGGGCTGGCTCGCAGTGAATAAACAAGGAAGTGAATGAATATATGAATGAAGGGGATGTCCAGGGTCCCGTGGTTCCCAGTGGCAGAGTTGGAATTTCCACTGCTCAGCAAGTGTCTGCCGCGTCCCCCACTGAGCCCAACCTTGAGTTCAGCGCCAAGGCCCAGGGCAACCAACGAGGCAAGAGGCCCTGCCTGCCTGGAAGTGAAGTGCAGCCTGCAATGGGCTCTGAGTCCAGCTCTTCCACATGTTGCAGAGCCTCAGGGGCCAGCACGGCCATGCCAGACATTTTGCACCTTTTCAAGTGGGTGAAGCAGGGTCCAGGGTCCAGCAGCCCCAGGCACTCAGGGCACACACACGTCACTGACAGCGGGAGCCTCACTCTTATTTACCTCTTCCTTTCTGATGGCCATTGCCAGAGGGGCAGCCTCAGAGGCTGGCCAGCTCCCTCTGCTCAGCCACAGATGACAGGCGAGGGCGCTGCTGAGCGCTGCTCTGGGAGGACAGGGGGGAGTGCCTGCCCTGCAGATCCCAGCCTGACCCCTTCAAAGGGATGCTTCGGCAAGGGGATCGGATGGACGCCGGCCCGGAGCAGGGACACCAGCCTCTGCTGTTAAGCGACGGCCCCAGACCTCTTTGTTTCTCCGCTTCTTCCAAAGTGGCAAAAGATCAAGGCCCCGGAGCTTGAAACAACAGAAGGCAAATCGCTTGCAGGCGTGCATCTGGAGGCCAGAAGGGGTTTTAATAGCCCTGCCTGGAGGGTGTGAGGAGGGGTGCGGGCCGGGGCGCCGGTTCCCAGACTCTTCCCTCTGGCTCCACTGGGCCGGGACGAGGTGCGGGGTCCCACCCCTTAGACGGCATCCGCCTGGCGGCAGCCCCTCCCTCATCACTCGGAAGGGTGGCCCCTTCTGCCACCCCTGGGTCCTCACTGCAGGTTCTTGGTCTTGTAGCTCTTGCCTTTCTGTCTCTCGTGCAGTCAGGGGAAAACCTCTACAGTCCGGTTCTGGGCTGGTGAGAACGCCAGGCCCGGGGTTAATGAGGGTTTACAGCAGGGCTGTGGCTCCCTGGCTGGGGTCGTGTGCAGACACCCGTCTGTGATGACTCCAGGCCGAGAAGAGCCAGCCCCAGAGCACCGCAGACCTTCCCTGCGGGCGGATGAGATGGGCCTCCCCTGGGGGACATCACCCCACGGCCAGAGGTGGCGGGAAGGGGCGCGGTGGTGTCTCACTGCAGAGAAGGGAGTCTCTCTCTCTCTCTTGCTCCACTGACCCCAGATGGATGACTTCTGGAAGGCTGGCAGGATCACTTCTCACAGCACGTGGTTCTCTGGGCTGACTCTTCTCCTTAAAAGCAGTGAGAAGGGACCTGAAGGTTCTGGGGGGTTGGGAGGTGGAGAGGCCTCCGCTTTCCTCCACTCGGGCACGGACAGCCGCAGAAACAGCACCTGCTTCACACGGAGCCACAGGAAACCCCCACGCCGGCCACAGCTCACACCCACACCCACACCCACAGCACCACCCACGAGCTTTCACCGTGCGTCAGCCATGGCCAATTCACCATGCCACCCAGCCAGGGGTGGGGGTTCACGCCAACGTCCAGAAGACACTGGTGTTGGGAGAAGGCTGGCGTGCTGTTGAAGTTTCTCTGGTTCCTCAGAGCCGGAGCTGAGTTTCAAACCCAAACCTCCCTGAAAACCGGCCCTGAACTCTCCAGGATCTCCTGTCTCCCAAGAACTCGAGTGAATGAATTACCTAACCTGGTCCAAGTTCTGTCTCTGAGAGTGTGTTTCCCTGAAACGCAGTTTGGATCTCATCACTTCCCACCTCCGATGCTGGCTGTGGCTCTCCTTTCTTGGCGGTCCTTTCTGGATGGCTGCGGTGACAGACGCCCCTGGACGCCGAGGCTGCTCGGGGCTCTGGCCCCCAGCGGGAAGGCTACGTGGCAGAGGGAGGCAGTTGGATGGACACGTGTGTCCCTGGGCTCTGAGTGGGTGGGAGACCAGGCACCTGCTGTCGGGGTTCCTAGGCTGTGCTGCCGGGGGCTCAGGCCACTGGGTGGACTCTGATTGGTTAGCTGCAATTGATCAAGGCGTCCTGTCCTGGCCAACCTAGCCAGCGGAAGGGGCTGCAGCCAGGGGACGGGAGGACGGGAGGCCCCCCTACCAGACCCCACCACCACCACCTGAGGCCGTTGGGGCTGGGTTGGCCCTGGGTTCAGCGCAGCCGAGTACCCTCTGGGAGGGCCTGAGTTGGAGTGCGGGAGGCCAGCCCTCCCAGCAGGGCACTCCCCAGGAATGCCGGTGCACAGTGGGACTCCTGAGTTAGTCACAGAAACCAGCAGAGCACGCCCGCAGGATGGGGTGTGTGCAGCAAAGGAGGGCGTCGGAGGAGGGAGTGCGGGGCTAGTGCCATGGAGTGTGGACCTGCGATACTGATTTGCAGACTGTACTCCAAACCCTGGGAAACATAAGTAGCTTTTAGATCTGCAAGAATCTGCAAGAATCCAGTTAAGTCCATTTTCAGCTACTCCAAGGGGTGGGACGTGGTTCGCTTTGCCCAGGATGCAGGTGAGGGTGGTGCTGTTTAGTGGGACTGCCAAGCCAATAGCTCACCTGTGCCAAGAGTAGAGACTGGCCCATGGGATCTTCTGGTTGTTTTTTTTTAAACTTTTTATTTTGTATTTGGGTGCTTATTTTGCTTATTTAATTTATATGCAGAGTACATCATGTGAAATGCCAGGCTGGATGAAGCACAAGCTGGAATCAAGAGTGCTGGGAGAAATATCAATAATCTCACATACGCAGATGATACCACCCTTATGGCAGAAAGTGAAGAGGAACTAAAGAGACTCTTGATGAAAGTGAAAGAAAGAGTGAAAAATCTGGCTTAAAACTCAACATTCAAAAAACTAAGATCATGCCATTCAGTCCCATCACTTCATGACAAACAGATGGGGAAGCAATGGAAACAGTGAGAGACTTTATTTTTGGGGGCTCCAAATTCACTGCAGATGGTGACTGCAGCCATGAAATTAAAAAATGCTTGCTCTTTGGAAGAAAAGCTAGGACTAACCTAGACAGCATATTAAAAAGTAGAGACATTACTTTGCTGACAAAGGTCCATCGAGTCAAAGTTAAGGTTTTTCCATTAGTCATGTATAGATGTGAGAGTTGGACCATAAAGAAACCTGAACACAGATGAATTGATGCTTTTGAACTGTGGTGCTGGAGAAGACTCTTGAGAGTCCCTTGGACTGCAAGGGAAATCAAGCCAGTCAATCCTAAAGGAAATCCGTCCTAAATGTCCATTGGAAGGATGATGCTGAAGTTGAAACTCCAATATTTTGGCCACCTGATGCGAAGAACTGACTCATTGGAAAAGACCCTGATGATGGGAAAGGTTGAAGGTGGGAGGAGAAGAGTACAAAAGAGGATGAGATGGTTGGATGGCATCACCGACTCTATGGACATGAGTTTTAGCAAGCTCCAGGAGTTGGTGAAGGACAGGGAAGTCTGGCGTGCTGCAGTCAATGGAGTCGCAAAGAGTTGGACACAACTGAACTGAACTGACAGCCAATTTACAACGTTGTGATAGTTTCATGTGGACAGCAAAGGGACTCAGCCATACATATACACATATCCATTCTCCCTCAAACTCCCTTGGGGTTGTTGTTCAATTGCTAAGTTGTGTCAGACTCTTTGCGACCCCATGGGCTGCAGAACACTAGACTTCCCTGTCCTTCACTGTTTCCCGGAGTGTGCTGAAACTCATGTCCATTGAGTCAGTGATGCTATCCAACCCTCTCACCCTCTATCACCCCCTTCTCCTCCCACCTTCAATCTTTCCCAGCATCAGCGTCTTTTCCAATGAGTCAACTCTTCACATTAGGTGGCCAAAGTATTGGAGTTTCAGCTTCAGCATCAGCCTTTCCAATGAATATTCAGGACTGATTTTCTTTAGGATTGACTGGACTGATCTCCATGTAGTCCAAGGGACTCTCAAGAATCTTCTCCAACCCCACAGTTCAAAAGCATCAATTCATCTGTGTTCAGCTTTCTTTATGGTCCAACTCTCACATCCCTACAAGACTACTGGAAAAACCATAGCTTTGACTGGATGGACCTTTGTTGGCAAAGTAATGTCTTTGCTTTTTAAC
This sequence comes from Cervus elaphus, assembly GCF_910594005.1. NCBI lineage: Eukaryota > Metazoa > Chordata > Mammalia > Artiodactyla > Cervidae > Cervus > Cervus elaphus. The sequence goes on from NC_057834.1 coordinate 137,658,151, forward strand.
ATGCTGTCTAGATTGGTCACAGCTTTCCTTCCAAGCAGTAAGCATATTTTAATTTCATGGCTGCAGTCACCATCTGCAGTGATTTTTGAGCCCCACAAAATAAAGTCAGCCACTGTTTCCACTGTTTCCCCATCTATTTGTCATGAAGTGATGGGACCAGATGCCATGATCTTAGTTTTCTGAATGTTGAGTTTTAAGCCAACTTATTCACTCTCTTCTTTCACTTTCATCAAGAGGCGCTTTACTTCTGCTTCACCTTCTGCATTAAGGGTGGTGTCATCTGCATATCTGAGGTGATATTTCTCCTGGCAATCTTGATTCCAGCTTTTTTCATGATGTACTCTGCATATAAGTTAAATAAGCAGGGTGACAATATACAGCCTTGACGTACTTCTTTCCCGATTTGGGAAGAGTCTGTTTTTCCATGTCCAGTTCTAACTGTTGCTTCTTGACCTGCATACAGATTTCTCAAGAGGCAGATCAAGTGGTCTGGTATTTCCATCTCTTTTAGAATATTCCACAGTTTATTGTGATCCACACAGTCAAAGGCTTTGGCATAGTCAATAAAGCAGAAATAGATGGTTTTTTGGAACTCGCTTGCTTTTTTGATGATCCAGAAGACATTGGGAACTTGATCTCTGGTTCCTCTATCTTTTCTATCAACATAATCTTTTAGAGTTTGAAATATCTCAACTGGAATTCTATCACTTCCAGTAGCTTTGTTCGTAGTGATGCTTCCTAAGGTCCACTTGACTTCATACTCCAGGATGTCTGGTTCTAGGTGACTGATCACACCATCAGTGTTATCTGGGTCAAGAAGATCTTTTTTGTATCTGTGTATTCTTGCCACCTCTTCTTAACATCTTCTGCTTCTGTTAGGTCCATACCATTTCTGTCCTTTATTGTGCCCATCTGTGCATGAAATCTTCCTTTGGTATCTCTCACTTTCTTAAGAGATCTCTAGTCTTTCCCATTCTATTGTTTTCTTCTATTTCTTTGCATTGATCACTGAGGAAGGCTTTCTTATTTCTCCTTGCTATTTGCTCAAACTCTGCATTCAGATGGGTATATCTTTCCTTTTCTCCTTTGCCTTTCACTTCACATCTCTTCTTTTCTCAGCTATTTGTAAGGCCTCCTCAGACAACCATTTTGCCTTCTTCCATTTCTTTTTCTTGGGGATGATTTTGATCACCACCTCCTGTACAATGTCACGAACCTCCATCCATAGTTCTTCAGGCACTCTGTCTATTGGATCTAACCCCTTGAATCTATTTGTCACTTTCACTGTGTAATTGTAAGGGATTTGATTTAGGTCATATCTGAACAGTCTAGTGGTTTTCCCTACTTTTTTCAAGTTAAGTCTGAATTTTGCAATAAGGAGTTCATGATCTGAGCCATAGTCATCTCCAGGTCTTGTTTTTGCTGACTGTATAGAGTTTCTACATCTTCACCTACAAAGAATATAATCAATCTGATTTTGGTATTGACCATCTGATTATGTCCATGTGTAGAGTCATTCATTTTGTTCAAAAAGGGCGTTTCCTATGATCAGTGCATTCTCTTGACAAAACTCTGTTAGGCTTTGCTCTGCTTCATTTTGTACTCCAAGGCCAAACTTGCCTGTTACTCCAGGTATCTCTTGACTTCCTACTTTTGCATTCCAGTTTCCTATGATGAAATGGACATCTTTTATTTTTTATTTTTTTGGTGTTAGTTCTAGAAGATCTTGTAGGTCTTCATAGAACTGTTCAACTTCAGCTTCTTCAGCATTAGTGGTTGGAGCATAGACTTGGATTACTGTGATATTGAATGGTTTGCCTTGGAAAGGAACAGAGATCATTCTTTCGTTTTTGAGATTGCACCCAAGAACTGCATTTTGGACTCTTGTTGACTATGAGGGCTACTCCCTTTCTTCTAAGGGATTCTTGCCCACAGTAGTAGATATAATGGTCATCTGAGTTAAATTCAACCATTCTGGTCCATTTTAGTTCGCTGATTCCTAAAATGTTGATGTTCACTCTTGTCATCTCTGTTTGACCACTTCCAATTTTCCTTGATTCAGGGACCACACATTCCAGGTTCCTATGCAATACTGTTCTTTACAGCACTGGACTTTACTTCCATCACCAGTTACATGTACACCTGGATGTTATTTTCACTTTGGCTCTGCCTCTTCATTCTTTCTGGAGCTATTCTCCACTCTTCTCCAGTAGCATATTGGGCACCTACTGACCTGGGAATTCATCTTTCAGTGTCTCATCTTTTTGCCTTTTCATACTGTTCATGGAGTTCCCCAGGCAAGAATACTGAAGTGGCTTGCCATTCCCTTCTCCAGTGGACCACGTTTTGTCAGAAGTCTCCACCATGACCCATCCGTCTTGGGTGGCCCTACACTGCATGGCTCATAGTTCCATTGAGTTAGACAAGGCTGTGGTCCATGTGATCAGATTGGTTAGTTTTCTGTGATTGTGATGTTCATTCTATCTGCCCTCTGATGGAGAAGGATAAGAGGCTTGTGGAAGCTTCCTGATGGGAGGGACTGGCTGTGGGGAAGTCGGGGTCTTGCTCTGATGGGCAGGACCATGCTCATTAAATCTTTAATCCAATTTTCTTTTGATGGGTGGGGCTGTGTTTCCTCCCTGTAGTTTGTCCTGAGGCTAAACTATGGTAGGGTTAATGGTGGTAATGGCGACCTCCTTCAAAAGGACTTATGCCAGCATGTTGTATTCAGTGTTGTATTAAAAAAGTGTTGTATTCAGTGTTGTAGTCAAAAGGACTGTTGTATTCAGTGCCCCTGACTCCATGGCAGGCCTCTGGGGACCCATGCCTCTGCTGGAGACTCCTGGACACTCACAGGCAAGTCTAGCTCAGTCTATTGTGGGGTCACTGCTCCTTTCTCCTGTCCTGGTATGCACAAGGTTTTGTTTGTGCCCTACAAGACTCTGTTTCCCCAGTCCTGTGGAAGTTCTGTAATGAAATCCCACTGGTCTTCAAAGTCAAATTCCTTGGGAGTTCTCAGTCCCTTTGCTGGATCCCCAGTTGGGAAATCTGTTGTGGGCCCTAGAACTTTCACAACAGTTTGAAAACTTCCTTGGTATATATAGTTGTTCTCCAGTCTAAGGGTCGTCTACTCGGTGGCATTATGGTGGGGCTAATGGCAACCTCCTCCAGGAGGACTTATGCCACACTTTCAGCGCTGCAGAAAGTCTATTCTTACTTCCATATTCATTTTGTCATTTGAATGGGATTTGTGGTAGAAGATGTAAATATGGCAGCCAGCTGTTTTGATCCGGCAGTATAGAGTAAAATTCAAGTGGATTTTGAAATCAGGAAAGATGAATGAAAGTCCAAAGTGAAAGTGAAAGTCACTCAGTTGTGTCTGACTCTTTGCGACTCCATGGACTATACAGTCCATGAAATTCTCCAGGCCAGAATACTGGAGTGGGTAGCCTTTCCCTTCTCCAGGGGATTTTCCCAACCCAGGGATCAAACCCAGGTCTCCCACATTTCAGGCAGATTCTTTACTAGCTGAGTTGCAAGGAAAACCCAAGTATACTGGAGTGGGTAGCCCATTCCTTCTCCAGTGGATTTTCCTGACCCAGGAATTGAAACGGGGTCTCCTGCATTTCAGGTGGATTCTTTACCAACTGAGATATCAGGGAAGCCCTAATGAAGTTCAAGGAACCTCAAAAATGCAGATTCTTCGAGATCATTCAGCTTATTGGGGGCAGAATAACAGTGTGAAACTTGTCCTTCATGGCCAAGTGCACTATTGAGCTCTTGACGGTGCAGCCTGTGGGGTGTGGCGTGCTGCTGCTCCCGTGCCCCCTAGCTTTTGCTCTGTATACTGCCTGCTCAAGACACCCACCCAGGCCTCTGTTGTTGTTCAGTTGCTCAGTCATGTTTGACTGTGACCCTATGGACTGCAGCATCCCAGGCTTCCCTGTCCATCACCGTTTCCTGGAGTTTGCTCAAACTCAGGTCCACTGAGTCAATTGTGCCATCCAACCATCTCATCCTCTGTCGCCCCCTTCTCCTCCTGCCTTCACTCTTTTCCCAGCATTGTGGTCTTTTCCAACGAGTCAGCTCTTTGCATCAGGTTGCCAAAGTATTGGAGCTTTGGTCAAGTATTATTCTATTTTTTTTTTGGCCATGCCACACAGCATGCTGGAGCTTAATTCCCCAACCAGGTGGAAGTTCAGAGTCCTAACCACTGGACTGCCAGGGAATTTCTGTTAAATATTATTCTCAATGTCTCCATGAAGGTACTTTGGGATGTGATTAGCCATTAAATCTGTGAACTTAGCATGGATGGGCCTCACCCAATCACCCGAAGCCACGGTGAGAACAAAGACTGACCTCTCCTGAGCAAGAAGGAATTCTGCCAGCAGCTGGCCTCTGGGACCTGGACTGGAGCTCTTCCCTGGGTCTCCAGCTGCCAGCCCACCCTGCAGGATTTAGATGTGCACCTTCCCAACTGTGTGAGCCAATTCCTCTGAATAAATCTCTCTGTATACATACACATCCTGTTGGTTCTGTCTCTCTGGAGAATACTGACCAGCACACCTCCCAAGAGACCATGGACACCTCTCAAGAGACCTCCCAAGAGGTGATTCCTCACTGGGAAACTAGGGTGCTGTTACAGGCCAGGAGAGTGTGCTCCTCAGTCAAGGAAGGTCTAAAGAGAGCCAAGAGACAGACAGATGCCCGTGAAACATTAGATATGGGAACCCTGTTGGGGGCCTGGCCAGCTCGCAGTTTATTGTATGAAGCAATTGGAATCACAGAAAGTATGAGATGCTATTTATAAATATTTATAAATGTGTATTTGTTGTTGTTCAGCTGGTAAGTTGTGTCCAACTGTTTATAACCCCATGGACTGCAGCATGCCAGGATTCTCTGTCCTTCACCATCTCCTGGGAAACTTGGGAGCTGTTACAGGCAGGGAGAGTGTGCTTGGCATACTCTGGAGTGTGCTCAAACTCATGTCCACTGAGCCAATGATTGCATCCAACCATCTCATCCTCTGTTGCTCCCTTCTCCCCCCGCCCTCAATCTTTCCCAGCATCAGGGTCTTTTCCAATGACTTGCCTCTTCTCAGCAGGTGGCCAAAGTATTACAGCTTCAGCTTCAGCATCAGTCCTTCCAATGAATATTCAGAGTTGATTTCCTTTACGTTTGACTTGATGTCCTGGCTGCTTTTTTTTTTTTTTTAAATATATACTATAAATCTGTAGATATACATATGCATATATATTTAGAAATTATTTATTTATTTGGCTGCATTGGGTCTTAGTTGTGGCCCTTGGGATCTTTGTTGTGGTGCACAGACTCTCTATTTGAGGTCCGTCGGTTCAGTAGTTGCAGCATGCGGGCTTAGTTGCCCCCAGGCATGTGGGATATTAATTTCCCCACCAGTGATCAAACCCGTGTACCCTGCATTGCAAGGTGGATTCTTAACCACCGAATCACATGGGGAGTCCCTGTAAATGTCTATATTTAAAATTAGGAGTCTTTCTGTCAATCTTCAGACATGGACAAGATTCAAAGTCTTTAGCTATGAGGCACCTTCTTGTCAAGTGCTTTCCTCTCAGCACCACTGAAGCTTCATCCTCACACTGGGGTGATGGTCTTGAGGCTGTCACAGCTGTGCATGGCCGGGCAGGAGCAGAGCCCACGTGGATTCTCCCGAAGGTAGAAAAGGACAAGATGATCCCTTGGAGGAGACGGGAGGGCTCCAGGTGCTGGTGAATCCAGAGCCATTTGGCTGCCCATGGGAGCAAGTTCTACAGAGGAAAGTTTTGAAAGCTAAGAGATTCATTTTAGAGCCTAACAGGTGCCCAGGGACATCTGCCTCTTTCACTAGAGCACAGGAGAGAAAACTGTCCCTGGACAGCTCGCCCCTGGCAGCCGAGCAAACTGAGACCGCCCAGCTGGCGCTGGTCCGCTCTTTTCATCACAGGGGCTGGGCTCGCTGGAGGAGTAAACGGCAACCCGCTCCAGTGTTCTTGCCTGGAGAATCCCAAGGACAGAGGAGCCTGGCGGCCTACAGTCCATGGGGTCACCTGGAGGCCTACAGTCCATGGAGTCATGACACCACTGAGTGCGCGCATGCACCCTGAACCGGGGCTCACTCTCACTTCCCATCTCCCTACTCTCAGGACACCATGACCTCTGTACTGTGTTCTGAAGACAGGTGGAAGCTAGGACCAGTGCACACAAAACAAGTCTGCGTTCAGCCTGGATGACTGAAAAGGAGGAATGCAGAGAAGGGAAGGGAAGGTGGACCGCGATGATGAACTCCGAATTTGTGTGCAAATTCCACCATCAGCTAGCGAACTGCGAGTCAGAGACTCCTAGCACGCTCCAAATAGAAGCTGGTAAACACTGCCACTTTTTGTTTGCCTTGAGAGTTAGCTGTCTGCAAGCATGTTAGGAAACCATGGCAAAGAGCATTCCAAACACATGTGGTGCCTTTGAATTTATTTATTTGTCTCAATTTATTCCAGCCATGTTTGAGCATGGTGTGATTATGCATCTCACACTGACTGAAGATCATGGGCTGTGTGGTGGGCAGGGCCGGAGGAGGGGAAAGGGTTTCCTAGCTTCATCTAATTTAAAGCACCTTTGGCTGAGTGGTGCAGTGAAGAGGATATGGCTAAAACAAATAAAAGTCAGACAGGATCAAAGTGCAGGCACAAATCTATTCCTTCTGGAAGCAGCTCCTCTCTCCCCGGGCCCCCTCTCTCCCCCTGGCCCTCTCTCTCATGTCCCTCTCTTCTCTCTCTCTGGCCCTGTTTTTTTTATTTTCCTTATTCGAGTTACAGTGATTCTTTTGTGGCAGAGCTCCAGAACGACCTCCTCTCCTCCAAGCGTGACCGTGGCTTCATCTCTGATTGATGGGCAAAATCACGGGCACCCCGGGCTTGAAGGAGGTCTGAGAGCCACCTGATTGCGTGGTGGACACGTGAGGTAGGGCAGTCATCAGCGCTCCTTCTGAGCAGTTCAGAGACAGATATGTTGGGAGAAGCTGGCTTGAAGCACAGAGCCTGGGGATTCCATGAGGTGCGCACACGCCCTCTGGTCTCCACCCCCCTCCCCAGCGCGCTTGCGCGGCTGCTGTTTGGGCGTTCACATGGTAAGCGTGGGGCGCCAAGGAGCCAGTATGGCCATCCTGCCACGTCACACGCCGAGGGCGGAGGCTCAGGCGATGTTTCTACTCAGGGTCACATGTCTGGTCTGGAGACCGCGGGTTGCTCAGATTTCCTGGTTCTGATGACAACTCCAAGGGCAGCAACACGTAGCGCGTACCTTAGCCCCACCCCCCCAAATCTCATGTAGCACACACACATATACCACATATACACACCAGACATACTACACACACACATCACAAACCACATATATAATACATACATAGTGCACACACATATGTACACACACACACACCACACACATCGCACACCTTTCCCTCACCTGCCTGTGGGCGATTCTCCCTGCACAGCCTGTGGTCAGGAGGTGGCCCAGCACCACAGCCACACCATCACTCACAATCTGAAAGAGACTCTCTCCAGGTCTCAGGCATCTCACCCCAGGGAAGGGTCTGACTGGCCCTGGCTGGTTACATGGCCAGCCCCTGACCAATCACTGCATATGGAAAGAAGGCACTCCACTTAACTGGCCCTAGGCAATAGGATCCCCACCCCAGACCTGATGAGATAAGGTGGTCTGTGATAGTGCCAATAAAATCTGTGTGTGTGTGTGTGTGTGTGTGTGTATGGTGTATGTGTGGTGTGTGTGCATGTAGTGTGTGTATATGGTGTGTGTGCACATACTGTGTGTGTATTGTGTGTGTGTGGTGTGTATGTGTGGTACATATGTGTGTGTGTAAGTACGTGAGTGTGTATTGTGTGTGTATGTGTGTGGTGTGTGTAGTGTGTGCGTATGGTGTGTGTGTATGTTTATGGTATGTATGTGTGGTATACATGTGTGTGTGTAGTGTGTGGGTATGGTGTGTATGTATGTGCTTATGGCATGTATGTGTGTGTAGTGTGTGTGTGTGAGATTTGTATGTGTATGGTGTGTGTATATGTGGTGTATATGTTTGTGTTTATTGTGTGTGTATGTGTGGTATGTCTGTGTGTGTGTTTATGGTGTGTATGTGTGGTATGTGTGTGTGTGTTATGTCTGTGTGTATGGTATGTGTATATGTGGTATAGACATGTGTGTTTATTGTGTATGTATGTGTGGTAAGTTTGTGTGTGTATGGTATGTGTCTGTTTATGGGGTGTATGTGTGGTATATATGTGTGTGTGTGTTATGTCTGTGTGTATGGTGTGTGTATGTGTGGTATATATGTGTGTATGGGGTGTGTGTATGTGTGGTATGTGTGTGTGGTGTGTGTATGTGTGGTATATGTGTTTGTATGGGGTGTGTGTATGTGTGGTATGTCTGTGTGTGTGTGTGTGTGTGTGTGTGGTATGTCTGTGTATGTGTGTTATGTCTGTGTGTGGTGTGTCTGTGTGTATGGTGTGTGTGTGGTATATGTATGTGTATGGGGTGTGTATGTGTGCTATGTCTGTGTGTGTGTGGTATGTCTGTGTGTGTGTGTGTGTGGGTGTGTGTGTTATGTCTGTGTGTATGGTGTGTGTATGTGTGGTATATCTGTGGTATGTCTGTGTGTATGGGGTGTGTATGTGCGGTATGTGTTTGTGTGTGTGGTATGTCTGTGTGTTATGTCTGTGTGTATGGTGTGTGTATGTGTGGTATATCTGTGGTATGTCTGTGTGTATGGGGTGTGTATGTGCGGTATGTGTTTGTGTGTGTGGTATGTCTGTGTGTTATGTCTGTGTGTATGGTGTGTGTATGTGTGATATATGTGTGGTATGTCTGTGTGTATGGGGTGTGTATGTGTGGTATGTGTTGGTGTGTGTGTGTATGTGTGTGTGTTATGTCTGTGTGTATGGTGTGTGTATGTGTGGTATATGTGTGGTATGTCTGTGTGTATGGGCTGTGTATGTGTGGTATGTGTTTGTGTGTGTGGTATGTGTGTGTGTTATGTCTGTGTGTATGGTGTGTGTATGTGTGGTATATGTGTGGTATGTCTGTGTGTATGGGCTGTGTATGTGTGGTATGTGTTTGTGTGTGTGGTATGTGTGTGTGTTATGTCTGTGTGTATGGTGTGTGTATGTGTGGTATATGTGTGGTATGTCTGTGTGTATGGGGTGTGTATGTGTGGTATATGTGTGTGTGTGTGTATGTGTCTGCTCTGTGTGTGGTATACGGTGCGCGGTGTGTGTCTCTAGTTTCGGGAGGGGCTTTGGGTGGAGGCCGGCCCTGGCCGGGTGTCTGGAGGGTCCTTTCCCGCGGTGCTGTCTGGTGGGTGGGCGCGGAGTGCTGCCTCAGGAGATGTCAGGGGTGGCGTCTGATGAAAGGGATTGGGGCCAGTGTGTGGGGCAGCAGCTCCTCTTGTCACGCTCATGTGCATTTTTGAATCCCCAAGACAGGGAGATTTATGAGTGTTTCCCACACTTACTGGTCCAAGAAGATCTCTCTTTACGCTGGAGTGGTAGAAAGGAAGAAGCTTTAGGATAAATATTAATAATTTAAACTGGAAGACATTTCAGGAAGCCCTGTCATCTTCCAGAGGGAAATGAACAATGTGCCCTGGCATTTTAAGGCAGATTCCCTCCCCAGCACCCAGCCAGCTCCCACCCACCAGCACGGGCCCCCTGTGTGAACTCTCCACCGTCGTGGCTTTGCTGGTGCTGTCCCCTCTGCCTGGAATGCCCGTATCCCCAAGCCCACTGACCATTCTTCTGGGCAACTCTGGCCTTTGAGACTGGGGTTAACTTACCTACCTGCTCACACCACAGGAGAGGTACACCTCACGCATCAGGGTGATTCCAGCATGCTTAAGCTCCACTGTATACAAAGCATCCCCCACAACCGCCATCACCACTGTGTCCAGAGCATCCCCCACAACCCCCATCATCACAGTGCACCAGGGCCCTTTGTACAGGTGCAGGTCAGAGGTGCTTGTTCATTTGTTTGCCTCCGCCGGCCTATGAGACACCCAAATAAACTTTTGCTTCCACACAGTATCAGCAAAAGCACCTTGGGCTGATGCTGTGCTCAGTCATGTCCAACTCTCTGTGACCCCATGGACCGTAGCCCGCCAGGCTCCTCTGTCCGTGGGATTCTCCAGGCAAGAGGACTGGAGGGTTGCCATTTCCTTCTCCAGGGGATCTTCCCAACTCAGGGATCGAACCTGTGTCTCCTGTGTCTCCTGTGTTGGCAGGCCAGTTTTTTACCACTGAGGCCCCTGGGAAGCTCTTCAATGCTGGTGAATGAAGAAATGATTGAATGACACCCTTATAAGTGTTTCCTAGGATGTTCAGTCAGGAATCTCTTATCGATTTCTATAAGTTTAGAGTGGCTGAGTGTACCAGGCCTTCAGATAGCTAGAACTGAGAAATACTAGTCCCAGTCACTGCAAAGTAGGTTCTCCAATCTCTAAATCTTCAGAAAAAATACTGACTTTATGACACCCACTGATGACAGTTGCTTTCTATCTCTGCCATGGAACTGTTATCTTGCCAATGCAGGAGACACCGGTTCGATCTCTGGGTCAAGAAGATCTCCTGGAGGAGGAGATGGCAACCCACTCCAATATTCTTGCTTGGAAAATCCTGTGGACAAAGGAGCCTGGCAGACTAAAGTCTATGTGGTTGAAAAGAGTCCAACATGACTGAACGACTGAGCATGCAGGCATGACGTATGACCTCTTATAGATGATGAACTCGTAGACTGTAAGTGATTTCTTCTGCTCATCATTTCTTCTCACACATACGGTCTCAGTGGTTGTAGCGGACAGAATAATCCACCGTTTGGTGAAATCAGCTGTTGGTCTTACCCTGATTGTCATGGGACCTGAAAATTTCCTGAAGTCCTTGTTGCTTTGGCAAAGCAGTGTTGCATGAAATGTTTCTGATTTGATGTGGGATCTGTGCAAAAATATTCCAGAACACAAAGAGGGATAAAACATCAGGCAACAAATAAAGAACATTAAAAAAAACTAATTTATTTATTTGACTGCATTGATCTTAGTTGTAGCACACGGGATCTTTGTTGCAGTGCACAGGCTTCTCTGGTTGCAGCTCATGGACTTAGTTGCCCCGGGGCTTGTGGGGTCTTAGTTCTACAACCAGGGATCGAGCCCGCATCCCCTGTACTGGAAGGCAGATTCTTAACCACTGGACCACCAGGGAAGTCCCAAGAACGTGGTTTTTAAAGTTTATCTGGAAAACAAAAATTTGGAGAGAGTTTGAATGCCTTGCACCCAATAGACAAATAAAATAAGGACTTTTAGGAGATGAGATATAAGATGAAAAGATGCTTGAGAGCTGATAAAAGAAGAATGATAAAGAAACCAATAGGCAATTGCAGAATTTAAGTTATTATTAGAGCAGTAAGGACTGAAATTACTACTCTAAACAAAATAACCGGTGGGAATACAAAACACAAACAGAAACAAAAAGCACTGAAATTAAAGAATCAAGAGCTGCTGGGCCAGCAATGTGATGCAAAATGAGAATTTGTTGTGTGAAAGGAGCCCAGACCAAAAGGAATTGGGAATAATGTTTTGAAGCTGTAATAGAAGAATATTTTCTGTGACTAGAGAAGACACAAATCTGCACTTTAACAAATCTCATGGTGTCCAAGGGAACATGATTAACTCCACCTGCTGCTGGGTGAAACCCCTGATTGTCCAGGACAAGGAGCAGAGTCTCAGGGACCCAGAAATAACATGAGAATCACTTAGAAAGGGAACCGGCAGGCTGGCCTCAGAGTTCTCTCAAGGTCGGGTGACAAAAGATAGTATCCACAGGAGTTGGGGGGAAGCTTCTGTGAAACCAGGATTTCCCCAGCTGAGCCCCAGCTTGTGTACTGGCAGCAGAGGACATCAGCTCCTGCAGGCGGACTCATGTCCGAGTGCCTGCAGTTCCACTGCTGCTACCAGGGCGTAACAGCCTGTTCTAACCAGCCGAAAGGTGACTCAACACAGCCTGCTGGAGATGTGGATCAGAGAAGGAAAGGCAGGCGCCGAGCACACACTCCACTTAAACATCTCACTGTGAGTGCGATCAGTCACTTCAGTCGTGTCTGACTCTTTGTGACCCCATGAGCTGCAGCCTGCCAGGCTCCTCTGTCCATGTAAGACTGGAGTGGGTTGCCATGCCCCCCTCCAGAGGATCTTCCTGACCCAGGGATCGAACTCGCGTCTCTTATGTCTCCTGTACTGGCAGGTGGGTTCTTTGTCACTAGCGCCACCTGGAAAGCAAGCATCACATTAGGTCTGAATAATGGTGGTAAGTGTGCTTACATATCAGAACCAAAATGTTGCCCGGACTCCTAATCTAATCAGGTCAGACCAACTTCTTGCGAAATTTAAAACAGTCATCTGATGGAGAAAAGAGAGAAATCAAATCATCAATAACAAATATTTAGAAAAAAACGGAAGAGAAAATTTTGTATGCTAGATTTTCTTGGTTGTAGCTGGAACTATTAATATACTGAGAAAATAAGTTCATAGTTTAAAAATTGTCTAAAGAAATTAAATTATTCAAAAAGAAAAAACCCAAGGAAAACAAAAGGACTATAGAGAACAAGTATAGAGAAGAAGTAACTAATCAGAAAACAGAAACAATAGAAGTGATAAACAAAGATCAAGAACTCACTCTATAGAAGAAGAAAATAGAATAAACTATTAACCAGGTAGTCAAGAAAAATATCAGAAAACATGAATAAATTACATGAAAATAGCCTCAAAGGAGCCAGCATTTGAGAAGAATGATTCCTAAAACTCTATGCTCAAAGAGTTTGAAAAAGTAGCTGAAGAGATTAATTTTCTAGAAAAGTATCTATTATTAAAATGAATTGAAGAAGTGCTAGAATGTTTATAGGTGCCAACATATATAGAAGAGTTGCAGCAACTAAGTGTGGCTTGTGTGTGTGACTGTGTGTCAAGTTTGTGGGGGTGAGTGTGAGTGTGTGATATGTTTGGGTGTGAGCATGCTTGGTGTCTGTATGTATATGTGGTGCTTATATGGGTATGAGTAATGGGTATGTGTGGTGTATGTATGAGGTGTGTGAGGATGAGTGCATGTGTATGTGTATGTGTGGGGTGTGTATGTGTGTGAGTGTGTGCTTTAACCTCCTGTAATCTCCTTCAGGCTTCCCAAGTCCCTTCAGTACAAGCAATGATGGTGAGATGGTGATGATGATGGTGGTGATGATGGTAATGGTGATGGTGGTGGTGATGATGGTGTAATGGTGATGGTGGTGATGGTGATGATGATGGTGATGATGATGGTGGTGATGATGGTAATGGTGATGGTGGTGATAATGGTAATGGTAATGGTGATGGTGATGATGGTGTGATGATGGTGTGATGATGGTGGTGCGGATGGTGGTGGTGGTGATGATGGTGTTGGTGGTGATGATGGTGATGGTGATGGTGGTGATGGTGATGATGGTGATGATGATGGTGGTGATGATGGTAATGGTGATGGTGGTGATGATGGTGATGGTGATGATGGTGTAATGATGGTGGTGATGATGGTGATGATGATAGTGATGATGGTGGTGGCAATGATGGTGGTGATGGATGTACAAGAGATGTTAAGAACATTGTGAAGTCAGAAAGTGGGTGGATGAGTGGTGAGCAGTCAGTGGAGGGGAGAGCATCAGTTTACATTTCCACCAGGTGAGGATCAGGTCCACTGAGGCAGCTGAGCCTTAGGGTCCGGGGTGTGGGAAGCTGCTGTCCCAGGATGGGCTGGGAGGGGGCTGGGTGACAGTGGGACAGGAACAGTGGGATGGTCCCTGCCCAGCCCCCTCATGGCCAGTGTTGTGAGGGCATGAAGAGCAGGTGGGGTGAGGTGAGGTTTGTACAGTGAGTGGTGAGAGGCCCCAGCCCCTTCCTCCCCTTGACCTAGTCTGGCTGAAATGCCAATCCTTAGGCTACCTGATGCGAAGAGCTGACACATTGGAAAAGACCCTGATGCTGGAAGAGATTGAGAGCAGGAAGAGAAGGGGGTGACAGAGGATGAGATGGTTGGATGGCATCCCCAACTTGATGGACATGAGTTTAAGCAAGCTCTGCAAGACGGTGAAGGATGGGGAGGCCTAGCATGCTGCTGTCCTTGGGGTTGCAAAGAGTTGGACACAACTGAGCGACTGAACCACAAAAACACATGGCCACAATTCCCAGCGTGTCCTGACAACCACCCACAATGGCCCTACCCTGAGCAGGACAGTCGGCATCTGACCCCAGGTCCCACTTCAGGTGGGTCCCAGTAACTGGTTGGCCCTTGGCTCCTCTCCAAGGCCCCCAAGCAGGAGTCAAGCAGGGGCCACACTTCCTTCTTTTCCCTTTCATATTCCCCATCACTCTTCCTTCCTCCTTTTTAAAAAAAGGTGGGGGGAGAGGGCCCCAAGGGAGAAAGGGAGGTGGATACCCCCAAGTGTCCTGGTGGGAAGGATCTGGTGTGGACCACCTGTGCCCAGCTCACCCAGGGCCCTCTGTCGCCCCCGCAGCAGCAACGGGAGAGAGAAAGGGTCTCTGGACTAGGCCCACTGCTGGTGCACTTGGGGGAAGGAAGGCCGTATGAAGTGCTCCCCTCTGTAGTGCTCGGCAGCTCTAGTGGTCCTGAGGGCTGTGTCCTTGGATGGCCTCTTCACTATACCACACTATACCACACTCACACTGTACCACACTGTACCACACTGTACCACACTATAGCACACTGTACCACACTGTACCACACTATAGCACACTGTACCACACTGTACCACACTATAGCACACTATAGCACACTGTACCACACTGTACCACACTATAGCACACTGTACCACACTGTACCACACTATAGCACACTGTACCACACTGTACCACACTATAGCACACTGTACCACACTGTACCACACTATAGCACACTGTACCACACTGTACCACACTGTACCACACTATAGCACACTGTACCACACTGTACCACACTATAGCACACTGTACCACACTGTACCACACTATAGCACACTATAGCACACTGTACCACACTGTACCACACTATAGCACACTGTACCACACTATAGCACACTATAGCACACTGTACCACACTGTACCACACTATAGCACACTGTACCACACTGTACCACACTATAGCACACTGTACCACACTGTACCACACTGTACCACACTGTACCACACTATAGCACACTGTACCACACTGTACCACACTATAGCACACTGTACCACACTGTACCACACTGTAGCACACTATAGCACACTGTACCACACTGTACCACACTGTACCACACTGTACCACACTATAGCACACTGTACCACACTATAGCACACTATAGCACACTGTACCACACTGTACCACATTATAGCACACTGTACCACACTGTACCACACTATAGCACACTGTACCACACTGTACCACACTGTACCACACTGTACCACACTATAGCACACTGTACCACACTATAGTACACTATAGCACACTATAGCACACTGTACCACACTGTACCACACTATACCACACTGTACCACACTGTACCACACTATAGCACACTGTACCACACTATAGCACACTATAGCACACTGTACCACACTATACCACACTGTACCACACTGTACCACACTATAGCACACTGTACCACACTGTAGCACACTATAGCACACTGTACCACACTGTACCACACTGTAGCACACTGTAGCACACTGTACCACACTATAGCACACTGTACCACACTGTACCACACTATAGCACACTGTACCACACTATATTCCTGAAGGGTAACTCAGCTCCGGGTGCTCACAGAGCGGGGAGGACTCCTGGGACTTCGGCCACCCCCAAGTCACACACCGACTTCCTAAAGCTGCTCTTTGGGGAAGGATGGGGAAGGCGGGCAGCAGAATGGGGGGGGCGGGAGAAGACCCCAAATAAGTTTTGCTTAACAACAGTGTCTGGGATATTCTGGGTAACTGCTGCTCTATGAGCAGCTGCGGGGCAAGAGACCCCTCCCTCCACGGGGAGACAAGACCCTTACTCTGCCCCTTACTCTGCGCCCCCCACCTGACTGCAGAGCCGCCCCCTCTAGACCTGTGGCTCTGAGTCAGGAGGGCATTTTCTCTGGGGCTAGGGGTGGCCCTCGGGCACTGGGACCCCGGGAGGGGAGGCAGGCCACCAGCTTGTCCTGTCGTGTCCTGGAACTTTATCGGTGTTAAAACTGGAAGTCTCGCATTTTGGTTACCCCCAGGCCTGGGTTGTGGGGGTGAGTTGGTCACCCTGGAGCTGGTGAGAGGGTGACAGAGGAGTGGCTCCCCCAGGGATGTGTGTGGGGAGGGGTCTGGGCTTCCAGAAGGGGAAGGACAAGCTGAAGGGCTGCTGAGGGTGGGTTACGGGGGGCTCGTGCTTGGACTTGACTTATTCGACTCCCATTGAGTACAGTTCAGAGCTGCCCTGTTGAGCTTCGTGCAGACTCAACACCTTAAATGCAACTCATGTGCATTTCAAGTTGCATTGTTAAGGTACCTCTTTCTTGAATTGCCAGGCGTGCCCAGCTTTGTTTGGCCTGCCTGGGGGAGGGTGTGGGTTCTGGGGTGGGGACAGGTGTTGGCACATGCCCAGTTCCGTCCTCCTTCTCTGTGAGAACAGGGAGGTGGGTTCTTCTCTCTGGGCCTCAGTTTCCTCCTGTGCAAAGGGGGGCTGGGTTCTGTCCTTAAAGGAGCCGTCCACACCAGCCCTGTCTGACAGTCACCGAGGCCCCCCCTTCGGCCCCCGTGGGGTCTCTGGGCCCACACATGCCGGCTCCGGTCTGCGGCCGGGCCTGGCACGGGGCAGCCTGGGGGCCAGTCTAGCCTCCGCCCCGCCTGTCTCTCTCTCTTTGTCCAAGCTGCTCCCGCAGCACTTTGTCCGGGAGCGGGTGGAACCAGCCGCCTTCTTGCCTCTTGTCCTGGACGGCCTTGGGCCCTTGTCGGTCCCCTCACAGAGGGAGACCCTATCTGGGGCCCTCGTGCTCCCAGGGGTGGGGGTCCTGCCCACCTCCCACCTCTGGCTGGTCAGCGAGCCTTCCTCCCCTCTCCCATGACCGGTCACCTCGGGGCGAATTGTCCCATCTCAAGGTGAGCCGAGAAGGCTATTCTCAGGAGCTGTTAACCGCAGAGAAAAAAAAAAAAAAACACAATGTTGAGGCTGGCGGAAACAAGGTGAAGTTAATTTAGGGTTTAGCTGTGCTTTTAGAGATTATCTCGAGTGTTTTTCTTGTCTGTTTTTCAAATTAAGACCTGGAGGTATTAAAATAATCTCCAATGTTATCCGGGGGTGAGGACCAGGCCTGCTTTCTCAGCCACGTGGTGGCCCCGTGGACATCCCGCAGCGCCCCGAGAGAAGGGCTCTGAGGCTCGGTTCTGGCTGCGGCAGGAGGACTCAGCACCCAGCCTCACCCCCGGGCACCCCGCTGCTGGGAACCAACCAGAGCATCGCGGGCCTCCACCGCCTGCAGGAGGACCGCACGGAAAACACACGCCTGCTGGTGCTTAAATCCATTACGCTAAGTGCTTTGGGCTTTATATGCTGTGGGACTCACAGTCCGGCAAAAAAAAAAAAAAACCCTTTTAATAACTCATTATTAAAACCATTTGCCTTTCGCCTGTTTGCGAGTATGAGTCCTGAAATATCTCCTGGCTGATTGTGCAGGATAGTGATACTCAGCAGAGCTCGCCCCCTCCCAGGCCCACCGCCCGTCATAAAGCTGCCCCGGTGGCTGGCAGGGGCGGAGGGCCGGGGGCTCGCCCCACCTCTGCCGCTCAGGGCCTGGCCGTGGGGGGCGAACGTGGAGGGTCTGGGGCCTCGGAGTGTCACAGGAAGATGCAGGGAGGGTCCCTGGAAGGCCCGGGCGCTTCTCATGACAGTGGAGGGCCTGTAGAGTGGGGGGCAAGGGCCGAGACGAGGGGGCGGCTTCACCTTGGCCCCTTCGTCCTGTCCTGTGACTGTGCAGGGTCCCCGAGTCCTCCTGGGGCTGGAGAGACGACGCCTTAGACAACGAGGCGTCCGGCCGGCCTCCGGGGTGGGCTTGTGGCCCCTGAGACGGTAGATGCCACCTTCCGAGGTCTTCATGCTCCCGAGGTGGCTCTGCATCCTGGCAGGGAAATAGGTGTTGTCAGGCCCTGGGGACATGGTATGTGGGGCCCAGGGCAAAGTGAAAGCATGGGCCCTGTGTTCAGAATGTCTACTGGCCCCCTGACAGGGACAACAGGGCCGGGCCCCAAGCGCGGGCCTTCTGCGTGAGGAGCCCTGGGGACCGCACAGGTCATGCAGCTGGTGTCCCTGCCATCCTTCTCCTCCCCACCTGCCTGTCGGGGAGACGGCCTGGCCCCACTGCTGTTGGTTTCAGTGTGTGTGTGTGTCTGCGTGCTCAGTCGTGTCTGACTCTGTGAGCCCAGGGATTGTAGCCCGCCGGGCTCCTCTGTCCATGGGATTCTCCAGGCAAGAATACTGGAGTCGAGTGCCAGGACCTCCTCCAGGGGATCTTCCCAACCCAGGGATCCAACCTGGGTCTCCTGCCTTGCAGGCAGATCCTTTACCGTCTGAGCCACCAGGGGAGTGTTGGTATCAGAGGGAGGCCTGGAGCCCAAACATCTGACTGTGGAGTAGATCCTGGGGTCTCCCCACGCCCCCTGCCATGAGGCAGTTGGGGTGCTCTTGGGGAACTTGGGAGTCTGAGCACCTGTCACCCGCAGGAGACACCAGCACCCTCTCCTCCCCCGCCCTTCCCCTCTCATCTGCGCATGTCCTGGGAGGTGTCAGCTGGCAGGCGCAGAGGACAATGCTCTAATGCAGCATTCAGCTGCTGATTGCTTCTCCGTGCCAGACCCTGGGGGCACTGGGGACGTGGCACTGTGCAGACCGCAGTGGGGAGGATGCATGTGGTCCCTCTGCTGAGGAGCTCTGGTCTCTGAGGGAGGCAGACTCACCGAAGGGCTTACAGAATCATCTGCTCGTGGTCGTGAAAGTGCTGGGAAGGGGACCAGGGACAGAGGACAAGAGATGGTGCTCTCTGGAGTCTGGCCGAGGGGAGGCAGGGCATCCCAGGGAAGGTGGAGGTCGAGCCCGAGGGGCTTGAAGGACCCAGGGACCAAGATCCTGGTGCAGGCCAGGAGGTGACGGAAGGCCAGAGTGCTGGGGGTGGGGGGACTCGGGGGGGTGAGACACAAGGCTGGAGTGGCCAGCCATGTACATTCTAGTTTTCCTTGTTTTCCATTGTTTCGTGATCTAGTGGGTGCAGGGATGTCTCTCTCTTGCTCTAAGCTGTGTGTCCCTGACTTCTTGTGATCGTAATTTTTCAGGTGTGTGCTGGGCATGCATGTGTTCTGATTCACTCATTTTGCCCATTTGTGTCTCTTGCCCACTTTTCTGTTGGGTATTTGGGTCTTTCTCGTGAGTTCTCCTCACTGTATGTTTTGGGCATCTACCCTTTACAGTTCATCTCTGTTAAAATATGTATTTCGTACATTTCTTCTTCTCTAATTTTTGTGGTATCTTTTGCCATGTAAATTTTTTTAAAAGCAAAATTAAAGTACACGTGGATACAGAACAGTCTACACATTATAAGTGTTTAGGTTGGTGGATTTTGACAGAGTGAACAGGCCTCTGTAATTATGCCAAATCAGGGTCAGAGTGACACAGAACACCATGTCTCCCGTCACCGCGTCCAGAGAGTGACCCCAGAAGTAAGATCTGCCCCCATTCCTGGCTTCACAGCTCAGTTCTGCCTGCTTCTGAGCTTTCTATAAATGGATCCATACAGTCTGTACTCTTTTCTGATTATGAAAATAACACAGTCATTTAAAAAATTCAGAAAATGTAGTAAACTGTAAAGAAGAAAACATTGGTTAATATGGTTTAACATATTTTAAATATAATTTTTTGGCTGTTTCTATATTTTTCTTCTGTGAATTGCTTGTGAGGTCTCTGCCTCTTTTTTTTCCTGTTGGAATTTTGCCTTAAAAAAAAAAAAAACTGTGGTAAAACACCCTTTTCAGAACATGATATTAGCTCATTGTCATCTTTCTTACCCATATTTTCTCTTGATTTGTCATTTGCTTAAGTTTATCATTTGAGGTAAATGATAAAATTAGGTCTGTATAGTCAATGCTATGGTTTTTCCAGTAGTCATGTATGGATGTGAGAGTTGGACTATAAAGAAAGCTGAGCACCGAAGAATTGATGCTTTTGAACTGTGGTGTTGGAGAAGACTCTTGAGAGTCCCTTGGACTGCAAGGAGAGCCAACCAGTCCATCCTAAAGGAGATCAGTCCTGGGTGTTCACTGGAAGGACTGATGCTGAAACTGAAGGTCCAATACTTTGGCCACCTGATGCGAAGAACTTATTCACTGGAAAAGACCCTGATGCTGGGAAAGACTGAAGGCAGGAGAAGGGGATGACAAAGGACGGGATAGTTGGATGGCATGACTGACTTAATGGACATGAGTTTGAGCAAGCTCCAGGAGATGGTGAAGGACAGGGAAGCCTGGTGTGCTGCAGTCCATGGGGTTGCAGAGTCGGACATGACTGAGTGACTGAAGAACAAAGATCCTTCTACATTTTAAGTAATTTTTCCCTTTGCTGATTGTTTTTATACTTGGTAAGATCTTACTTAACTTACCAATGAAGTCAGTGAAATACTCAACTGTATTTTCTATAAAAATTGCCACAGTTTCTTTTTATGCTTAGCTTTCCCTTTTATTTGGAATTTACTTGGAGATATGGTTTGGAGTGAGGCTCTAACTTACTTAATCTCCGTGGAGTCAAGCTTTCAGACACCATTAGTCCCATCCTCCCTCTAGCCATCTCTATTGCTTCTTTGATCGTATATTAAGTTTTACTAGTAGTGTCTTTGAGGTGTATCTCATACCCACCATCGGCCCATTAATCTTTGCACCATTAAGTTGTATTTACTGGTGTAACTTTCTCATGCATTTTAATATCCCCAATGCAAGTAACCCTCACTGTTTCTCTTTTCCAGAAGTCTTAGTTATTTTTGTTGGTTTATTCTTTCAGATCATCTTTGGCATTATTTAGCTGAATTTTTGGAATGGCATGAAACTCATGAAAATTTGGAAAGATCCAACTTGCTTACAATCTAGTCTGTCAGAAGCACAGTGTATCTCCCCATCATTTTTTCTTCTCCTTTACTTTTTCCTCAGGTGAATCACAATTGTTTACAGTCATGTCTCTCCCTCTGGAGACCCGTCGGTACTCTGGGGTCAAAGGCAACATCATCTGAGATGTTTGTAACCGCAGGAATGAAGACAGCACAGGTGCATTGCTGGGCTCACGCAAACCTCCCCTGAGGACACACGTATGTGTGTGTTGGGAGCTGGTGCCCTGAGCTGTCCCTCTGTCCCTCCAGGGAGGCTGGGCATTTCTGTCTGGGGAGGGAGGGGCCCTTTGCTCTCCTGGGTCTCAGGAAGCAGCATCCTGAGCCCCCAGGCTCTGGGAGCTGTGTGGGGCCCATCCAGGGCTGGGAGGAGGCCCCGGGCGCAGCTCAGCCAGAAGAGCCCCACAATAATTTTAGGTTGCTGCATAAGATTTCATTTTATAAATGACTCTTCTGCTTATAAATGCTTGAAGACTTGTGCCTTAGTGCCAAACACTCAACCTGTAGTAGCGAGATTACGACCCCAGATCCAGGAAGAGAGCTATGTGCAACCTGGGAATTCTCCTGGCAACCCCGGCTTCCACCACACGGGTGGTCCCGGGATACCCTTTCACATAAAGCCTGTTTGAGAGGGGTGTGGGGGTGATGTGGGTGGAAGTGACCGTGAGGTGGCTCTTGTTTCCCTGGAATAGTCCAGGTGAGCGGCCTCCTGTTCCTCAGGACGAGGCAAGGATGGCTGTGGTGGACAGGTGGTCCGGGCTCCGTGAGGTCACTCCCCTGCCGGTGCCAGAGGTCAGGGAAGCGTCTTCACCTCTCCAGAAGCAGCAGATGAAAAGACCCCGTTTTTGAGGGCTGCAGAGAGCCAGGGTTTCCTGGGGAGAGGGGCAAGGTCACAACCAGCTTTTGATCCCTTTTCCTTCCACCAAAGGAATTTCCATTCTTCGCTATTGGGGACCGAGTTCATTTCCGGCAACACATTTCCCGGGATGAGAGTTCGGCAGGTCCAGGGGTCTTGGGTGGGTCTCGCTTTTGAAAGGAAAGCGGCCCTTTTCTCTCTCTTTCCTTTAGCCACACTGATAGCAGTTGGCTGCTCCCTCTTATGAATTCTCCAGAGAAATGGAAATAGCAGCTCCGAGTCTTAAAACCACGTCCTTTGATCTGAATGTTCCAGGAAATAAAACACCTTTGCAGTTATGGAGTCCAGACAGGGGCGCAGGTTCGGGGAGTCCCTGAGTGGTGCTCCCACCCTCACGTGTCAGGACGGCAGCCCCAGCCCCGGCCAACACGGTGAATCTCCTCATGTGGCTGTGTTCTCCTCCCCATGAGGGATTCCACGGGCAACGCGGACCTTTGGGGCCCATGCCTCCTTCCTGTCCTAATCACTTGTCCCCAGGACCATTGCCCCAGCCTCTGATGCCTGCCCTGCCCCAGTCTCTTTCCACTCAAATCCATCCTTACTCACACCAGACACGTTATCTGAAATCAGTGTGAAGTGTAGACCTGGCCAGAATCAGCTGCCCAGGGTTGGCTCTCTGGGCACCGGAAGCCTGGCTGATTCTGATCAGGGCTCATCCAGCATCCTTCTGTCTGCGTGAAGAAAGAATTCTGTACCAGCTGTCCCCTGGCCCCAGGCATCTCTACTGGTCAGGGAGGAGGTACCTAGTCCCGAAGAATTGATGCTTTTGAACTGTGGTGTTGGAGAAGACTCTTGAGTCCCTTGGACTGCAAGGAGATCCAACCAGTCCATCCTAAAGGAAATCAACCCTGAATATTCATTGGAAGGACTGATGCTGAAGCTGAATCTCCAGTACTTTGGCCACCTGATGCGAAGAACTGACTCATTGGAAAAGACCCTGATGCTGGGAATGATTGAAGGCGGGAGAAGAAGGGGATGACAGAGGATGAGATGGTTGGATGGCATCACCGACCTGATGGACAAGAGTTTGAGCAAACTCTGGGAGTTGGTGATGGACAGGTGAGCCTGGCATCTGCAGTCCATGGGGTCACAGAGAGTCGGACACAACTCAGGAAGTGAACAACAACAACCCAGCTGGTCTTTGTTGACTGTGTTCCCCCCAGCTTCACATGTAGAAGTCCTAAGCACCAGGACCTCTGAAGGGGCTGCACTTGGAGACAGGCTCCTTACACAGGTTGTCAAAATGAGGTCACCAGGGTGGGCATACTTGTAAGAAGAAGAGATGAGGACGCAGACACACACAGAGGGAGGTCAGCCACCTACACTTCAAGGAGGGAGTCCTCGGAAGAAACAAGTCTTCATCTCAGACTCCGGCCTCCATAAGTATGAGGGAAAAGCACATTTCTGTTGTTTTAGCTGCTTGGCCTGCGGGTCTTTGTTACAATGGCCTGCTCTGACTAACCCACCGGCCAACTGGCCCTCGAGAGGTTCTTTAACTTTCTGAATTTGACGAAAGCATTTGCTGAGGTTTCTGGCCCATTCTGGGGGCAGGGGGGTATGTACAGCAGTTTCCATGGATTCTAGCACAAACTGCAGCCCATGGGCCTCCCCTTGGGCTTGCGTGGGGCTGTCTGAGTACCTCTAACAAACTGGCTCTGCGGGGCACACCTTGGTGTTTGATTAGCTAGTGTGGGGGGCAGCCTGGGCTTCGGGCTTGCTCCAGCCCCCCGGTGACCCTGGTGAACACTGGGGGCTGCCTGTGGGGTGGGGGGCACATGACATTTGTTCCCTGTCAGCTCCCAGAACTCTTCATCAAGAACGCGTGGTCCCGGCGGCGGTGACCGGGGGTGACCAGGACCTGTCTTCCGGCTGGACACTGTCCTCCACTGGCCGGCCTGCCCGGCAGCCTGTGTCTGAGGCGCTCGGCAGGGGGATAGAAAACCCTCATTGGCAGGAAGACTCTTCCCCGCAGTGGGAACAACGGTTCTCACAGGCCACACACGCTAAGTTTAAAAAGTAACCACTTTATTGGGTGTCTCCAGTTGGTGAAAAATTCATTGAGCTCCACACTTAGGGCAGGCGCCTCCTCCATCTGTATAGTGAACTTTAATGAAAGGTTTCCAAAGGTAATTATTATTTTTCTATAACCAAACTTATTTTTGGAATCAGGGCTCCATGGAACCTGATAACTGAAGTGTAACCTAATGTCTTCCAGATTGATCCCGGAGTTTAAACGCTCAGTTCACGGGGCCCCTGAGTCTCCCCAGGCTGGGCTGAGACCAGCTGCAGCTGAGGACCATGGTCACGGCCAGCGTGGACAGGGACTGCAGGGCCTGGGGTCGCCGTGGGTGTGGACACCTGTCAGAGGGAGGCGGTGGGCAGGTTTCCACAGCCCCCTGTCACCCACCGTTACGGACTCCTTGGCGTGGACAGCTCTGGGGGTGGGGTGGGCGGTGGCGGGACAGGTGGGGACACGGACCAGCCCCTCTGCGCTGCCAGCTTGGTGGGAAGACTTTGAGAGTCAGAGCTGAGCTGGGGGAGGGGGGACGCTTTAAACAGGATGAGAAATTCAAGTTTTTGTTTAGACCAGACCGGGGAGAGGTCTGGATCAGATTGGGCCAGGGAGGGGGTGTCGGGTCCATTGCCCGATCCCAGCTGCTCCTTCAGGACCAGTGGTCCCTGCAATGCCACGCCGATGCGGCTGGGCCCCTGCCCACGGGATCCAGGAATCAGAGACTACAGCCGACCGCTCAGCCCATGACACCCAGAGAGGTCTCCGGGTGTCCCGCAGGCCCTCCGCTCAGCAACCCTGCTCCCTGAGGCCCTGCTGTCTGCACCAATCCCTGGAGGGGCCTCCCTGGGGATGCGCTTGGTACCCCATCTGAGCAGACAGACCCTCCTGAGAACCGAGGCGGGCGCCTTCACAGCAGCTTCACCTACCGGCGGGCTCCGTCCTTGGGCCCCTTTCTGCCCCAGTTCTCCTGGGCATCCAGGCCCCAGACTGTCCTGTTAACGTCCGGGTGGGGACGCTGCTGATGGCCAGGTGGGGACACTGCGGGGGCCTCTCTGCCCTGGAAGCTTTGACTTCTGGCCAGCCCTGCCCGGTGGGGCGGGGATGGGCTCGGGTCCCCCTTCCACCCCCAGGCCGGTTGTCCGAGGCCCGGTCTGTTCAGCGCTGGGCACCTCCTCCTGCCCCAGCTCTGCTCCCCGGCCCTCTCGCTTCTGCCGGAGGATCGTGCTCCCAAGACAAGCCAGTCGGGTGAGCGTGCCCCTGTCCACCCACGGTGGTACTCTCCACAGGACCTGGATTAAGTCAGTCTGTGTGCGGGCCCCGGAGCCGGGCAGCAGGTCAGGGCCTGGAGGCTCCCTGGCCTGGGTTCCCCGCTGCCCACAGGCACCACAGGTCCTGGGGTCCTGGAGTGGCCGACCCGCCCACCCTGGGGCCTGGGGCTGCAGCTGCATCCGCTCTGTTCCAGCCTCCAAGGCCCCTGCTAGGAGCCCTGCCTTCCGCCCCATCTCTCTCACAGGTGGGGAGGGGCTACCAGGGGGTAAAGAACCACCTCCCGCCCCCACCTGGGTGTGGCCAGGTAGGAAGTGCCCGGATTCCCCACATGAACTGCACATTTGGGCCTCCGGATTCTCTGTACCTTTCATCCTGATGAAGTTACCTGACCAAACCAGCCCACGCTTCAGAGCATGGTGGAAAGGAAACAGACTTCAGAGTCAGAAGAACCGAAACGTAATCGCTGCTTCTCCACTCGCCTGCTGGTCACCCGGTACCGTTTGCTTGGCTTCTCTGAGCCTCTCTCTGCACTTTTAGGAGATCGTAGCACGTGGTTGCGAGAAGGAAATTAGATTGTGCCCCGAGCACTGACCCCAGACCCTGGCCATTCTCTGAGGAGGCATCTGCTCAGGAGTCCTCGGCCAGGGCCAGGGCGCGAAGTATGTGGACTGAGATGCTCTCGGGGTCTTTCAGGAAGAGAACAGCATGGGGGTCTTTGGTCCTCGATGGGTAATTTCCTCTTAACAGAAATGGCGTGTGAAGCCAAACAGAGGGAGACCTCCGTTTCCAGAAGCGTGTTATTGCACTCAAGCCCTGGGAGGGCTGCCCACGTGGAGGGCCCCCCCATGGAGCACCGTGCTTCCCCACCGACCTTGGCCTCACCCGCCGGGGAGGAAGGCGGTACAGTTGTAATGCTTTCTTTTTGGAAAAACAAGAGTTATGGGGAACGACATTAATTTAAAAGCTTTTAAAGAGCCAGTTCACCTGTGAAAGTGCTCCCCGGGTGAGGGCCTTCCTGTGTGGAAAACAGCCCGGTCTTTAAAAGGATTTTAATTAATGTTGCTGAGAAATGTACCAACGGCACTTAAGGCTGAAAGCTCAAGAGCCGAGGTGCCAGCCAAGAGTTTTATGACGGGGGGTGAGTTCTTCAAGGCAGTTGAAATAATATTCCCATGCACTCAGCCTCAGCACTCACCTCCGGTCATGGCCAAAAATAAGTGTGGGGAACCCTCGGCGGCCTAACCCCCAGCCTTCCACACGACACAGCCTCTGCCCGGATGCAGCAGAGGTGTTTTCAGGCATGTGGCTCCTCCTCACCCATCGGGACGCACCTTGTCGGGGCACCCGCTCCTGCCCGGGCCCGCCCGGCCTGGCTCAGGTCTGATATGGATCCGACCTGTCATCCAGCTGGTGCCAGGAATTGGACCTGGAGGAGGGGGACAGAGGGCAAGGGGCACAGGTCCTGGATGGCCCGTGCGGACCGTGGCTTGAGCTGCAGACGGTGGAGCGGAGGCTGGGGGCCCAGCATGTCGGGGAGGGCTCTGGGGGCCGTGGCCGAGCCCGAGCCCGATGGCTGGTGGCCGTGTGGTGACGTGAGACGCAGCTCTGGCCATTCGTCCTGGGACATGTGGCGGAGGTGGTGGGACTGAGGGGGCCTGGGCGGGGGGTCCTCTCTCCCCCGAACCAGGGGTGGGAGAGACAGCCTTTAAGTTCTGGCTGCAACATCCTAGGAGGTTTAGCCCCTGAGCCGGCCGCGAAAGCCCTCCTGCTCTCTTCACGGTGGGTCCTCGGGGCTGGCCTGGGCCGGGTTTGCTGAAGGCACTCCTACTTACTTAAGCTTTACTGTTTCCTGGAGAACTTTCCCCAGATGAGGTTACCTTCCTTATAAATTCTTACCAGCACTGCCTGCTTCCCGAGGGGCAGCAGAGCTCAGTGAACAAAAGCACGGAGCCAGAGGTCATAGGTTCAGACCCTGGCCGTGCCACTTACTAGCCGGGTGACCTTGAGCAGGTTACTTCACTCTTCTGTGCCTCAGTTTCTCTATCTTTAAAATGGAGACAAGAGTAGTCACCCCTTTGTGGGGTTGCCGTGAGAGGGGAGTCAATATGAGCACAGCCGTTGAAACAGTGCCCAGGATGTTGTAAGTGGGCACTACGTGGACGCTTGCCACAGAAGTCCTGCTAAGGGCACTCTTTTGGAGAAAAGGCAGGTGTGATGGCTCCCGCAGCCTCAGGGCCCCGTCCCACGACGGAGTGAGAAAGTGGGTGCGTCAGTCAGGGACGGGCTCGTTCAAGTGTGGGAACAAGCACACCTCACGTCTCAGGGGCTCAGCCCACAGACACCTGCTTGCCATTCACTCTACCGGCCACTTGCTGAGGGCCCCGGGCTGTCGAGGGGTCACTGTCTGGATCCTCGTGGGTTAGGGTCCCACAGGAGGGGGAGAAGTGTGATCAGAACCCACTCAGTGGCTCCCCGACACTCCCTGTCTGCCCTGAGCATCCCCAGAGGACAACGACGTGAATGCTGGTCCTCCGGGGCCGAGCCCAGCGTGGAGCGCTGACTGCTGGTGGAGGGAGTGGAAGCTTCCCGGGCCCACCAAACTCGGGGGCCTGAGAAAGGCGTTTGGGCCCCTGAAATACATACCCTATGTATTTTTGGAAGTATTAGATTTTCTCTCTTGGAAATTTCCCTCCTCCTTCCCGCCAAGACCCCAGGTCTTGCACAGTCTGGGCGGTGGGGTCGTTTCTGGGTGGGATAATCAATCCTGAACCTCTAGGTCCTCTTCCTGCCACGTGGCATCCCTGTTTAGGGCTGGTGTCCAGGGGCCAACAGGCCCGCTGGCCACCCAGAGGCCCGCTGCCCCCGGTCCAGCTCATAGGGCAGGTGAGCTCCACCTTGCTGAGGAGGACAACTTCCCACCCACCCTGTGCCCCGCTTATATTCCAAACCCACGTTCTGTTACCTCCCCAGGGCCTTGAGGGGTGATGGGGCAGTGTGGCCTGGGCCCCAGAGCCCGACTTGATCCCCTTCTTACCTGAAGACGTACACCTGAAGTGCTCATGCAAAATTCCCCATCCTCCTCCCCTAATCTTTATTTTGAAAAATTTTAAACCTGCAGAAAATTAGAAAACAGAGAAATAATGAAGAAATAATGAGATTTGCCCGTTGCTGGCATTTGGGGAAGATTTTTCCTTTTTAATTAATTAATTTTTCTTTTTGGCTGCGCTGGTTTTTGTTGCTGCGCACAGGCTTTCTCTGCTTGTGGCGAGCGAGGGCTGCTCTCTAGTTGCGGTGTGTGGGCTTCTCATTGCAGTGGCCTCTCTTGTTGCAGAGCACACGCTCTCAAGCGCACGGGCTTCAGTGGCTCCCGGGCTCTAGAACATAGGCTCAGGAGTTGTGGTGCATGGGCTTAGCTGCTCTGCCACATGTAGGATCTTTCCAGACTGGGGATCGAACCCATGTCCCCTGCATTGGCAGGCAGATTCTTTACCAATGAGCCACCAGGGAAGTCCAGATTTTGCCTTTTAATCTCAAAGTATAGAAGCTCCAATTCTGCTTTTTTTCCTGGGCAAAGGAGACCCCTTCCCGTCATCTTCAAGGTCAATGGCCTGAGTGTCTGAGGACAGATCTCAGGCCAGGTTCACCCTGGGATGCCAGTGACTTTTGAGCAGGGTTTGGCTGGCTCCAGAGAGAGGAGAGGGTGCACAGATGAATTCTCCATTTCAGCGTCACATTACATTTTCCTTGATTCCTTCTCAGGCCTTCTCTCTTTTCCTTCTTAGGGACACCCTTTGCTGTCTTTGCTCCAGGCTGTGGTCACTCACTTCCTTCCACTTGATCACTGTCTCACCTCCCTTTCCTCCTCCTTTCCAGATTCCTAAGAAGACTCGACTCATGGGAAGAGACCCTGATGCTGGGAAAGACTGAAGGCAAGAGAAGGGGGCGAGAGAGGACGAGATGGTTGGATGGCATCACCGACTCAATGGACATGAACTTGAGCAAACTCTGGGAGATGGTGCAGGACAAGGAAGCCTGGCATGCTGCAGTCCATGGGGTCGGTCGCAAAGATTTGGACATGACTTAGTGACTGAACAACAGCAAGATTCTTTCTCTGTTCTTCCAGCCCAGCTGAAGTCCTCACTGTGTGTGAAAGTCCTCATTATCAGTGGGAAGCCCTCATCACCCACCTGGCACATTCACCTGCATCTACACCATCTTTGCTGGCTGCCCACTGGGCAGAGGGTGATGTCTCTCTGCTCCCAGGACCGGCTCCACTTGCAGATCTTCTCATGCACTCAGGGTCTTCACCCCATCACCATCGAGGCTCCTGCTCTTTAGATCTGCCCTTAGAAACGCGCCGGACACATGCCGTATCCTGACGAACGCTTCCCCAGCCCTGAGTCCCCCTTCAGTCCCTGGGAGTAGAGATGGAAGGGGTCACCAGGGGAGGGGCTGAAAGAGAAGGGTGGGACAGGCAGGGCAGGCGGCCCCAGACCCACCTTGAGACTTGTTTCTCACGTCCAAGAGCGCTGGCTTAACCGGATGTGCTGTGTCTACACGTCTCTCTCAATTTTGTTTTCCTCTCTCAGAGCCTCCTTCTCTTCCTCTAAGATCAATGTCACCCCGTGTCCACAGGGTTAGTGGGACAGGTACACACTTTTATCACTGACAGTTCTCTAGAAGACACTGTCTATGTAAGGCTGTGGGAACACTTGTACCATCTGACCCAGTAATTCCATGTCCTGTTACTTATTTTTAAAGAATAACCAGAGACACACAAACATTTTCATGCAGTGGGGTCTTGGCAGCATTGCTTATAGTAGGATGTCTGGAAGCAGCCTCTTTGTCCTTCCAACTCTCCTCTGGCCTTTCTCTTCCTCGTGTGCCTGGGCTTTCTTGGAAAGCACACCACCTGCTGAGAGCTTCGGAGACACCAGACTGCCTTGATTGGTTCATTCCTCACTTACTGGCTCCCTGAAGGCGTTGTATTGAGCACTTATTATGGACCAATTCTGCAGCCTCACGGAGTTTACAGTGGGGGAGATATCTCATAAACAGATAAATAGACCATAAAGTATGTAATTGTAACTTGTGATAAGTGCCATAAAAGGAAGAAGTAATGTGCACCCTGAGAAAACCTTGGGAATGTTACCTGGGTTGTGTAGTCAGGGCAGGCCTTCTGGAGGAGGGGACATTTAAGTTAACTCATACAAATGCTGCAGCCATAAGACTAAGAGAGCACTCCAGGCAGAGGCACACTAGGTAAGAGAAGGTCCCGGGGGGGCAGAGGCCTCGGGGCGTGTGTGCTGGAGATGCCCAGGGTGGCTGGGAGGGGTGATGGGCAGGGTCACGAGGGCCTCAAGCCTGGCAAGGTGACTGTGGTTCACTAACTGGGGCACAGGAGACTGGGAAGGCCTTCAGTGCAGCTCAGCGTAAGCTCCAGACTCACTCCACCACCACTGGGGAGGGCGTGGGTGAGGAAGGGGGTGGGGGGGAAGGGAGAGCAGGGGGGAGGGGGGAGAGCAGGGGGAGGGCAGGGGGAGGGGAGGGGGAGAGCAGGGGGAGGGGAGGGGGGAGAGGGAGAGCAGGGGGAGGGGAGGGGGAAAGCAGGGGGAGGGGAGGGGGAAAGCGGGGGAGGGGAGGGGGAGAGCAGGGGGGAGGGGAGGGGGGAGAGGGAGAACAGCGGGAGGGGAGTGGGGAGAGGGAGAGTGGGGGGGAGGGGGCAGAGGGAGAGGAGGGGGCAGAGGGAGAGCAGGGGGAGGGGAGGGGGGAGAGGGAGAGTGGGGGGGGAGGGGGCAGAAGGAGAGGAGGGGGCAGGGGGAGAGCAGGGGGAGGGGAGGGGGGAGAGGGAGAGCAGGGGGAACTTCTGGCAGAGGTGAGACAGGTGAGCAGTGGCGGTGGCTGGACCAGCGCCATGGAGGGGACATCCAGGGCGGGTGTGCAGCGGGCCCTTTATTCCTGCGAAGATGTTTATCAGATGACCCTTCCCACCAAGTCCTCCATCTGCCAGCAGCTTGTGCAAGATCCGCATCTCGGGGAAGGGAGGCCCCCAGAGCAAGACAGAAGGAAGGAGCCACGTTCAGCTTTTGAGGTGAATTAACACGTGGATCTTCCCAGATGAGACTGTGCAGTGAGTCAAGGTCTCTGTCATTTACAAGACTAAGTTTTTGTGCACCCAGTGGTGTAAACACACTTATGCATTAACAGCAGACTCGGGAAGAATGCAGTATGAATGAGTTTTCCCACCCCAGATGATAAGCATTTCAGAGGTTAGGGGGAGGGGGCAAGCTGGGAATAGCAGTGAACCTGGTCTGAAGACAGGACCCTCCCACCTGAGGCCGTGGAGACAGAGGCCGTGGTTCGGAGGAGCTAAGAGGCCACCACGGCGGGCCAGCAGAGGGGGTGGAAGGAGGCTAAATCCAGCTTTAAATCCACCCGTTCCAGCTGACAGGAGAGGTCAACAAGAGGAGGACTGGAAGTTGGAGGCGGTTCCTTTGGACATAGCTGTTTGCAGAGCTCTGTTCTGGAAGGGTACTGGGGTGAGGGGCATCACATTCTGACCCTGGGCTGCTTCCAGGATGTTCCTGGGGAGACCAGATATGGGTGCTCTGTGCCTGGGAGACCCAGACTCCCCTGGGGTGAGAGGTCGTATGATGGGGTGTAGCAGCCGAGGATGGGCTTTTGTCTGGAAACACCTGCACGCCCAGAGACCGCATGTGGACCCCAACATCATAGATGGCTGGCCCTGGGTCAACCACAGAGAGTCCATTTGGGGGTCAGCTGTAGAGGGCTGGTCGGGAGTCAAACATACGGTGGCCATTCGGGGGTCAACACAGAGAAATCACTTGAGGTCAACCATAGAGGGCTGCTCTGGAGTCAACCATAGCGAGCTGGCCCAGGGTCAGCCTCGATCCTGTCCACGAGGGCTCCCTGGAGGCGTGGAGCGTCCTCGGCAGACAGGAGGTAGAGGTGTTGCCATCATCCGAGGGTGAGGGAGGGTTGCCTTCGCCATGACAACTGATGAGCGGTCCAGGGATGGGATCGTAGCGTGTCTCCAGGGAGCTCATCCAATGAGAAGAGTCAGCTGTAAGCCTCAGAAGCACTGAACTTAGGTCAGGAGGACAGGACCAGCCAAGGGAGACCTTCCCAGGCCCCTCCATCTCCTCTTCTCCTGACTGGGGGCAGCAGGAATCCAGGCTGGCCAGGGGAGGGAGGGAGCCCTTCTCCGCTTGTATCCTTTGCCTCATCCTTATACACCCACCTGTCCCAAGGAATTTGTAGTCATCTTTTGGGACTTAGCTTGGTTGTCACTACTTCTCAAAACCTTTTGTAATCTCTCAAGAGTCAGGTGTCTTGTTTAAGAGCCCTTGCCTCCCCAGGACCCTGCACCGCACCAGCATTTTATGTCCCATCACTGCCTGTGGACTCGTGCGTGTCCATCACTAGATCACAGTCTCCAGGGCTGGGGATCGTGTCTGTGGCTGGACTGTGGGAGGCAGCAGCACTTACTTTTTCAAAGAGTGAGTGAAAGAAGGGGAAACAATTCACTAGATGATGGCTCACTTATACTGATAATACTTAATATGCATCCAATCAAAACCACACCTTAAAAATACTTAGCAGAATAAGAAAAAGTCTGATTATATGTAAAAATGTGAAAAGTGTGGCGAATTCTATATCAGTAAACACATACACTTAGCTTAAGGGCTAAAAGCTAAGATTAAAAAGACTGGTGACTCTAAATGTTGTCAGGATCAGAGAGCAACCAGAATATACTGAGGGAATGTATGTGATACAGTAACCCTGAAAAAGCTCTGGTATATTCTTATCCTATGACCCCCAAATTCTCTTCTAGGTGTTGATCCAAGGGAAATAACAATGTGTGCTCCCCCAAAGACTTATACAAACATTCCCCAGTCATTTTGTAGATAATACCCCCAGATTGGGAACAGTCCAGGTGTATATCAATAAGAGACTGTGTTCTTGTGTGAATACAGGCAATGAATGGATGACTCCTGGACAGAAAAAGGAAGAAACTATTGATACATATAACGATGTGGGTGAAAATACAGAATTTATGCTGCACTTCTGAAAGAAGCCTTATTCATAAGAGTACATATCTATGGTTCCATTTGTATAAAATCCTAGAATAACTGAAACTAATCTATGGAAGGAAAAGTTGGATGAGGTGGCCTTTGAGGAATGCAGAAGATTAGGAAGGGTGACAGGATTGCACACTTGGCAAGACTCGGCAAATATACACATACGGTTTGTGCATTGTGTATAGTGCATGCATGTGTGCTAAGATGCTTCAGTCATGTTTGACTCTTTGCGACCCTAAGGACCATAGCCCGTTGGTCTCCTCTGTCCATGGGATTCTCCAGGCTAGAATGCTGAAGTGGGTTGCCATGCCCTCCTCCAGGGGATCTTCCTGACCCAGGGGTCAAACCTGCATCTCTTCCGTCTCCTGCATTGGCAGGCAGGTTCTTTACCACTAGCACCACCTGGGAAGCCCACATTGTCTATAGATTTTACATTAAAAAAACTATTATCGAGTTCTAGTTAATGATAAACTTGCTGAAGCATTTAAGGGGAAATGTATTCTTATTTTCAATTTAATTTGAGTCACATAGTATATGGAGATTCTCTGGTAGCCTAGTTTTTAGGACTTGGAGCGCTCACTGCTGGGGGCCCTGGTTTGATTCTTGGTTGCGGAGCTAAGATTTTGCAAGCTGTGCAGTGTGGCTGAAACAAAAAACCCACTATATTAATGGGTGGATTATGGATGGATGGATCGAGAAGTGGATGGATGATGGAGAAGCAACGGGTTGCTGTAAGAAGTGAGTGGTGAGATCCAGATTGTGACTATCTGGGCACCTACTATGTATTGGCTTCCTGTGGCCACTATCACAAATCGCTACAAACCAATGGCCTAAAACAACAGAGACTTATTCTCTCCCAATTCTGGAGGCCAGGTGTCTGAAATCAAAGTGTGGGCAATGCCATTCTCCCTCTGAAGGCAGGAGGGGACGGTCTGCTTCCAGCCTCTCCCAGCTTCTGGTGGCTCCCAGCATTCTTTGGCCGGTGGCCACATCACTCCACTTGCTGCCTCTGGGGTCTCTTTCTGTGAAAAATGCTGTTGGAATTTAGGATCTGGTTAACTAGTGCAATTGTCTCACCTCTTGCAAAATGCTTTCTTCCCTCCCCATGTCAGCAGCACGAGGGAGTTTTTCTCCAGGACTCACCGAGAGAAGCTGGATGAGCTCCTGGAGGGATAACTCACAAGTTATTCCTGGATTCCCCTGGAGTTTTTAACTCTCAGACCTGTCCACACTGTTGCTATTGTTGTTCGGTTTCTAAGTCCTGTCTAATTCTTTGCGACCCCATGGACTGCAGCACACCAGGCTCCCCTGCCCTTCACCATCTCTCAGAATTTGCTCAACTTCATGTCCATTGATTGGCAATGCCATCCAACCATCTCATCCTCTGTCGTCCCCTTATCCTTCTGCCTTCAATCTTTCCCAGCATCGGGAAAAGCATTGGAGCTTCAGCTTCAGCATCAGTCCTTCCAATGAATATTCAGGGTTGATTTCCTTTAGGAAGGACTAGTTGGATCTCCTTGCTGTCCAAGGGACTCTCAAGAGTCCTCTCCAACACCACAGTTTGAAAGCATCAACTGAGTCTCCAGCAACTGGCCCTCTAGATTTCAGGCTTTCCTGCCTACGCACTGGTTTCTGTGAGGTTTCTGCTGCTTCGTTCGACTCTGGGAAGCTGTGAGTCTCAGGGTCTGCCTGGCAGTGTCTCCAATCTTGGAAGCAGTGGTTTCTCCTGTGACCTCACTTCTCTGATGGATCCAAGAAGAACTGTTAATGTTTCAGTTTGTTCAGGTTTCACTTCTGGTTAGGACAGAGATACGACTTCCAGGTTGCTACATGCTGCAGTGGAAACTGGAACTCCATCAATGCTTTTTGATTCAAACATTTTTTTCTTATGATAAAATGACATTTTATCATATGTCATTTCTGTAACAAAATTGCTATTTTAAATATTAAACTTCAAAGACGGTTCACACTTTCGACTCAGTACTTACACTTTGGGGGAAAGGGAGACAAGATTTATAAACAAATATGTCCATAGTGATGGTCTAGCATCATCTGGAAATAGCACAATTGTCTAATAGCAGGAGAATGCTTGCATGAATTATGCTCTAGTGGAATGATGGCATGCAAATGTGAAAAGTAGTTTAAAAAGAGTTTTAAAGCAACATGAAAAGGCATGACCTGAGCTTGCAAATGCAACCAGTGTTCTAAAAGTTTTATAGATTCCAAATTTTCCATAATATAAATACTTGTTAATTTATATTTAGAAAAAAATGTTATAAAATGTCACTCCTTGGAAGGCCCTCCTAGGCTTTCTGCCCTCCCCCTGGGTCCCCAAGGGGATGCCTTACTGTGGCCAAGCCTCCCTGCCTTGAGGTCTCAGCTGGCCTGACCCTCGGGAAGGGCCCTGTCATCCACTGCCTGCTGAGCCGTGTGGAGTTGGCGGGTGACTTTTTGGTCCCATCCGTTTCCTTGGAGGAAATTGGTTTCTGTGGTTGCTGAGTCTAACCGCCAGGTTCACTGTTGAGTTCAGTAAAGTTCCTTGTTTCCTGTCACCATGCTATCAGCTCAGCTTCCATCTGGTCTGTAGCTTTAACATTCTTCCACCAAGAAACTGAAGACAGCCATGCATTGGTTTTTAGAAAGACTGAAAAGTCATGAGGCTCTCTGGGCCAAGACACACTGACGGACGGAGATCTCGGCCTTGGGTGGTTTGGATGGCAGGGCCGGGCAGGAGTGTTCGGGGTGGGGGGGTGCCAGCAGACGGTGGTGTGGTGGTCCCCAGGGCACGGGAGCAGGTCGTGTTGGTGGGCTTGGGCAAGGCATGGCCGGCCCGAGAGGCGCTGACCCCCGGCAGGCACGGTCGCCTCCCACATGTGGGTGCAAGGCGGTCCCCAGCAGCACTCCTGCTTTGATGACACAGTTCCCAGCTGGAAGGGAGTCAACCCCTGAAGTTCTCTGCTGCCAATCGCCAGCTCTCTGCCCACGTGCAGCAGTGACTGAACAGGCCTGTTCCTGGGCGGATCATGGAGCCATGAGCTGTCCATGTGAAAACTGTCAAACATGAAAAGGAGGCGCACTGGCCCCTGGCTTGTGTCTCCAGCCTTTGAACTAGCGACTCACCCACCAAGAACGTGTTCCGAACGGCTGTTTTGCGTGGCAAGGACTAGTGCTGCGCACATTCAGGCCTAGATGACTGCCAGAGAGAGGAAAGCGTCTGGTGATCTGGGGAGGAAGCTTTTCCAGACTTAACTGAGGACCCATGTGTGTCCTCGAACTACAAAGAGCACATGGTCCTGTTGAGTGGAAGCGGGCTGACGTGGTGCCCTCACCTTGTGTAACCACCGGCACCCCCAAAGTTGGCTTAAAACCCAACATTCAGAAAACGAAGATCATGGCATCCGGTCCCATCACTTCATGGTAAATAGATGGAGAAGCAATAGAAACAGTGACGGACTTTATTTTATTAGTCTCCAAAATCACTGCAGATGGTGGCTGCAGCCATGAAATTAAAAGACACTTGCTCCTTGGAAGAAAAGTTATGACCAACCTGGATAGCATATTAAAAAGCTGAGACATCACTTTGTTGACAAAGGTCCATCTAGTCAAACCTATGGTTTTTCTAGTAGTCATGTATGGATGTGAGAGTTGGACCATAAAAAAGAAAGCTGAATGCCGAAGAATTGATGCTTTCGAACTGTGGTGTTGGAGAAGACTCTTGAGAGTCCCTTGGACTGCAAGGAGACCAAACCAGTCCATCTGAAAGGAAATCAATCCTGAATATTCATTGGAAGGACTGATGCTGAAGCTGAAACTCCAATACTTTGGCCACCTGATGTGAAGAACTGACTCATTGGAAAAGATCCTGATGCTGGGAAAGATTGAGGGTGGGAGGAGAAGGGGACGACAGAGGATGAGATGGTTGGATGGCATCACTGACTCAATGGACATGGGTTTGAGCAAGCTCTGGGAGTTGGTGATGGACAGGGAGGCCGGCGTGCTGCAGTCCACGGGGTCACAAAGAGTAGGACACGACTGAGCAACTGGATGACAACTCCGAAGATGGACCCCAGGAGTAAGAAGGATATTTGTGGCTCATTTGGGAGGGATCCCGGGGAGGAGCGGGGGAAGGAGGAAAGCTGAGGAGGGGTGGTTGGCGGGCAGGGTCCTGTGTGGACTGTGAGTCTCAGCCCCCAGGTCCTCTGTTCCCTGGAGAGAGTCAGAGGCTGGGGTGTCCCCACACTGACTCCCATCTTTTACCACCCCAGCTATAAGCCCTGGTGCTCCTGGGCTGCCCTACCTAGCACCAAGCAAGCGCCCACGGCCGGAAAGTCTCCAGGCAGAGACGCAGAGAGACCAGACACAGCAGACCTGCACGGGGACTGTCCCCTGCGGGGCTGGATGGAGTGTGTTTGGGGGGCATACTTGACACTCCTCCTCCCCCGAGATAAGGCAGGCACCTGGATTCTAGATGATTCTTTGACTTAAGCTGAGTCCATCACCTCAGTAATGGAGCACCAGCTGTGTGTTGGGCAGTGTCCTGGGACTTTGGAATGGCAGCGGGCAAAAGAGACCCCGCGCTCTTGGAGCTCCTGTGAACACAGCCATGCGGCATGAGGGTGGTGTGGGGGACCCAGAAAAGACAAAGTTAAGGAGGGGAGAGGCCAGGAGTGCTAACGAGGGGAGGGTTAAGGGTTAGATGAGGGGACTGGGGCACGGCAAGGCATCCTCTAAGCCCACACTTGAAGCTTTCATGACAGGCAGACCTGGGGGCATATGGGGTGTGGCCACTGGCCGCGAGGACCACCACTGGAGCAGTGCATGCTGGGAAGCTCCGTGTCCTGGTCCCATCGCAGGACGGTGGGTCATTAGCAGCTTCCTGATCACCTGAAGCCAGCAGCTGGGGTCTCTCAGCTCAGATGGCTGGCCCTGGACTTGGAAACAGCAGCAGCTTCCCCATTTCCATGGGTCATGTGCCCGCCTTGCAGACTCATCCTCGTTTGCCATTTTCTGGAAGCCTCATCACCTCCGAGAGCTGGAGGGAAGCAATGGGTCAGTGGGTGGGCAGGCAGGTAGCACTGGTGGGTTCAGTAGAGCAGTCTCCCATTGGATGGGAGTTCACGAGTCTGTGCCTGTGGACCAGGTTCCTAGGGTCTCTATAATAAAGTATCACAGACTTAGTGGCTGAAAACCACAGAGATGGAGCCTCGCATGGATCTGGAGGCCAGAAGTCTGGCATCAAGTTGTCTGCCGGGTCGAGCTCTCTTTGAAGCTTCCTGGGGAGATGGCGTTCCCAGGCTCCCTCTTGTTTCTGGGTGTTTCTGGAAACCCCTGGCGTTCCTTGGCAGATAGATGCGCTCATCCGGTCTCTGCCCCTGTCTTCACGTCAGCTTCTCTGCTCTGTGCCTTCTCCTTTCTCTTCCCACATGAGAGCACCTGTCACTGGATTTAGGGCCTAAATGATCTCACGAATGATCTCATCTTGAAGTCCTTGACTTCATTGCATCTGCAAAGACCCTTTTGTCAAATAAGGTCACACTTACAAGCAATGGGCGGGCATATCTTTTGGGGCCACCACGCAATCCACTGCGAGGCTGCCCAGGTGGACCTAGTGGTAAGGAATCCTCCTGGCAATGCAGGAGGGGCAAGAGACTTGGGCTCAATCCCTCCAGGAAGATCCCCCGAGGAGGAAATGGCCACCTACTCCAGTATTCCTGGGGAGAAATCCATAGACAGGACAGAGGAGCCTGGCAGGCTATAGTCCATGGGATCACAAAGAGTCAGACATGAGTGAGCATCTGAGCATATATATATTCAATTCACTGTGGCTTGCTTTGGAGACTGAGAAATTGAAAAGTTATTTTCTACTTTTAACCAATTAATATAAAAGTGGTCTCAAGGCAGCCCCTGGTGCAAACACAGAGGCGTGGAGAGGCTGCTCCACTGGAGAGGACAGCCTGGGGCTGCCTTTCTGCTCTGCTGACGCTCCTCCAGCCATCTCAACACATTTCCCCATCTCCACACTTGACGCCAGAGTTTTAACCGCTAAGTCGTCTCCCAATTGTCAAATGGATGGTAATATTGTGAAGTAAAGAAGCAGGATTTTAAGCCCCAGCTACAGCATGTGTGAACCTTGTAAACTTGGTCAAACGCATTGCTAAATGTCTTTGCACCTTGTTTTTCCCTTCTGTGAGATGGAGACATTTTCTGCCTTACCCTCTTCATGTACGG